>NW_027186304.1:54556129-54569402 GCF_028583685.1 Petaurus breviceps papuanus
GAAAGAAAGAAAGAAAGAAAGAAAGAAAGAAAGAAAGAAAGAAAGAAGGAAAGAAAGAAAAGGAAGGAAGGAAGGAAGGAAGGAAGAAAGAGAAAGAGAAAGAAAGGAAGGAAGAAAGAAAACGTCTAGCCAATAAATTCCAAATTAAGTGGGCAACTTCTGGCCATCAAAATTTACCTTCTTTTGGAGAGAAGGAGGAGAGGGAGAGGGAGAGACAGAGGATGAGCTGAGTTACCCAACTAGCTGTGTCCCCATTCAGGCAGCTCAGTTTACTCACAGGTTGTGTTTGTCCTTTGTTTTTGAAGAGGACCATGGCATCAGGGAGATGATGACACAAGTCTCTTCAAAGACCAAGGTAGGGAGAGTATGATCTGAGGTGCTGGAGAGGGAGAATGTTTATCAAATTCTGTCCTGGCCATAACTTCATAGAAAATAATTGCTTTGTAAAGGCTCATTTATGTTAATTGATTAAATGAAGTTGGGATACTAATCACTGGTGGAAAACATTGGAGAGAACACATTGGACTGGGGCTTTATAGGAGCTAAATACTAATATAACACAAATTTTTTTTCAGCCATTGTCTAATTGTTGGGCATATATTCAGTTTTCAATTTTATTTATTACAAATAATGCTGCTATTGTCATCTATGTACATATGAGTCTCTCCTACTATGTTTAACCTTCTTAAGGTATATGACCCAATAGTGGAATCTTAGGTCAAAGGTTATGAACAATTTAGTGACTTTTTTAAATAGAATTCCAAATGTTCTAGAAGAACATTTGAAACAGCAGCTCCACGAGCAGCAAATTAGTATGTGTCTTTCTACAGCTTCATTAATATAGAATTTTCCCATCTATACTAATTTGATGGATAAGGGGCATTACCTCAGAATTGTTTTAATTTGTAGCTTTTGGATAACTAGTGATTTTTAACTAATTTTTCATGTTATTTGTAGTTTGCATTTCTTCATTTTATATCTTTTGAACATTCATCTACTGGGAAATGTATAGAGGATTTCTCTTTTTATTTCTTTTAAAAATTATTTTTAAAATAAAAAAAAATTTCGAATTCCAAATTCTATTCCCTCCTGCCATCTTTCCCCCACCCATCGAGAAGGCAAGTTATATAAAATTCATTTATTTTTTTTTTTTGCTTTTTGGAGGGGGGAAGGCAGGACAGTTGGGGTTAAGTGACTTGCCCAAGGTCACACAGCTATTAAGTGTTAAGTGTCTGAGGCCGGATTTGAACTTAGGTCCTTTTGACTCCTGGGCCGGTGCTCTATTCAGTGCGCCACTGCGCCGCCCCCAAATTCATTTCTTTTGACTCCAGATTCAGTGTCATCTTTGACTCTTTACTCACACACCACACACGTCCAAGCTGTTGGCAAGTCCTTATATTTTTACCTTTGTAATAATAATGATAGCATTTATACAGCATTTTGAGGTTTGCAAAGTACTTTACAAATATTGTTTCCTTTTTATCCTCACTACAACTCTGAGAAGTACCTGCTATTATTATGCCCACAGAGATTAAGTGATTGTCCAGGATCATAGAGCTAGTAAGTGTCTGAGGTTAGATTTGAATTCAGGACTTCCTGACTCCAGGTTCAATGCTTTAACCATGGCACCACCTACATGTCTCTGATCTGTGTTGTACATGAAATTCATAAGCCTGCATTTCTCTTGGTCAATGGGATATGCATATATTGGTGTTTGTATATTTCAGACCTAAAGTTCACTAGAATGAATAATAGGATACTTCTATACTCTTAGTTATTTTGTTAAAGTCTTTGAACATTGGCCTAATCAACCAAGTGTGAGTCCATTAGTCATTAGTAAGGAGGCCTGATAGGAACTGGCTTGCTTATCTGTCCTTGGTAATATTACCATGTTTATTGACGGCTCCTTCAACTATTTAAAATGGAACTCTAATAATGATGCATTCTTTCCCCACAAGCTGTAGCCAGAAAAATTGGGCTTTGAAAAAGAGTCAGTGATGTGTCATATGATTGGATTGCAGGCTAGAATTTTTGGGTGATAGTACATAGAAAAAAATCTTAAACACTCTACCACTGTTGTTATTGGCACCTAAAGAAATGATGTTAATACCTTTCAGTTCCTCCTACATTGTTTGCAAGAATTTCGAATTAAGCTACTGCCCAGGGAGAAAACTATAAAGGATGACTGCTCTAATTGGTTCTGATGAAATTAATCTGAAGCATGATAGGAATGTTGGGGTTCCTGATCCAATAGATTAGTTTTTTTCCTGGTTCAAAACTGACCTATTACTTTTTAGAAATATGACATTTATTGGGTGTTTTAAGGTTACAAATCACTTTACTCTCTCCTCATATCCTTCTTTTAGCTTTTCTGGTTTTCTTTATTTGCTAAAATCCCACCTTCCCTGGTTTTTCTCTGTGCATTATATCCAATTGATCTCTTTTATATCTTATTTTTACATGGTTGCTTGTGTGTTGTCTCCCCCATTAGACTATAACCTCCTTGAGAACAGGGACTATTTTTTTTACCTTTCTTTGTACCCCAGATCTTAGCACAATGCCTAGCACAAAATAGGTGCTTAATAAATGCTTGTTGACTGACTGACATATATTACCTTATTTTAAAGGGAGGAATCACCACTTTCCTCCTACAATGAACCTCTAGTGTGATTTTGTTTTTAACCAAAGGAATGAGCTCAGGAGCAGGCTATGGAGATGTGAAACAAAAGGGTTAATAAAAAGGGAAAATGAACATAGAATTTCCTCCCTCTGTTTTCTTGCAGCCAAGTTAGAAATCAAGTTACCTCTTTCTTTTTTAAATCCCTGCCAGAAGCCACAGCACTTTTCTATTCTCTTTATTGTCTTTCCTTGAGACTAGAAGCCACATTGTTCTTTCTGGATCTGACTCCTAGCCAGGCTTAGCTATGGCTCTTTCCTCTACTGTCTTTCTGTTTGGGTTTGGTAGAAGCTATGATTTGTATTCTTCCATTCTGTGAGCATGAATACTTTTGTATTTGTTTCTTTAGGGTTATTGTTAAAAATCACATTCTCAATAGAAGTTCTTTTTGAAAGATTTATATCCTTATGCTGAACTACAAAAATATTCCCATATCCATATTTTGCTAATTCCTCACGAAATACTCATTCTACTTTCCAAAAGTATGTTCAAAATATACTGATGGAAAGTTCTTTTGTTTTTTGTTTTTGTTTTGTTTTTAATTGAGGGAGAGTCAGCCAGCCCTACTCTCTACTGGCAGATAGCTAAAAGATTCCCAGAATTTCTGCCTGGAGAGAGAATCAGTTGAACCCTGATATTTTCCCCAAGGCAGGGTTCAGATGTTAGAGAATAAAGAAATAGTGTTCACAAGAGGCCCTCTTTTTTCTTTCTTAAACTCTCTTAACTGTGTGGTCCACAAACCCCAAATCATGAATGGAGTTCTTGGTTGCCAGTATACAGAGGAAAAGACCAACACTATTTCTTCTGGTACCCAGGTCTGTACTCCTTGGAGTGTCTCCTTAAGACTTCTGAGTCTTGAGTGCAAGGATATGGAATTATACAAATGACCCATGGAGGACACTGAAAAGGTTTCCTATTCGTTCAGCTCTAAATGGTGCTGATGAGAGTAATTGGAATTATGGGAGAATCCTGGGATTCCTGACCTACAAGATCACTGACTCTCAATTAGCTGAAATAAGAGCTGGTGAAGAAATACCTAAAGATGAGCCAAGCAGACAAGAAAAATGCAAACGAGGCTGTCTTTCTTGTTCCATTGTTCCTTATTGATAGCATGAGCCATGTGGAGAGGGAAAGCTAAGTAGGTATGGGCCAAGGTGAGTAATGGTATTGTACTTCTGGCATTTGGTAGGTGTCTGAGCACACTAATAGTTTCATTTGGTGATCCTCAGGTTAATGGACTGATTGCTAAAATCCTGTCTGTCGTCCCATCCTCTGATTCATTTGACATAGCCACCAATGATTAGACTGGCTTTACAGTAATCAGCAAGCTTAGGAAATCAAAATGTATAACCTAGTCAAATCTGGCTGATGTGATCCAGTATCTCTAGAAAAAAACAAATGTGCAAATATACTGACTCTGCTGCCCCCATGTCCTTTTTAGGTTAAATATTACAAAAGAATTTAAATGAATATTACAAAATAAAGTCCTTAATCTGAATGAGAAAGTCTATCTTTATCAATTCTCAAACAATGCATGGAACTGAAAACTTTTTTTTTCTTTTTTTTGGAGGGCAATTGGGGTTAAGTGACTTGCCCAAAGTCACATGACTAGTAAGTGTGTCAAGCATCTGAGGTCACATTTGAACTCAGGTCCTCCTGATTCCAGGGCTGGTGCTCTATTCACTGCATCGCCTAGCCACCCCAAACTGAAAACTTTTTATATCATTTTTAGCAAAGGCTTAACCACTTTGAAGAAATTGGGCAAAAGTTTAAGAAGGAACTCTTAGCACTTGAAAAATGGATTAAAGTGGTAACCAATGTAAATAGTGTGTTTTGCTCAAAGTTATGCTCATGTCTAGATGGGTTTGTCTAAATGTGTCTCATGGGGAAGCTTCGATAGATATTTCAGGAATCTTGCCTACCCCTTTCCAAGGGAATCCTTTGATTCCTTCTTGTAGGGAAGCAGGATAAATAGCCATGACACTAACTGCTCTGCCTTCCTCATAGAAGTACTGGATGAGAATATTTATCCACTTTCTAAATATTCCTAGTTCAGGGGACTTAATTTCATTCTTAGGTTCATACCACTTTGCTGGTTGCTATCGTCTAGAGATGAAGGGGTACTTCAAGCTTATACCCAAAGGTTTCCAACCAAATGATTTCACAAAAATCATCATAAACAGCAAATAGCAAGTAAACCTATTTATCCAAACAGACAGGAAATAAGAATCAGAGAAGGTATACAGATTAGAATATATTGGACAATATATGGGGTATGAGCTCTCCTACTGTTAGTGAGAGATCTCAGCTTGAGTGAGGAGAGGGAGACAGAGAGAAAGATGGAGGGAGAGGGAGAGAGAGACAGAGACAGAGAGGGACAGAGAGAGAATGACAGAGAGAAGGGTGTGAGAGAGGGAGGGAGGGAAGGATGGAGTGAGGAAGGAAGAGGGAGAGAAAGAGACAGAGACAGACAGAGAATAACAGAGAGACAGAAAGCCCAATTTCACCCAAAAGTAAATTTCCTGAAGCTTCTAGGGAGGTAAGTTAGAAATCATGACCATGTTAGGGAGCCTGTTTTCCACTATATTTCTGCCTTCCAGTCTATTCTCTTTCTCATTGGGTTTTTCCCTAAAGCTGGTCTGGAACTCCACGTTCTCTTCTCTGAAACAGAGAAGAAAAACAGCTTCTCTCTTGTCCCAAGCTGTGGTGCCAACTTTGTCCTTCATACAGGCATGCAGTGTTGCATTATCATTCTCTCCACCTTATGAGGAGTGTCTTATGCAAAATGTTCCAGGCTTGAATCCAGGGTTACACTAGATTCAGAATAGGGTGGGGAACAATTTAATCAGGTTAAAGTCATTATCTGTCTCTGCCCTTAAATGTACTGAATGGTTAGGAAAATGATTCTTCAGGATCCAGGACATTTTAAGTATCTTTTCTTTCCTTTTTTTTTTGTGATGAAGCAATATTTCAAGTGTTTCTGATCTGAACTTTGTTTTGTCTTATTTTGGAATTTTGTCATTAAAAAAATATTTTAGCAATACATAAATTATGAATGTGGAAATGGTTTGTGTCAGGGAGAGATTTTAAAAGGCAAGATGAATTCCTATCCTTTTTCAGATTTCTCTCTAAGCAGAAATTCATCTTTGTCAGCCTTGGACCCAAAATAATACAGAATTTTTGCTTCAACAGAAACATAGTTTAATTTCTGTATAACGCATTTGTCACTTCCAAAAGATTCCCTTTTGTCATTTTAGAGTCTCATACATCTTGCTCTTCTGGGATTAAAAATATCATAAGTGGGTTTGAATAAATGAGTTGTCCTTTTAAGCAGTCTTCTAAGAGAAACAGGAATATTGTTTAGCAAAGTGAAACTTGGGAATTTTGAAATGCATCTGATATATCTAATGACCCTGGAAAATTGGTAAATGAAGATAATGGGAGAGTTTCAGAGAAGCTGAATGAGAATTCACCAAAGAATATTAGCACTGGGGAAGGCAGAGATTTTTGTTGTTCAGTCATTTCTGTAGTGTCTGACTTTTTGTGATCCCAATCAGGGTTTTCTTGGCAAAGATATACTGGAGTAGTTTGGCATTTCCCTCTCTAGCTTATTTTCTAGATGAGGAAACTGAGGCAAACAAGGTTAAGTGAATTGCCCAGGGTCACACAGCTAGTATGTATCTGAAGCCAAATTTGAATTAAGATCTAACCTGATGCTTTATATACTGTACCACCTGTTGGTTATATTTTTGTGCTGTAGGAAACAGAGAACATGTAGAATGAATTCAAAATCAGAGGACTGAGGTTCAAATCCCACCTCTACCACTTATTACCCATGTGATGTTGGGCAAGTTACTTCACTTCTCCGGGCCTCACTCTCCTCATTTATAAGATGAGTTTTGGCCTCAATGACCTGCAAGTCCTCTCTGCTAACTTGAGATCTTTGGTTCAGGTGGCATGAGATTGACAGAGTGAGGATGAATGGGGGGGTTCTGAAACAAACCTGCAAAGGGGAGGGATGGGGCTAAGATAAGGAATAAAACATGAAATCCTGGCTGTCAAAGACTTTATCATATAATAGGAAGGATTAGGCATATACCTCAAATTTCTAGGCTATAAAGTAATGAAAATGGGTTTTTATATAAAGGATTAATATCTTAATATCTTAAAATCTGAGAACTATTGGTAAATATTATTTGATGGAACATGGCAGATGACCAAAAAACATTGTTAGGTTAAACAATTAATTTCCCTGTGGGTATGTTTTAGTTTTTAATCTTCACCTTTAAAATCAGCATTGATTTTCTCCTCCCTTTTTAGACTTTTTTTTCTTTTGAGGTTGATCCAACCTGTTGTTGCCTGTCATGATAGTGCTTCTAGTTCATGTGATTTAAATAAAAGGACATTCTCATACAGTCTGGTGCTTCTTGGTTGTTTTACAGGGCATGAAAACCATTAGTCTTCAGGCATAAGAAGCCCAAAGAGAAATGTTGGATTTTCATTTTTCTATTTTTGGAAAGCTGTGTCAGAAAATACTCTTTTAAAAATATTTTTATTTATTTCATTTAATATTTTCCAATTACATGTAAATCATTTTAAACAATTTTTTAAAATTTTGAGCTCCAAATTGTCTACCTCCCTCCTATTCTTCTCTCTTCCTTAAGAAGGCAAGCAATGGGCGGCTAGGTGGCTCAGTGAATAGAGCACCAGCCCTGGAGTCAGGAGGACCTGGGTTTGGATTTGGCCTCAGACACTTAACACAAAAAAAACTAGCTGTGTGACCTTGGGCAAGTCACTTAACCCCAATTGCCCTCTAAAAAGCAAAAAAAAAGGCAAGCAATTTGATATCGTTTATACATGTGAAATCATGTGAAACATATTTCCCTATTAGTCATATTGTAAAAGAAAACACAAACAACATAAAACAATAAAAATAAGAATTTTTAAAAAGCATGCTTCAATCTGTATTAAGAGTTTATCAGTTTTTTCTTTGGAGGTGGATAGTATTTTTAACATGAATCCTTTGGGATTGTCCTGGATCCTTGCATTGCTGAAAAGAGCTGTCATTCACAGTTCTTCATCCTGCAATACTGCTGTTATTGTGTACAATGTTCTCCTGGTTCTGCTCACTTCACTTTGTATCAGTTCATGTTAGTCTTTCCAGGTTTTTCTGAAACATCCTGCTTGTCATTTCTTATAGCGCTAAAGTATTCTAACACAATCATATGCCACAACTTGTTCAGCCATTCCCCAATTGATGGGCATCCCCTCAATTTCCATTTTTTAATAAATATTTTTGTACAAATAGGTCCTTTTCCCTTTTCTTTGATCTCTTTGAGATATAGACCTAGTAGTGGTATTGCTGAATCAAAGGGTATGCATAGTTTTATAATCCCTTTAACATAGTTCCAAATTGCTCTCCAGAATAGTCAGATCAGTTCACAACTCCATCAACAATGCATCAGTTTCCCAGTTTTTCTACCCTCCAGCATTTGTCATTTTCCTTCAGAAAATATTTTTTTTTAAGTAAAATTGTTTTTGTTTCTTAAGTTTGTTTCTTCTGTTTTCTGGCTTTGGTCAACTATTAGGTTGTTGCAGTGGCCTTCTTTTAGCCTTTTCTGATTTTCAGTTGGAGTGAATAAGTCAATGAATAGCTATAACTGAACAAAACAAGGGTAAGGTTACCTCAAGGACCTAGGAAAAAAATTTTCAGTCTTGCTATATTTTTTTCCCATATATTCAAAGTTGGCAGAACCCTTCAATGTCATCTAGTCCTTCATTTTGCAGATGAGGAAGCTGAGACCACAGAGGGTAAGTGACTTGCCCAATGTTGGGCAAAGTGACAGAGGGGGAGATAAGGTCAAAATTACAGAATCACAGAATGTTAGAGTTGGAAGGGCCTTGAAGAGTGTCCTAGTCCAATCTAATCTAATATCTGGAAAAGAGTCCCTCTTCCAACTTTCTTTTTTTTTTGGAGGGGGGAAGGCAGGGTAATTGGGTTAAGTGACTTGCCCAAGGTCACATGGCTAGTTTTTTGTGTTGTGTCTGAGGCTGGAGTTGAACTCAGGTCCTCCTGACTCCAGGGCTGGTGTTCTATTCACTGTGCCACCTAGCCACCCCTCTTACAACATTTATGACTAGTGGACATCTGACTTTTGCTTGAGGCAACCCATTTTGCTTTTGGATAGCTCCAACTGTTAGAAAGCTTTCATTATTAATTTTGTTTCTTTGTCCATAAACCAGAATAACAACTCTCCTCTCCCAAATTCTCACCAACTCCACACCTTACAGAGGCAGTGAGCCACAAGTAATCATTCTTTCCACCAGTGAGAAGAGATACAACTTAGGTTTGAGCTCCAGGTTTCATTATTATTCTTATAAAGCTAAATTATACTCAGTATCTATGTTTAAGGAACTTAAAACCAATCTAGATGGATTGTAAGGTCCCTTCCAGCTTTAAATCTATAATCCTATGATCCTATTAAAAGTATGTCTAACCCAAATCTCTATCATCATTTGTGAGCCCATCCCCAAGCCTGGCTAAGTTTTAGGGGTTGACTATTTAACATTCCATAAACATTTCAGGTAATGTGTTTAAATCCCTGCTAGAGTAAACCGTATCATTCTGTGTCAGAGAAAAGCACTGATCCTGTTGCTGTTCTTCTCCTAAATGCTAAAGTTTCATTCTCCAAGGATCCCAACATTGGGGTTGACTTATTGTCATTGTTCATGTCAATTCATTTCTATTCTACTTAATATGGAGATCACCAATGGAGCTTTGGGGCTTTCTCTCATTTATCCTACAGATCCTACTAATGCCCAAACCATGAAGCCATATGGCTCTTCTCTTGCTATCATGATACTTAGCACATTTGGTTTGGCTAATCTACCTCAGTCAGAAAATGCAGGCCTGTTTCTTACATTGTAACCATAGCTCTATTTTTCTTCTGTTGACTATCTGGACTGCCTGTGTTCCTTTTTGCCAGTCAAAAACTAATTATATCATGTTCTAAATGAGTTCCAGCCAATAACGTTTTATTCCCTTATCCTTTTCAGCTGGTGAGTCACCCCACCTCCTCTAATGCAATTTATTGTTTGAAAGCACATCAACGTGCCAGGTAATTTATGAAACCTTTTAGACGGTTTGTCATATGGAGAACTTCACAAAAGTGCATTTCCAGTGACTCATCACAGTGTGGAGTCTGACTCGGATTCTAGAAAGAAAGCTAAGCAAGAGGAGCCTAGGCTCTGGCAGATTCTTCCTGGTCAGAAAGCCTTGGCGTATAAGGCTAGTGACAGGCTGTGTCTGCCATTCTAACACATTTGGACCTTCTGTATGGTTGACAAGATGTAAGTTTTTATTAATTGACTCTGCTGGCTGGATCCTGATACTTAATCACAGATTTAGCTGCTCTTGTCAAGCCAAGAAGGGGTTCTATGGGGGGGTGTTTGACTACATAGTTCCATTCTCCATGGTTGGCATATGCTTGAGAGCATGTGATTCTCATGCAGCCATTAATCACTCCTGGGTAACCCTGCTCCACACACCCCTAGTCTCCACTCGAAGACCCAGGCTCAGTCTTTGCTCTGTTAAGATAAATGAATTAAAAGAAGGGAAAGGCTCCTTTTTATCTTTTTTAAAAAATAAGCCAGGACAAAGAGGGTAGCTCCTTCTTGGGGGTATTCAGGGAGTACTAGTAGCTATAGTGTGAGGGCTTGCCAAGCCTTTTTCAAGGCTGCTAATCCACCTTTGGTGTCTATCTTTCTCCTGTGGTTCCAAGAAACTATAGCATGCACAGCAGCCATACTCAGGTGAAACTGTCTTGGTGGATGGGATAAACCAGTTTGAGCTGCAAACCCATCAGTGAGTTAAGGGAATGTCTACTCCAAGCATGTGAAGACTTCTGGGGAATGGACAGATAAGAACAATTTGTTCCAATGGGCACGAATATGGCCGAAGCAGGTGTAGTAGTGTGCTTAGAGCTTGGTCAGACATCAAAAATGCATGCTGAGCCATCACCATTGGTCTTGACTTTTGTCTGGCCACTGGACTTTGGACAACTCTAGAAGAGAAAGTGGCTAATGACATTGTATAACTCTGCTTTGCTCAAATCCAGTTCACACAGGAGTCGACATCACTCCTGTGATGTCATCGGTGCTCTTCAAAACCAAGGACAAACAACCAGTTCATCTCACAAAAGTGTGTTAACCTTTTTATTCTGAGGGTAGTTCCATCAATAAAACATTCTTCAGGAGGCATCAAGGGGCTAATTCATACACTTCATTGGAAGGTCCGACCACAGCCGAAATGAAGTCTCAACACCCTGTAAACTTAGCAAGTTCATAAGGAAGCTCCACTAATCAGCCCCTTACCCTCAAATGACAGCCTTATAAGGTTAGAAATGCTTATTGGAGTATACCATAATGAATACCTTTCTTTCCCCACCAGCTACAAGTCCAAGAACTCACTATTTGTGCCTGACCTGTGGTAGAACATTCTGAGCTCATATTGGTCTGATCAGCCACAGTCAGACACACTGTAACTTTACTCTAGCATAGTGATTTCATTTTGATCCTCTTTTAGAAGGAAGGACACCAGCTAATAAGTCCAAGAACAAAGACCTTCCTGACTACTACCTTCCCCCTTTCTCCAAATTATGAGGAGATAAATCACTCAAAACTGGAGTGAGTCTTGGGGTAGAGTTGGCCTGGTTGAGAGTACCTCAAACATTTTACCCTTTTAGCTGCTTTCCAAGGATCTACTTAATTCTATCTTGACCATCAGGCAGGACCAAGGACTGGACAATTGTTCTCCATCATGAACTTCTCTCTTCCTTCCCCCTCCAACACTTTTCTCCTCTTTCAGGAATTGATAATCAAATCAACATGGTATTTGCTCCTCGAAGGATGTGCTAATTTACTGTAAGATCTATTGGGAATATCAGTAGCTAACAGTTATATACTATCTTAAGGTTTGAAAAGTACTTTTATGTACAGTAATTATCTCATTTGATCCTTAAAATAGCCCTGTGAGATAGGTACTACTCTCATCCACATTTTAAAGATGGGGAAACTGAGTCTCAGGTAAGTTGCCCAAGGTCACATAACCATTAAGTATCAGAGGGAAGATTTTTCTCAAATTATGTTTTATTTTTTCAATCAGCAAAAGTCTGCCTCTTCCCCCTACTTCCCCCTAGTTGAGAACTAAAGAAAAACAAAACGAACATATATGATAAATCAAAATAAAACCTGCTATAAACATATATAATCAACCAAATTGGGAATATGGCCATGTCAAAAAAAAATTTTGTTTATTCTGCACTCTGAATCCTTCACCTCTCTATTAGCAGGTGGGTAGGATGTTTCATCATTAGTTCTCTGAAATCATAGTTGGTCATTATGCTGAGAAGGGTTTCTAATTCTTTCAAAATTGTATGTCTTTATCATATTATTAATGTAGAAATTGTTATTCTAGTTCTGTTCAATTTCACTCTGCATCAGTTCATACAAGTCTTCTCAGGTTTCTCTGAAACCATCTTCATCATTTCTTTTTTAAAAAATCAATTAATTAATTAATTTTTCGTTTTCAACATTCATTTCCACAAGATTTTGAGTTTCAAATTTTTTCCTCATCTCTCCCCTCCCCATCACCCTATGATGGCATGCATTCTGATTACCTCTTACCCCAGTCTGCCCTCCTTTCTATCATGCCCCTTCCCCCTTATCTC
This sequence comes from Petaurus breviceps papuanus, assembly GCF_028583685.1. Classification (NCBI taxonomy): domain Eukaryota; kingdom Metazoa; phylum Chordata; class Mammalia; order Diprotodontia; family Petauridae; genus Petaurus; species Petaurus breviceps. The sequence goes on from NW_027186304.1 coordinate 54,568,535, forward strand.
CTTCCGCCTTACTTTCTTGTAGGGTAAGAGAGATTTCTATACTCCATTGCCTATATATCTTATTTCCCAGCTGCATGTAAAAACAGTTTTAAACATTTTTTTTTTGCTTTATGGAAGGGGGAAGGCAGAGCAATTGGGGTTAAGTGACTTGCCCAAGGTCACACGGTTAGTAAATGTTAAATGTCTGAGGCCAGATTTGAACTCGGGTCCTCGACTCCAGGGCCAGTGTTCTATTCACTGCACCACCTAGTCACCCCAGTTTTTAACATTAAAAAAAAATTTTGAGTTCCAAATTCTCTCCCTTCTTCCCTCTCCACCCACCCTCATTGAGAAGGCAAGCAATTTGACATAGGTTATACATATGTAGTTATGCAAAAGACTTCTATAATAGTCATGTTGTGAAAGACTAACTATATTTTCCTCCATCCTATCCCACCTCCACTTATTCTATTTTCTCCTTTGACTCAGTCCCTTTTCAAAAGTGTTTGCTTCTGACTATCCCCTCCCCCAATATGTCCTCCCTTCTATCATTCATCCCCCCCCTTATCCCCTTTCCCCTTATTTTCCTGTAGGGTAAGATACCCAATTGAGTATGTATGTTATTTCCTCCTTAAGTCATATCTGATGATAGTAAGGTCCACTCATTCCCTCTCACCTCCCCGCTCTTTCCCTCCATTATGAAACCTTTTTCTTACCTCTTTAATTTAATATAATTTACCCCATTCTATATCTCTCTTTCTCCTTCTCCCAATATATTCTTACCCCTTAATTTTATTTTCTAGATATCATCCCTTCATATTCAACTCACCCTGTGTCATCTATCTATCTATCTATCTATCTATCTATCTATCTATCTATCTATCTATCT
>NW_027186304.1:54569412-54581851 GCF_028583685.1 Petaurus breviceps papuanus
TCTATCTATCTATCTATCTATCTATCTATCTATCTATCTATCTATCTATCTATCTATCTATCTATCTATCTATCTTACCTCCAACTACTCTAATACTGAGAAAGGCCTCATGAGTTATAAATATCTGCTTTCCATGTAGGAATGTAAACAGTTAAATTTTAATAAGTCCTTTGTGATTTCTCTTTCCTGTTTACTTTTTCATACTTCTCTTGATTCTTGTATTTGAAAGTCAAATTTTCAATTCAGATCTGGTCTTTTCAGCAAGAATGATTGAAAGTCCTATATTTCATTGAATATCCATATTTTCCCCTGAAGTATTATACTCAGTTTTGCTGAGTAGATGATTCTTGGTTTTAATCCTAGCTCCTCTGACCTCTGGAATATCATATTCCAAGTCCTTTGATCCCTTAATATACAAGCTGCCAGATCCTGGGTTATCCTGATTGTATTTCCAAAATACTTGAATTGTTTCTTTCTGGCTTCTTGCAATATTTTCTCCTTTACCAACTCTGGAATTTGGCTACAATTTTCCTAGCAGTTTTCCTTTTGAGATCTCTTTCAAGAGGCGATTGGCGGATTCTTTCAACTTCTATCTTGCTCTCTGGTTGAAGACTATCAGGGCAGTTTTCCTTGAGAATTTCTTGAAAGATGATGTCTAGGCTCTTCTTTTGATCATGGCTTCCAGGTAGTCCAATAAATTTTAAATTTTCTCTCCTAGACCTATTTTCCAGGTCAGTGGTTTTTCCAATGAGATATTTCACATTGTCTTCTATTCTTTCATTCTTTTGGTTCTGTTTTACAATTTCTTGACTTCTCATAAAGTCATTAGGTTCCATTTGTTCCATTTTAATTTTAAAAGAATTATTTTCTTCAGTGAGCTTTTGGACCTCCTTTTCCTTTTGGCCAGTTCTGCTTTTTAAGGCATCCTTCTCCTCAGTGGCTTTTTGGACCTCTTTTTAAAAAAAAAAATATTTAATTAATTAATTATTTTTTTCTTTTTTCAAATGCTTTATTAACTTCTGATTTACATCATTCATTTCCGCCAGATTTTAAGTTACAAATTTTCTCCCCATTTTTCCCCTGCCTACTGCCCCAAAATAGCAGTCCCACAGGATATCCCCTCCTCCAGTCTGCTCTCTACCATATTTTCTCCCATATCCCTTTCCACTTTTCCAGTAGGGCATGGCGGATCCCTATGCCCCAGTGCTTCTGTATCTTATTTCCAAATTATGTGTAAAATAGTATTAATAATAGTATGTGTGTGTGTGTGTGTGTGTGTGTGTGTGTGTGTGTGTGTGTGTGTGTGTATTTTAACCATTTGATTTTAAAACTTTGAATTCCGGATTCATTCCCTTCCTCCCTTGTTACCCACCCTTACTGGGAAGATAAGCAGTTCGGTGAAGGTTGTACATGTGTAGCTAATGCAAAACATTAACATAGTAGATATATTGTAAAAGACTGACTCTATTTCCCTCCCTCCTATCCCACCTCCCACTTGTTCTATTCTCTACTTTGATCCTGTCCCTTTTCAAAAGTGGGTGCTTCCAACTTCCCTCCCCCCCAAGTCTGCCCTCCTTTCCATCATTTCCCTCTCATCCCCTTCCCCCCCTACTCTCCTGTAGGGTGAGATACCCTATTTAGTGTGTATTTCATTCCCTCCCCAAGCCAAATTCAATGAGAATAAGGTTGACCCATTCCTTTTTGCCTTCCTATTCTTCCCCTCCATTGTAACCATTTTCCCTTGCCTCTTCTATATGAGATAGTTTACCCCATTCTGTCTCTCCCCATCTCCTCTCATTATATTCCTCTCTCACCTCTTAATTTCACCTTTTAAGTATCATCCCTTCCTATTAAATTGGTCCTGTGCCCTCTATCTATGTATAACTGTAAACATATATATATATATACACACACATTCACATATGTATTCATATGCCCATATACCCTCATATATAGACATATATATGTGTGTATATATATATGTATATATATTTCTATTCCCTTCAACTATTTTCATACTGAGAAAAGTTTCATCAGTTACAATTATTGTTTTTCCATGTAGGGGTTTTAATAGTTCAACTTTGATAAGTACCTTATGATTTCTTTTCCCTGTTTACCTTCTCATACTTCTCTTGCTTCTTGTATCTGAATGTCAAATTTTCTATTCAACTCTGTCTTTTTCATCAAGAATGCTTGAAAGTCCTCTATTCCACTGAATGACCATATTTTCCCCTGAAACATGATACTCAGTTTTGCTGGGTAGGTGATTCTTGGTTTTAATCCCAGCTCCCTTGACCTCCGGAATATCACATTCCAAGACTTTCAATCCCTCAGTGTAGAAGTTGCCAGATCCTGGGTTATCCTGATTGTGTTTCCACAATATGCAAATTGTTTCTTCCTGTCTGCTTGTAATACTCTCTCCTTGATCTGGCAATTCTGGAACCTGACTATAATATTCCTAGGAGTTTTCTTTTTGGGATCATTTCCAGGAGGTGATCGGTGGATTCTTTCAACCTCTATTTTGCCCTCTGGTTCTAAAACATCAGAGCAATTTTCCTTGAGGATTTTATGGAGGATGATTTCTAGGTTCTTTCTTTGATCATGGCTTTCAGGTAGTCCAATAATTTTTAAATTATCTCTCCTGAATCTCTTTTCCAGGTCAGTGATTTTTCCAGTGAGATACTTCACATTGCCTTCTATTCTTTCATTTGTTTGGATTTGTTTAACAGCGTCTTGATTTCTCATAAAGTCATTAGCTTCCATTTGCCCCAGTATAATTCTGAAGGAATGATTCTCCTCAGTGAGCTTTTGAGATTCTTTTTCCATCTGGCAATTTCGACTTTTTAAGGCATTCTTCTTCTCATTGCCTTTTTGAGCCTCTTTTGCAATTTGAGTTAGTTTATTTTTTAAGGTGTTATTTTCCTCAGTCAGGCTGTTGACTCATTTTGTAATTTTCTTGCATTGTTCTCATTTCTCTTCCCAATTTTTCCTCCACTTCTCTTATTTGCTTCTTAAGGTCCTCTATGGCCTATAACCAGCTCATATTTTCCTTTGAAGCTTTTGGTGCAAGAGTTCTGACTTCACTGTCTTCCTCCTGTTCTATGCTTTGATCCTTTTTGTCCCCCAAATAGGAGTCTAGTGTTGGGTTCTTCTGTTTGCTTTGTTTCCTTTGCCTGGTCATGTTGCCACTCAATTACTTGACTTTTGGGCTTTTTGCCACAGTAGGACTCTGCTACCAGACAGGGGAGCCTCATACCAAATGCTGGGGTTTTCTCAGCTGCTGGAGGTGTTAGTTGGGTGCCCTTGCTGAAGCCTCCACATGCTCTGGCAAGCTGGAAACACACCCCAGGACCTCCACCCTAGACTGCAATCCATATCCAAGCAGGTTAAAGCAAGAGGGATTACTCCTCACACTGGTCGCTTGGTCCCCCTACACTCTGCAGGCCAGGAGCTGAAGCTGCCACGTGGGGGCAGCTGCACAGCCCCAGCTTCTCAGTGGCTTCTCGCCCCAGGGGCAAAAGCTGATGCACTCCCAACTACTAGGTCCCAAAATCCACAGTGCACTGACCTCTCACTTTGTCCTTAGCATTTATGTGTTGATAATTCTGGAAACTGCCACAGCTGCTGGTGATCTGGAGTCCCTCCAGCTGGCAGCTGGTCAGGCCTGCCCTGGGGCTAAAACCTTGGCATGGAGCTGGGCTTGGCTCCCAGAGTGCTGAGTTAGCTGATTCCTGCTGGCCTGCCGGGCTGTCTTTAGTGGGAGGTTAGCGTCTCTGTGTCATTTTGTGGGTTCTGCAGCTCCCAAGTTTGTTCAGAGTCCCCTTTTACATGAATTGGGGAAGGTGGAAGCCAGATTCATGCAGAGGACCTGCTTCTACTCCACCATCTTGACTCTGCTCCCACTTTTTGGACCTCTTTTTCCTTTTGGGTTAGTATTTTTTAATGGTGTTATTTTCTCCTTTAGCAAGCTGTTGACTTGTTTTTCATGATTTTCTTGCATCACTCTCATTTCTCTTCCCAATTTTTCTTCTACTTTTCTTACTTGATTTTCAAAATCCTTCTTGAGCTCCTCCATGGTCTGTGACCAATGCATATTTTTCCTGGAGGCTTTGATGCAGGAGCTTTGACTTTGTTGTTTTCTTCTGGTTGTATATTTTGATCTTCTTTGTCACCAAAATAAGCTTCTGTAGTCTGAAATTTTTTATCTTGTTTGCTCATCTTCCCAGCCAAATACTTGACTTTCTATCTTTGTCAAGGTAGGACTCTACTTCCAGTGGGAGTGGGGCTGGGGGTGGGTATACTGTCTCAGTGCTTCAGGGGTTTTGTATCAACTGCTTGATCCCCCACTGTCTGTGGGCTCAGAGCTCTGGAAGCAACTTCCACCCTCATTGCTGCTGTTGCTGCTGCCGTTACCACCTCTACCACGCTGGGGCTGGACCCCAGCCAAATAGTACTCCTCTTTCACTCAGGTTCCACAGAGTTTTTTCACTGACCTTCTTTCTATACTATCTTTAGCATTTGTGAGTTCAGAAGCCTGGAAACCACCATAGCTGACAGTTATTCAAGTGCCCTGAGGTCTGCTCTGGACCGTCTCTGCCAGCATGACTCATGCTGAACTGTGCTTCACTCCCAGTCTGGTGTGATATGCCTTTCCTATAAACCTTCCAGGTTGTCTTGAGCTGGAGTTTTGCTTCACTCTGTCATTTTGTGGGTTCTGTAGCTCTAGAATTTGTTTAAAGTAATTTTTATGGGTATTTGGAGGGGCTTGGGAGAGAACTCAAGCAATTCCCTGCTCTTACTCCACCATCTTGGATCTGCCCCTCCATCATTTCTTATAGCACAATAATATTCCATTACATTTCTATACCATAACCTTCTTCTATTCCCCAATTTATGGCCATACCTTTAGATTCTTATTCTTTGCCACCTCAAAAAAACTTCTTTTTTTGTACTTAGGACTAATCCTTTACATAATTTATCCTTCCTTTAATTCCCCCCCCCCTCATCTTTTCCCTTTCCTTCTTATTTTCCTATTGAGTGAAATGTGTTTCTGTATCCAAATGTGTGTGTTTGTAAGTGGGTATATATATTCTTCCTTACTTTTAAACAATTCAGATGAGAATGAGGTTGAAAGTGTCAGCCTATCCCCTCCTCTTTGTTTATATAGATGTCTACTTGTGCACCCTGATCATGTGAGATAATTTTCCTTAACCTTTCTTTCCTTCCCCGCCCAATGTATTCTTTCCCCCCCTCTTTCCCTTTTCCCCTTAAGATCATCAAGACATAACAGGATTGCTCCCAGACCTCATCTAATTATGCTCCCTATATGATTTTAGATGATAAGGTTCTGAAGTTGATAGTGCTGAGAGGCTGATGATATAGTTCAGAGCAGACACATGTATCATCTCCCCATATGTGAATGCAAATAGTCTGTTCTTGTTAAGCATCTTATCATTTTTTGTTCATTTTTGACTTTTCATATTTCTGTTAACTCTCAACTTCTCTTAACAGCTCCAGTCTTTTAATCAGGAATGCTTGGAAATCCTCTATTTCATTAATTTAATTAAAATTTCATTTCTATTTGTTCCCTTGTAGCATTATACTCAGTTTTGTGGTAAATTATCCTTGCCTATAAGTTTATTATATCCTTTGCCTTTTGAAATATTGTTTTCAGAGCTCTCTCCTGCTTTATAATGGTAGTTGCTAAATCTTGTATGATCCCATCATACTTCTCTGTACTTGAATTGTTATTGTTTTTTAGCTGTCCCAGTATTTTTTCTTTGACCTTAAAACTCCAGATTTTGACTGTGATGTTCCTGGGAGTTTTCATTTGGGAGTTTCTTTCAGGAGATGACTGAAAGATTCTTTATATTTCAATTTTACTTTTTGGTTCTAAGAACTCTGGGAAGTTTTTGATTAAGTTTGCTTGAAATATGACATCTAGGCTCTTTTTTTGATTATGATATTAAATTAGTTCAATAGTTCTTAAATTTTTTTCCGTTAGTCCATTTTCTAGGTTAGTTGTTTTTGTTTTTTGCTGCGAAATACCTTATATTTTCTTCTATGTTTTTAGCCTTTTGATTTTGTTGCATTATTTCTTGTCTCATTGAGTCACTGGTTTCTATTTGGTCCATTCTAATTTTCAGGCGGTTTGTTGCATGGGCAACAATTTGTGCCTCTTATGCCAAGACATTAATTCCCTTTCCCATTATTTCTTCCATACTCTCATTTCTTTTCCATTTCTCCTCAAATGCTCTCATTTCATTTATAAAAACATTTTAAACTCTTTTAAAAAAACCTCTTGCTTCATCTATTCCAGGAATTCTCATTTAATTTGTACTCAAGTTGTGTTTTACTCTGAGCTTTTGCTTATAGATATTTTGCTATTCAGTTGCCCCAGATACTCTAGTAAAGAGTTCTAATAGAGAGAATGCCCACAAGTTTTTAATAAAGAGGTCCTTTCCTGGTAATTTGTATTCTTTGGTTTATAGAACACCAGAGTACAGTGTGCATTTGTTACTAGGTAATACTAATCTAATTTCATTGACTGACTTCTCCATTCTTACCCAATATTAGATAGCTTTAGCAATGAACTATTTCATAATATAGTTTGAAATCTGATTATCTATGAATGGACAAATAAAAAAATTACTGTGATAAGTACTCTAATAAGTATTGGGAATACAAATAAATAAGCCTGACATTTCCTGCTCTTAAAACCTCACATTTCTCATTGGGACAGAGAATATGTATAAAATCTATTTATCTATATCTAGGTATAGATATACTATAGATAGATAGGTATTAATTAGTTTAACTTTAGGGCAGATAGAGAGGCTTGAGAGTTCCAAGGGTTCAGCAACTGGGCAGATGGCAAGTTCCAGGGATCAATACTAGCTCCATTGGGCAGTGGGGTAAAGATACTATGAGAAGAAAAAGGGTATTTTGTAACATCAGGAGTGTGAGTTGTTTTTACCATATGTCTCCTAAGTGTGTATCTCTCTACTATTGTATTCTATATGTGCACACACTTTTCCTATGGACACTAGGTCCAATTGTGGGAAAGGGCACCTCAGATTTTCAGGGGGAATGTTTTATGGCTAACATGATAATAATAAAGTCTAAAATTTATATAACACTTTAAAATTTACAAAGTGCTTCACAAATATTAATCACATTTGACTGTTATAACAACTCTGAGGAATAAATGCTCTTATTATCCTTATTTTATAGTTGAGGCAATTGAGGCAGACAGAGGTTAGCTTATTTTCACATAGTCACACATCTAGTAAGTATCAGAGGCTAAACCTGAATTTAGGTCTTCCTGATTCCAAGTCTAACCACTGTACTAGCTAGCTTCCAATCTTTATCATGCTATCAGTAAATGCCTTTGCTTTGAACTATTTGTGTTAGCTGGCTGACAATTAATGGTAAATCTACCAGTGGGGGTTCATGAGCTATAATATTAAAAGTGTAAACACAAAGAGTATCTTGAAGCTAGGGTAATTGCCATTTAGGGGATACAAACCTTGAGCACTGGTTCTGTGTGTGCGGGAGGGAAAATAACAAAAGGTACTAGAGGGGAGTATGTAAGACCACTCCTTAGTTTATGGAAGAAGTAAGTAAGAAGTTTTCGGACCTCCCAGAAAGATTGATTTCCATACCCAAAGGTCGGTTTATATACTAGTAGCTAATAATGGACTACTTAGAAGAGAAAGAATGACTAGAGGAGGTTAGATCATGGGAAGTTTATAGGCAGGAGAGAAGGGTAGACGTTTGTGGGAGGCATCTAAGAAAAAATGAGATTTTGTTTGGAACCCAAAGAGTTGAGTTAAGTTTTGTGGTGCATACTCTTGATGGGCCCAACATTTAGTGGTGATAATGTGGTACCATTTGCTCTGCATTCCATAGCTATAGGAGTGGGGGACTATGAGAGACTACAAATACCTGCTAACCATGAGAGCTATCCAAAAAATGGAATGGGCTATCTAGATTGGTTCTCTGTTGCTGAAGGTCAAGTAAAATCTGGATAACCACTTGTTGAAATTATTGTAGAGGAGTGGCCGGGAGGACCTGGGATTAGTTATGGCCTCAGATACTTAACACCTACACAAAAAAACTGGCCTTTAACCTTGGGAAAGTTACTTAACCCCAATTGCTTTAAAAAAAAAGAAATTATTGTAGAAAAAAATTCATGCTCAAGTATTCCTTCCTTCAAAATTTAGTTCAAATGCAACCTACTGTACTTGTAAGACCTTTTCTCATCCTGACCCCCACCAGCCTCCAAGCTGTTAGTACCTCTCTTGGAAATGACCATGTATTTATTCTGTACATATTGACTTATTAATTCAATCAACAAGCATTTCCTTTTCTTTTTTAAAATAATATTCTATTTCCCCCCAATTACATGTCAAAACTTTTTTTTAACATTCATTTTTTTTTAAGTTTTGAGTTCCAAATTCTATCCCCCTCTCATTCCCCACTTCAGAGAGAAAGCAATCTGATATAGGTTATGCATGTGCAATCATGTAAAATATTTCCATATTTTGTGCTGAAAAGCTCAAACCAAAAAGAGAGAGATAAAAAGAATATAAAAATACTATGCTTAAGTCTATTCAAACAACATCAGTTCTTTCTCTGGAGGTGGTGTAGCAGCAAGCACCTCAAGCGTCCTCAGGGTTGCTGCCAACACAGGTTCTTGGATCTGCTTTGATGAAGAAAAGCAACTCAAAATGGGTTAACAGGCTTACTTTAATCAGTCAAACATGTATCGTTTACCTAGTTCAGGGGAAAGAGGTCAGCACCCCGAACTTCAGAATACACAGACAGAATTATCAAGACAGAAACAGATCAAGTAGACAGCTTTGCAAACTGTTCAACCATTACATCCATACCAAATCAACATCTGGCTTTCAACATCTGGGTTTTTCAAAGCCGGGGGGCTCTGGACAACGGCTTCCCAGAATCCATATCAAATCACAGAACACTTCTCAAAGTGAGCCCCAAAACAAAGCCTCACATCAGGGCTTATATAGCCTTCTCCTGGCTCAGAGAATGTAACAACCTTATTGACCCACTGGCCAATTAAGAAGTATCTACTGAAAAACAAGCCTCCCACCCCAGGCTCCAGGTGCACTTTAGCCTAGGGGCAGGGAAGATCTTTAAATTTGCATTCCCATTACAGGTGGATAGCATTTTTCATCATGAGTACTTCAGGATTGTCTTGGATCATTATTTCACTTAGCATAGCCAAGTCATTTACAATTCTTTATTGTACAATTTTGCCGTTACTGTGTACAGTGTTCTCCTGATTTTGCTTACTCCACTATGCATCAGTTTACTTGAGTATTTATTTCCATGTTTTTCTGAAGTCATCCTGCTTGCCATTTCTTATAACACAATGATATTCTATTACAATCTTACACCGCAGTTTGTTCAGTTATTCCCTAATTGCAGGGCATCCCCTCAATGTCCAATTCTTAGCTATCAGAAAAGATCAACAAGTATTTCTTAAGTACTATGTGTTTGGTACTATGCTAGATGTTGGGGAAAGAAATGCAAAGAATAAAAGTACCTCTAATCTCAAAGGCCTTACTTTCTAACATGTTTACATATTGTCTCCCCTGACAAATATAAGTTCCTTGAGGACAAGATCTCTTTTATTCTTGTTTTTGTAGTCCCAGTAGATTTTAGGAATTTCTGGGAAGACAAACAATCAATAACAGAAAGCAACAAAAAGAAGAGAATCATTTAATCTTTTTTGCTCCCCTTCAGAGCCCCAGTACTATTACTTGAGAACAGTGGTGAATTACAGTTAACCCTTCCACATTGTGGGGGTTAGAGGTACAGTACCCTCCCGTGATCTGGAAAATCTGTGTAAAATTTTTTGCCTTCCTTCATACCAGAGAAGTCTGAATTTTTTCTTTTTCTTTATGGGGTATTTACAGTACCTTATTGTAAAATTTGAGTTAAGTATTTGTTCATAGGTTTTATGTTGTTTGCTGGTCTTTGTGTGTTATCTGTGGCTTCCACAAAACTCCCTCAAAATTCCCATTTAATTGCTTATGTTGACCTGTGATATATGAGATAACGGTATTGCTTGGCTAAATTAAAAAAAATTATATATATAAATGTTTCTATTTATATATGATATACACAATTATACATAACATATATGTGATATATAGGATGATATACAAATATATAATATATTTACATATATGTAATTGACTTCAGAGGAGAATGGTATATAGCAGAGGGAATTGGAGAAAGAAGTACAGAAGGAAACAAACATTTATTAAGCACTTACTGCATGCCAGGCACTTTACAAATATTATCTCATTTGATCCTCATAATAAACCTGGGAGGTGGGTATTATTATTGTCCTCATATTGTGGTTTAGCAAACTGAGGCAGACAGAAGTTAAGTGACTTGCCCAGGGTAACACACCTAGTAAGTGTCTGAGATTAGACTTAAACTCAGGACTTCTTGACTTCATGTCCTGTACTCCTAGCTTCCGGAACTGAAATTTTTTGTCTCTTTTTTTTTTTAGAGGGGGGAAGGCAGGGAAATTGGGGGTAAGTGACTTGCCCAGGGTCACACAGCTAGTGAGATTTGAACTCAGGTCCTCCTGACTCCAGGGCTGATGCTCTATTCACCATGCCATCTAGCTGCCCCCTCTTGAACTAAATTCATGAAGGTGATTTAGAGAGCCTTCTTTGAATTTTTGAAGAAAGACAATTATTACATTTTGGAAGAGGAATTTGGGAGAATTTGAAGAAAATGATTACAGTTGAAGAAAAAAGGGAAAGAAAAGGAAACTTGGGAAATAGCTGATTAATAAAATGGTGTTTGAGAATGAGATTTGGATTTCTGGACCATCGTTTGTGTTAGAGGAATGGCAAGCGGTTGGACAGGGATATAACACACCTAACAAGGCTGCTTGGATTATAGTTTCCTGATATCATGCAAGTCTACTCAACAGAAAAGAATGGGGAAGGAAACTGGCCATTGTGGGAGTATCAAGATCCGGGGACCATTTTATTTCCTCTATTAGAAGAAAATGTGAAGTTTATAAGAAATGAAAGATCACTGGAGGCCCTCTGAGACCAAACTGCTGATTAAGTACTTACACAGCAAATACTTTTTTATTGTATTATACCTCTTTTTTTGTGTGACAACCAAATGTTCAGATAAGTTATAAAAGTACATCTAAAAACTGCATACTCTGTCCTGATCTTTCATTTTATGGAATATTGATTGTTCCCACCACTTGTAACTTAGCTGCCACTGATTTATTTCTATATTTTATGGTGTATATGCTGGATGCAAAATGCTATGTTCAGGGCTTCCTGGCTAAGATGAGGATATTCCGTCTCTCAGTCTGGTCAACAGGTTCTGCCTTCCATTGCTTGTCCTGTAATTGCTTATATAATCAATAAAGTGTTTTTGACTGATTTTTATTCTAAATGCAGTGAAGCTCATTTTTTTCTATACCATGTATTTCACCATGTAATCTCCAAAGTGGAAGCTAGGGTGTAATTCACAGGGTGTTTTAGCCTGACACCCAAGGGAATATATGATTAACCAGGTAGAAGACAGAAAGATGAGATGTATCTCATTTCCCCCATGATAGTCAATTATAGGACTATTCTAACACAATCACATCTACCCTCATCCCCCAACACTTCTCCACTATGCTCCTTCCCTCCACTGTGCAATTCCAATCTCCCCAATTCCACACTGCCACTCTGACACTCAAGACAATTATAACCCAAGTATCATTCAGGCATTAAGAGTGGCTACTGCTTCTCAAAGCCTCCAAGATCAACTCATGGCTATAGATTTCTACCCTGTTTGATTGTAAGCTACTTTATAGAAGGGGTTCTTTGTATCTTTCCATCTATCATCAGCACCTAGTGCAATGATTAGCACATTGTAGACATTTAATTAATGCCTGTTGATTGCCTGAGGCCTGGAGGGATCCTGGAATCATAAAATAATAAATATAGAGCTAGAAGGGACCTCAGAGGCTATTTAGTACACCCCTGTTATTTTATATAGTTGAGGAAACTGAGGCCTAGGGAGGTTAAGAAACTTCTCCAAGGTCTAATAGGTAGCAGGTATAAAGGTCTATTCATATTGGGTCAGAGATTCCCTCATGGGCAGGGGAAACTTTTTTGGAACCCAACTAGTGACTTTCGAATTCATAGTCTTCCCAGACTGGGAAGATATAGAATTATCCCATGGTTTGAACTGGAGGGTAGAGTTATCACAGCCTGGGAAATTTTTAAACTAGTTTACAAAGGGATGAAGAGAAAGTAACTGTAGCAAGTGGGATTCAGGAAGACAACAAGCATTTATTAAGTATTTACTATGTGAGGCAGCTAGATGACTGTAATGGTGATGGAATTTGAAGATCCCCTTGTATTGGCAAGCT
>NW_027186304.1:54581951-54648668 GCF_028583685.1 Petaurus breviceps papuanus
AAGCTGCCGAGAACTGAGGAAGAATGACTGTGGTGCCAGTACTTTGTCTGTTTTGATGTCACTTTGTCAGATTCATTTGTTGATAGAGGCCTCAGACCTTTTTGTTGTGTCTATGTTGATTTCACAGGTAGAAAGTGAATTGATGAGGACACCAGCACTGTGAATGAATGTTATTGTGGCTTTGTTAAGCTTTGTCTTCCCAGGAACAGAAACTGTGGGAAAGGGAACCAAGGAAGCTGAGAGCCAGCCTTGAGCCAAAATGAAAAGACCTCTCCTTAAGTATCTAATACTGACTGATGATATTGTAACCTAGTTGTGACCTAGGGGTGGATGGCCTTTGTGCTTTCCACTGCCCTTTGAGAAGGTGCTTGGTGGTGACTGATGAAAATTTGGCTGTGACCTAGGGGTGGAAAACTTTTGATATTTGTACTTTGTGATTGACTAAATGAATATACTTTGTTTAAGAAGGAAGACTTTTTGATTGAAGAGATTAAGACGTGTGACCTAGGGGTGGACTTTGTGATTGACTAAATGAATGCAACTTGTTTAAAAGAGAACTTTAACCTTTGTACTTTGTGATTGAATTGAGGACTTACTAAGTGATTGAGTTACTAAATGAATGTACTTAATTTAGAACTATGTGACCACTTTGGTGAAAATTACATGGCCATTTTAGTGTTAAGTTGTTGAGTTATGACATGGTGAATGCTGTATTTTGATTTTCTGTGAATGTTTTCCCTTAATTTGTTACTGAATAAATGGAGAGTTCACTATGCTGTGTTATCAGAACCTTGAAAGCTGTTCACAACAGCAGTCCTCTGGAAAGCTGTTCATGCTTGGTGTTACAATGACTCAGTGAATAAAGTGCTGTGCCTGGAATCAGGAAAATCTGAATTAAAACCCAGCCCCAGATACTCACTAGCTGTGTGATGATATTATTTAATGTGACAAGTCATTTAACCTGCTTTAATCTGCTGGCGAAGGAAATGACAAACCATTCCAATATCTTGCCAAGAAAACTCCACTAACAGTATTAGTGTGCTATGGTCAAGAAGAATCAAACACAATTGAACAAGAATGTGTCAAGCACTTTGCTAAGCAAAGTGGGAATAAAAATATAAGCAAAGGGAAAGACAGTCCCTGCCCTCAAGTAGATTATATTCTAATTGGGGAAAGATAAAAATAAAAAGGCATAAAAAGGAAGGAGAAGGTGCTTAGATGGAGGCATGTTGATAAAATTTGGGGATTCAGAAGCACACCTGGCAGAGGAATGAAGAATGGCTGGCCTCAGGGTCCCCCAAATGGAGGCCCCAGAAGGAACTCACCAAGGAGAGAAAGCAGCCAGCACAGCTGAGGAATGTTCTAGGGTTTAGAGTGCTGTAGGAGTCAAGGTTCCAAGGCAGCTGAGTAATGGTGGCAAAGTCTAGCTAGAAGCATAGCTGGAAGGACAGAGGTAGCAGCAATAGCATCAGCAGCAAAGGAAGATTCTTTGCATCAAGACTGATTATCGACTTCGAATGGCTAGAGTCACATCTTTTGTTCATGCTTCTGCTCATTGAAAGAATCTAACTGAGAGGGAACTGAACTGCCTTTCCCTAAGATACCACTGGAATGTGGTTACTTGCCCTGCCCCCTCTACCCTTTCTGATTTATTACTTGACTAAGGCAAGAATTTTGACTGTTTTCCTATTTTTAAAAATTGTGTTGCTGCTTTCAATAGTACTTTAAAATTGGGCTTCTCTAGATAAAAGACAAGATCAATTTCAATTATTTCTATGTGTTTATCTATAAATGATATTGGGAGAGTGCAAATGGGAAATAGCTGTGACAATTTTGAATACATCAAGATTTAAATATGTGAGGGAATAACTCCACCTAGCAACTAGAAAATAATCTGGTCTAGGGTTCTGAATTTTGATGATTTGTTATTTTTTAAAAGTAAGTTTTTACTGATATTTGCTATTTCTTATATCACCAGAGAACCATCCCATATAATAAATAGTATTTTTTTGATAGTAAAAGAAAGAAAAAATCTGCACCGCTGATTGATATATTGGATATGGAAATTGGATATGGAAAACCATTGAAAACCAATCTGCACTGCTGATTGATATATTGGATATGGAAAACCATATGCAATGGTTTTCCCCATGAAAGGATAGGTTGGGAGTATCTTCTCCTATCTCTTCACTGAAGTCCCATTCTGTCCATAATGCCCTCTGTTCAGCTCTTCACTATTAAACCTCAACCAGACTTCCAACTTTACCCCATCTCCTTGTATTCTTTTAGAATGAAGTCTTTTACTGTCATTTTATTGCTCTTATTGGACTTGCCTGCTTTATTTATTTACTCCTCCTACATTTTTGTTGTTTGAGGTGTTCAAGAGGCAAATGATGTCTTCAGTGTTTGTTTTCGTTCCAAAAATGTTTCAAACTTTTCTTTATTATTGAACATCCATTTCTTGTCCTATATACCTAAGTTCAGATTTGCAGGACAGGTCACCTTGAGCTATATCCTAAGCTCCATTGCTCTTTGGAACACATTACTCCATTCTCTCCTCCTTTTTTTAGTGGGTAGAAAATAGTCTTGTGTTATTCAAATGTTCTTTTCTTATTTTTGAAGATCTTTCTCCTGATGGCTTGCAGAACCTGTTCCTCAATTGTCTTATTAAATTTAATCATGTGTCTTGGAGTTTGCAGTCTTGGGTTCTTTTCTCAAGGTGATCTGTGAATTCTTTTAATTCTTTTAATTTTAATTAAAAATAATTTTAATTGGAATTGCATTTTCTATGTACAGAAGTTTTAGGCAGTTCTATTATTTCTTTCATTATGGTGTTAAGTTTCTTTCCTGTCATCTTCTGGGAGATCTATGATACTTAGGTTGTCTCTGTGCATCCTGTTTTGGAGTTCAGTACATTTTGTTTGCATAGTGGTCATACTTTCTTTTGATGTTATCTCTTGCTCCTCTTATTCTGGGTTGTCTTCACTTTCTTAAGCTCTCAAATTTGCATTATTTCATTAAATAAATTTCATTATTTTCTCTTGTTTCATTTGTGAGAGTTGCCATTGAAGATCCAAGTTTTTCTTTTTTGTTCATTGTTTTTGTTGTGCAGGACATAAATCCTGCTTTTATACTTCTTATATCTCTTTTAAGCCACTCTTTTCCTCTATCTTTTAAACCATGAATAGGGTGTTGTAGTTACATGTTCTCCTCAAATTCTACAGGGTCCTGTCTCCTTAAGTACCAGATTATTTTTCTTTATTTTGTAGTATTTATTCATGGATACCTAAACTCACTAGATCTGGAGGTCTTTCTGCTGTTACTGCTTTTCTTGTTGATTTATCTGTTTATGTTCAAGGTCTTTTTCCTGAAATCTTTGGTACTTTTCTCCCCACTTTACTTTCCTTATCACTCACTCTTTGTCTCCCTCTCTTCTGATTGTGATTTACTTAGGAACCAGATCTCAAAATGCTTTAATCTCCTCCCACACTGGGCAATTCAAGGTTAAACAGCCTAGGTCTCTGCCCCAGTTGACTTTTGAGTGGTCAAAACTAGCTGGAAGTTGTGCTCTTTCCCTCAGGCTCAGTAGAGTGTTGAAGAAGCACCCACCCTCCTCATCCTCCCCATCTACTTCCTGCAACTCATGATGTCCTGTCCTGGCCACTTGTCCCATTCCCCCGGTTCCTTTAAACTGCTAGTGCTTGTAGGTTGCCACCACCAACAATGGCTTTTGCTTTTGAAGGGCTATGACCGAGCTGGCTGTCAAGCTGGGGTCTTGCAGAATTGGAAAGGGGGGAGGACCAGGATATAGGAGTGGATTTTTATGTAATCCTGTGTTGTACCCTTGGGTCTATTAGCCCAATCTTCCTTCTGGTAGCATAGGAGGTGGAGGAGGGATGCTGAGTGAGCTCAGGACCAGTGAACATCAGTTTCTGATTGCTGTTGTTCTTTCTTTTTTCAACCTTTTGGATTCTGGGTGTCCTGGACCAGGAAGACAACTAAAGTCTCTTTATCTCTGGCACATAATTTCTGTTTTGGAAGGATTTGAGATATTAGGATTGGAGAAAATACCAAGTCCACCATCTTGTTGCTCCTGTGATCTTATGATTTATTATTAATTTAAGCTCCCAAATAATATTTAAGCTCCCAAGAGAGTAGAGAAAGGAAGCTATGTGAACCTGGGTTTTACTTTGCTTCTAGACTAAATTCTGGGGATAATCTCTCTGCATCCAGTCTGGGTTCCCTTAAATGCTGGTGTTTGAGTAAAGACTCTGCAGCCTGGCCCCTATCGAGGAGGAAAAGGAGAAAGTGAAAGGGAATAGAGGGAAGGGACCAAAGCAGAGGTCATATGCAAAAGCTAATCTGTTGGGAAGAGATAGATGTGGTATGGGAAGATCAGCCCCTCCTATGAGTTGAGAGGAAGGAAAATCCTCTTTCAACATATCCTGCTTCAAAGACACCTCTGTTGATGTCTTCTCTGCCCCCCCCCCCCCCCCAATTATAAAACTACTTTCAGTGCTCTGGGGTAAGCCCTATAGGAATAAAAATACTGGAAGAGGGTTGCGCTCTATTCTGAGGAATGTCCTGGAAGAGAGCAAGGATGACTGGGGGGAAGGATGCACAGAGAGAACCCACTGCAGACAAAGGGTGAAGGGAAGATAATGAGTTCTGGGACTTGTGAGTGCTATAATAGCAGGCATGGCTCCGGGCACATGGTTGATGGGCAGGAGTGATGGGCACAAGCCATAGGGTTGCATGAGCTCTTCTTTCCTCCCATTAGCCTTTTGGTTATATAAGCATCAGTCAGTCAGTCAATAAGCAATAAGCAATAAGCATTTATTAGTATTTATGCTTACTACACACCAGGTACTATGGTAAGTGTTTGGGATACAAAGAATGGTCAAAACAGTCCCTGCTTTCAAAGAGTTTACCTTCTGGTGGGGGAGACAACATGGAAATCACTGGGTACAGACAAGATCCATACAGAATCGACTTTAGCAGTTGGGCTGGGGAAAGGTGCTAGGGAAGATCTTCTGTAGAGGGTGGCACTTGAGCTAAGTGCTGAAGAAAGCTGAGGATTCTAAGAAGTAGAAGTGCAGAGAGAGAGAGAGCATTCTCGATACTGGGAGAGCCAATGCAAAGGCATGGAAACCTAACGTGTTGTGTTCAAGGAACAGAAAGTCAGTCACTATAGATTACAGGATGTGTGGAAGGGGACCAGGTTGTGACTTTAAAAGCAAAGCAGAGGATTTTATGTTTGTTTCTGAGGTAATAGGGAGCCTCTGAAGTTTATTGAGTAGGGGGAATGACATGGTCAGACCTGCAATTTAGGAAAATCATTTTGGTAATTGAGAATCAACTTGAGTGTAGAGAGACTGATCTGAAGGTTATTGGAATAGTCCAGGCTTGAGATTATGAGGGTCTATACCAAGGTAGTGGGTGTGTCAGATAAGAGAAGGAGATATATAGGAGACACGTGAAGAAAGAAAAGACATGCCTTGACAATGGAGTGGATATGTGGGGGGAGTGAGAGTGAAGCATCAAGGAGGACATCTTGGTTGTGAGTCTGGGTAATTGGAAGGTGCCCATGCTATTATTAGGAAGTTCAGATAAAGGAAAAATGTGAGTTCTTTTTGAACATGCTGACTTTGAGATCCCTATGGGATAGAATAACAATAATAGCTAGCCTTGATGTAATGCTTTAGGGTTTGCAAAGCACTTTACATAAATTATTACATTTGATTCTCACAACAACACTGAGTTAGGTGCTATCATTATCCCCGTTTTACATATGAGGAAACCGAGACTGGGAGATTTCAAGTTCCTTTATAGAGTCATATAGATAGTAAGTATCTGAAGTAAGATTCAAACACAGGACTTCCTGACTCCAAGTTCAGCATTCTATTTACTGTGTCATCTGTTTGCCTAAACATTGAATTCAAAATTTGCAATAGGTAGTTGGTGATAATGAGCCTACAGCTTGGGAGAGAGACTAGGGATCTGAAATGGGATTTGAGCTGAAGTCCTCTGTTACACCAGTTGTAAGGGCCTTAAGAGGGAAAGTGGCACCCTGTCATTGTTGTATCAATAATAAGGATTTAGAATATCTTCAGACCATCTAATGCCAGCTTTTCAGGGAATTGTTTTTTCAGTAGGTTCAACTTCTTATAACTTATACAAGTCATATTCTAGAATTTCTGTTTTATTCTAGAACATGGCAATCTTTGCAGAAATGCTCTAATGAAGATCAAAATTTGGACATTTTGTTGATTAGCAGGACCTACTCCATCTCATCCATTAGTGACCTCATCTTGGCTCCCCAAGTCAATATAAAACTGCCAGTTGAGGGACAGTCAGTCTGACTCTTCCCTCTCTAGATATGCCTATAGATTCCTCCTGGCAAATGTGATGGGAAGCTTCTTTTCTTTACCTCTGCTTTGAGAGCCTAGGTCATAGGGACCTGTTAAAACGAATGACTGCCAAGGTCATGAGTGTGACATGATATTTGCTGTTATTTCAAGTCCTGTTATCTTGCATGTTGGACCCTATGGGGAAGCAGGGAGTTTTGTTGCAACACTTGCTATCTCTCCTCTTTCTCTGGGTGGCAGTAATTCTGGGCATCATTGTGTAACTTTTGTCCTAGTTCCAAGCTTATGATAACATTTTGACAGTCACAAACATCCTGATCAAATTGCTCACATGCTGCATTCAAATCCCATTTCTGATGCTTACTATGTAATCTTGGGCAAGTCACTTAACTTCCCTGGAGCTCAGTTTCCTCAACAGTAAAATAAAGGGGTTGGATCAGATAGCCTTTGAGGTCTATCTCTGGTTCTATGATCATAAACTTCCTTGTGTTAGAGCCCATACCACTGCCAAGGCTTTCCATCTATTCCTACAAGAAGTGTTTCTGCTCTGTAGTCTTCCCTCTCATATCATTTTCCAACAGGGCTACCAGGTTTGTTTCCCATTTCTGGACATCACTATTTATAGTCTTCCAAGGAAAGATTTACCTTTTCAAGGAAATCATGCCCAATCTGATGACTGGATATGACTGGATCACCCTATTGCACACTAGGAATTATGTTCTAATTCCTCAGGTCACTTGTTCATACTTAATGTATCCTTTCTTGTGAACTGTGACTTCCATCTACAATTTTTCCCATCACTTATCCTACCCTACATACAAAACCCTGAAAGAGTGATGACATCAAGCAAGTAGGAGGCTGATCCAATCCAAGTCCAATGTAACCTATGAACAGTCTCTAAAAAATAGGCGCACTCCCCCTTCTATATATCCCCTTGTCCCTGTTACAAAGGACTCATTTCAGCCCTGAACTACAGGCACCAAATCTTTGCCCACAACCACTAACTGGGGGGGGGGAGAGGAACACATAATCTAGAAGATCCTACATTCACAAAAGCAATACTTTGAAGTATTGCCTCCTCTACTTAGTAGGGCAGGGCATGGACCTGAGGAGAGAACATGAAAGCCCTGTTCAGTGTGCAAGCATGGTCATGTCAAGAAGTTCTGGGGCACCAATTACTTCCCATGAAAAGAAGAAGAAGGACCTGTGGTAATGTGCATTTCAGGATGCACATTTCTAGGCACGATTATGTTCCTTAAAGGTCTTCTACCAATGTTATGCTGAGAAGTGTAATAGTAATGGAATTTAAAGATCCCCCTGTATTGACTTGGTTTTCAGATTGATTGTGTTAAAACCCAGAACTTGTGAATCCCACTTGTGGGATGGACTTGTTGACATGAAAAGAACGGGCTGAACTGGGAGGAGCTGGTGACATGCATTTAGAGAGGCACAAGCAGAGAAAGAGGTAGAAGAAATTTTTGGAAGCAGCACCATGGAGG
This sequence comes from Petaurus breviceps papuanus, assembly GCF_028583685.1. Taxonomy (NCBI): domain Eukaryota; kingdom Metazoa; phylum Chordata; class Mammalia; order Diprotodontia; family Petauridae; genus Petaurus; species Petaurus breviceps. The sequence continues at coordinate 54,589,819 of NW_027186304.1, forward strand.
CACAGAGAGGATTGCTGAGGGCCAGTTTGAACTGCCCAGGACTTTTGAGAGCTGCCACCCAGAGCTGCCAAAGACTGGGGAGACATGGCTGTTATGCTGGTACTTTGTCTGTCTGTTTTGATGTTGTTTTGCCAGATTTGTCCACTGGTGAAGGACAGTCCTGTTGTTGCAGAGGTTCTGGAACCTTGCTGTTGGTTCAGAAGCCCTGAAGAAGGATTTTCTTGTTGTATGTTTACAGAAATCCTGGAAGAGGGTTTTGCTAATGTTTTCAGGGGTCCTAGGACTGTTCTGCAGACAGAAAATGAATTAATGAGGACACTGTCGATGTATCTTGTGGCCTTGCTAAGTTTTGTCTCCCCAGGAACAAAGATTGCTGAGAACTTGCCTTGGGTCAAGATGAAGAAAAGACCACTCTTTGGGTATTAAATGCTTTGATTAAGCTTGTAACTCTGGGGTAGATGGCCTATTCAGTTGTGATCCAAGGTTGGGAAACTTTTGACTTTTTTTGTGCTCTGTGACTGACCAAATGAATGTACTTTGCTTATGATTGGAAACTAATCTCCATTTGAGAAGAGGGTCTTTGTGATTGACTAAATGAATGCAATGTTCAGGGGTGGAGTAGTACTTGGAAATTATTGAATTACACTTGGTGAATACTGCATTTGGAATTATGCTATATTTTGCTTTTCTCTGTTCTTAATTTGTCACTGAATAAAATGGAGATCAGCTATGCTGGTATTTTGAACCTTGGGAAGTTGCCTTTGCTTGGCATTATAAGAAGCTATAGTCTTGAGTCCCAAGTAAGTCATTTAGGGTTTAGGATGGTGTCCCATGCTATGACAGAACCAATTTGTCCATCTAAGGCCACCTCCAAGCAATATGTGAGGAGCAAGTGTGGTCATGACACTGCTAGCTTCAAAGAGTTCTCTCTGAGGCAGCCAGATGGTGCAGTGAATAGAGCGCTGGCCCTGGAGTCAGGAGGACCTGAGTTCAAATCTAGCCTCAGACACTTAACACTTCCTAGCTGTGTGACCTTGGGCAAGTTGCTTAACCCCAACTGCCCTCCAAAAAGCAAAAAAAGAGTCCTCTCTTTCTCTTGTGTGTGTGTGTGTGTGTGTGTGTGTGTGTGTGTGTGTGTGTGTGGAGAGAGAGAGAGAGAGAGAGAGAGAGAGAGAGAGAGAGAGAGAGAGAGAGAGAGAGAGAGAGAGAGAGAGAGAGAGAGAGAGAGACTCTCCCATGTGGAGTAAGGTAGTTATAGGATCATACATTTAAAGTGACCCAGGTCAAATGCCTAGTAAATGACTGAACCAGGATTTAAACTCAAGTCATCCAAGCTACCACATAACCTATGTCTCTTATTCTGTTTTGTACTATGTCTACCTTACCTCTGGGCTCACTTTCCTAGTTTTACACACTGCTGTTTCATTCTCTGCTGATTTTGACAAATCTGGGGAACTTTAGCTTGCCTCAGCATGACCTCAGTTGAATTCTGCCTCAGTTTGGACATCTCTCTGACCTTGGACCCCTGGTGATTCTTTTTAATCACCCACCCACTGGCTCAATTTCCTAGAGTGGGCTGGACTAGGACAGCTTTTGCTTTATTCTTCTCTGGCTGTTGCTTATCTCACAGAGTCAGCTTGGGAAGATCATTCTCCATAAACTACAGATAAAAGTCCAGCTTGTCATGCTGCTGACAATGCTATTTGGTAAATCTCCATAGCTTTCTTTCCCCTAGGGAACCTGGGTTGGCATTAAGAGAAGATGGTTAGTGGTCTTCTGCTTTGTGGAATTCTTACCATTACAAGTGAAGAGCAAGATAGCCCCTGGCGTCTGAGGCACAGAAAGAGGGGAAATGTGAGAAGCTAAACATTCTTTTCTCTGCCCCACTAGTATAAGCCAGAGCTCTGTGAAATAGTCACTTGAAAGTCGGAGAGCAGACCAAATTGCCGCCCATGACAAAGAATGAAGTAACTGAGAATTATTCTTTGGTGAGAGTTTTCTTTTTCTTTCCTAATTTTCTAAGTAAGGCAGAATCAGGGCCACCCCGATACCCATCTTTTAAAACACACACATGCACACACACACATACACTCTTGCAGTTCCTTTCATGAATAAAACTTTTAAAATGATCTATTACAATTTTTTAATTTTAAAAATTTTTTATTTAATTTTGTTTTTTTCCTTTGCATCATTCATTTCCACAAGATTTTGAGTTACAAATTTTCTCCCCATTTTTCCCCTACCCACCACCCCAAAACAGCGATCCCACTGAATATCCCCTTCCCCAATCTTCTCTCTCCTATGTCTTCCCCAGTTATTACAATTTTTTGGAGATTATTTATTTTAATTCTTAGGTGATAATAAAGAAGAGGAAGAACATGTTAATTTCTGGATGATTATGGTTAACTATACAAAACTGCAAAAATGAGAAATTGAACTAGATTTTTAAACACAGTGTTGGCACATCTCTGAATTTAAATTTATTGTTGATTTGTGCCTTCCTAGTACTAAAGGACATTTGTAGTATTAGAGAGGATGAGAGATATTTAGTAACAAGATCAAGGGAAGGAGAATGTGTTTGAATTTGCTGAGATACTTTCCTCCAAATTCAAATTTAGCTTTATTCTGAAGGTCACCAAATCACAGTATCTCAGAGCAAAAAGGGACATTGGAGGTTATCTAGTCCCATCTATACTTTATTTTAAAAAAATTCTTATTATTTTTGGTCTTTTTTGGAGGGGGAATGCAGGGCACTTGGGGTTAAGTGACTTGTCCAAGGTCACACAACTGGTAAGTATTAAGTGTCTGAGGCTAGATTTGAACGAAGGTCCTCCTGACTCCAGGGCCTGTGCTCTACTCACTGCACCACCTAGCTGCTCCCCCATCTGTACTTTAACAAGAATTCCCTTTATAACATTACTGACAATCAGTCATCCATCCTCCAATTAAAGGTCTCCAAAGAGGGGGAACATAGCTCTTGAGGCAGTCTGTGCCACTTTTTTTGTAGTCAGTCTTGGTTAGCTGTCCTTCGGTCCCACTTCTCTCTCTCTCTATATATATATCTTTTGAAACCGTAAGGTGAATATGAGTTTTAATGCACCATAAGTTGTAGTAACAATAAAAAACAGAAAGAGGAAAAAAACTTCAGTTAAATCAACCTTGATACTTCAACAGAGTTTGATGGTATGTGCAATATTTCACCTTCAAATTCCCCACTTCTGCAAAGAAAGGAGGGAGGTGCATTCTCTCAACTCTTCTCCAGAGACAGTCTTCTTGGTCATTAAAATACATGGAATTAAAAAAAATCATTTCTTTTACATTGTTGTCATTGTGTATATATATTTCCTGTTTCTGCTTCCTTGATTATCTCAGTTCATGTAAGTCTTTTTATGCTTCTCTGAATTCTCTGTATTCATTGTTCCTTGGGATAGTTATACCCTCCTTCCCATCTAGGACCTCAAGAATGGGTTGGTTCTAGGAAGCAAGTTTCAGTCTTCTACGTTGTTTCACCTTTCCTTAGAGTACCTTTCATCCCTTTGGTGGCATCACTCTCCTCTTCCTGGAACTCCAGTGACTTCTTGTTTTTCTCTAGCCTCACCTTCCTTACCTGCCATAAAAACATCTCCACTAATTGTCCTGTTGGAAATGATTTGATAAACTTTGTAGGTAAAGATATTTTGTATAATCATACTAATCCTAAAGTAATGTACAATTTATTAGGGTACAAAGATTTACTCAGGAACAAAAGAATGAATCTCTATGGTTGACTTTTAGGTGTATAACCTTAAAATGAAGCATGAAAATAGATACCTGCTTATTCTACATAGAAGATGGACCTCTCCCCTACCAGTTAGCATATGAATTTTATCAATACTTCTCTGGAGGCAACATCTTCTGACTTTCTATTCTAATCTGAAGGAATGACTGTAATGGTGAGAGTATCAGACGAGATAGGAGAAGACAGCAGCATGTTTAGACCAGCAGAATGATATTTTTAAGCATATGGAGGTCCAAATGCTGGTAATTTTTACTGGATTGGGTGGTTTTGGCATCCAGTGGGGGACAAAAATTAAAGGTTTCCATTAATAAGTTAGAATGGCAGTATGTTGTAGTAGAAAGAGCCCTGGACTATTCAGTTCAATTAAGGATGTTTATTGAATTTAAATGAATTAAATAGATGGGTAGTGTGTGATAGCAGAAAGAAAAACAGCCGAGTGATTGGAAGATAACAATCCTGGGCTGGGTCATAGTTACTTCAAACTAGCTGAGAATAAATTAATGGTCAGTCAGTAGTTAGTTAATAAACATTCGTTAAGCACCTACTATGTGCCATATACCATGCTATATTCTGAGAATACATAGGAAGACAAAAAAACAACTCCTGCTCTAAAGTAGCTCATTGTCTAACGAGGGAGACAACATGCAAACAGCTATTTACAAAGAAGATACATATATTTTATATACATATGTATATGCATAAGCACACACATTAAAAAGGTTCAGAAAAGGTTTCTTGTAGGAGAGGGGATTTTCCTGAGGACTTGAGGGAAGCCGGGGACATCAGGAGGCAGAGATGATGAGGAAGGCAATTCTAGGCATGGGAGATAGTCAGTGAAGGTCAGACCTGGTTGGAGGAAGGACTGAATGTGGAGTACCCAATGGATTTAGTGAAAGTTAGGCCAGGGGTTGTAAACACCAAGAAAGATGCTTTTTGGGAATACAGGATTCTGAGAAATATAATTAATGAGAATTCCAAAATTTCAAATTACTGAGACATTTGTGAGAGGAGTAAGAGGGGAAGAAGAAGTCTGAGGGTTTTCTCTGAACAACAGAGATTAAAACAGCTGTTTATGGGGAAATGGCTTTTGCTTTGCTCATTGACCGAATGGTCTGAAGTCTCTTTTGTAGGAGTACTGTTCCTACCTCAGAGTACAAACTAGAAATATTGAGTGGAAGTTCCCAAGTAACAGGTTTAGACTAGAAAAACTTCCCAATAGTGAGTCGCTACTGGGGTCCCAAAAGGGTGGTGAAATTGAGGCCTTGAGGTCACATGTGGCCTTTTAGGTCCCTGGGTGTGGCCTTTGACTGAGTCCAAGTTTTATTACAGAACAAATCCTTTTATTAAGGGGATTTGTTCTGTGAAGTCTGGATTCAGTCAAAGGACCGCACTTGAGGACCTAGAGGGCCACATGTGTCCTCGAGGTCACAGGTTCCCCACCCCTGGTTCAAACTCTCCAGATTATGATGGGCTACATCAGGAGGCAGTGAATTTCCCTATACTTGAAGTTTTCAAATAAGTTCTGGATGAACTCTTGGGCATGTTGTAGAATAGGTTTTTTTTTTTTTTTAAGCAATTGGGGTTAAGTAACTTGCTCAAGATTACACGGCTAGTTATTTCTGGGTGTGGTGCTGAGTATCTGAGCCCGGATTTGATCCAGGTCATCCCAACACTGGAGCCGGTGCTCTTACTCACTGAGCCACCTGGCCGCCCCTAAGCAATTGGAGTTAAGTAACTTGCTCAAGGTTACACGGCCATGTGTTTCTGGGTGGGTGCTAAGTGTCAGAGCCCGGATTCGATCCCCAAGTCATCCTGACACTGGAGCCGGTGCTTTTACTCGCTGTGCTACCTGGCCGCCCCAGAATAGGGATTTTTAACCTGGGGACCATGAACTTTCAAATATATATATATATATATATTTATAATTGTATATCTTTGAGGCTTTTCTTGTAGTTGTTTTCAGGTTGTTCTCTTCTGTCTTAAATTTCCTTGTTACTATAGCAGCTCTATATGGTGGGGTCCTTTTTTTGTTTCCTTATTCTTCCAACCTTTTTCTTTACTTTGGACTTTATGTTTGTGCTGGCCTCTGTACATTTCTGGGGGTTTGGGGTATGTGTGGCCTCAGCTTCTGTCTTTTTGGTTCACCTGCTGCTTTAACAGCTCAGTTTGGGGACCTTTAAACTTTCAGTGCTCCACACAGTGGTGTGATTCAGGTGAAGGTCTATTCACTACCCTGCTAGTCTGAACTCTGCAAGTTCCTGAAACAGATTTGCGTCTGTTGGCTTGTATGTGGTTGAGAGTTTCAGCAGACTACTGAAGGATTCAGTCATTGTTAGACTGCTTGGAAGCTTTGCAAGTTTGGAGAAACCGAACTGTTGACTTCCCTTTGGTTTGGGATTCCTTCCCTGATTATTACACTACAGGTTTAGGTACAAGGCTAAAGGCTAGAACTGACTTGCCACTCTGTACCTGGGATTATAATGACACAGCTACATTTCAGGAGCTCGTTCCTTGTTCAGTAGACAGTTAGGGCCCTGCTCATGATTACTCTTCTCTGCCTGAGATTTGTGCCCTGGATCTGGGTAGTGAGTGAAAGAGTTACCAGATGGTACCTATTTCTGCACCCAGTACCAGCAGATCCCCTGAGATCTATTTCTGCCCTGTTCTTGTGTCTTGGCTCTTTTTTTTTTTCTGTTTCTAGGTGCTGGAATATTCACTTTTGTGATCACTACATGTAGTCCTAGACAACCCCTATAAGCAATATCTGTAGAACTCTTTTCCTGTCATCCTAAGCTTCCCCGGGCTAGAAAAAGGACTCACTGTGCCTTTTTTTCTTTGGCTTTTCCAATAAGAATTTGGAATAGTGTATTTTCTAGATCTTTATAGAAAAGGGATAGTGGTGAGCTAGGCTCCACCATCTTGATTCTACCTCCAACAGCTATTTCAATATAATTGGTTTCTTTTTAATCCTATGCATTTAAAAAACATTATTTTGAGAAGGGGTTCATAGCCCTCACCAGACTGCCTAATGGATCTAGGACACACATAGAAAAGGTTAAGAATCCTTACTACAGAAAGATGCTTATTCAGAGTCAATGAAGTTAGAGTTAATGGCCTCTGAGTTCCTTTCCAACTCTGAGATTCTTTGATTTTGTGATCCTAGTTGCTTTGTAGGGATTTCCAAGTGACTGACTAATTTGCAAATTTTGCATTTTCTTAGCCTCAATTTCCTTATAATAATGTTAATGCTATTTTCTGTAAATTGGGGATAATGATTCTTGCTTAGCTTCTTTACATTTGTTAGGGAGAGGATCAAAGGAGACCATGCTTGTACCAGCTCTTTTTAGTCATAAAGGGCAACATAAATGTTACTTGTGGTTATTAATACAGAAGTGTTTAAAATGATTCTTAAATCATTGAGAATTTCCATTGTTTTGAGTTTTTGTGATTGACTCTATTGACTCTTCCTATTCTTTCTAACTACAAGATTAAAAAAAGAGTATAAAAATATTAAGACTCAATCTGAAACTCATGGCCCTGAAGTATTGTGGTATATGTTATAGTTCTAGTGTTGACCTGCTAGGATGTTTCATTTTTTTGTCTTTGTATCTTCAGCTCCCACCAGTGTCTGGCACAAAGTAGGTGCTTATTAATAAATACTTGTTGATTGACTGATTGATTGGTAGGATCCAAATTCTGGGCACAGACTTTTAAAGGGTCTCAGAAGAAAGGTAAGAGAAGAGAAAGCCAGGGGTGAGAACTAAAAATGAACTTAAGTTTACTTACTGTGTAGGTATATATATTTTCCATTTCTAATATAACCAGAGTAAAATGTGGTACCAGAAAAATTGAAGGGTCTGTCACATAGTGAGGGCAAGAAATAACTGGACTGTCCCATGGTCCATTAATATCATGAAAAGTGAGGAAGACTCTTAGCATGTTGAGTGACCAACCCTCTGTGGTGGATTTATGAGGGAACATAAATAAGAGCTGCAGGGAAAAGACAAATGTGGATGGGCTACAAGTTGCATTGATGGAAGAGGTGCTTACATCATTGGGATCACATAACCATGGAGGTATTGAAACCTTTCTAACACATTGACGTAGAGAAAGAGCAAGATTTTCTGCTGGCCATTATATATCACAAAAGCAAGGTTTTTTTTTTAATCACATTATAAAGGCAAAGAATATGAACCAAGAGTATGGAGGGTGGTGCGCTGATCCTTTTAACCTAGATTTGTTCTAGTTTGACTTCATTTGCATATCATTTGGGTAGGATCTTGGGAAGGAAGCTGATTTCATAGTTCCAGACTTTCCCTAGTTCTTATGTAGCTTTTTGGTGGGATGAGTTTGGAGGCATAGAAATTAAATGGAAATAACAAATATTTTTTAAAACTTAAATCAGATAGTTGTCTGAGACTATGGAATTCAATTCCAACTTCAATACAGGAAGCAAAAAATAAATTTAATTTTAGCCTGAAAGCATGCTTTACTGACTTTTATTGCCTGGCCTTTGCTAGGAGTAATGATTCCTAGTGTTGGCACTGGGCTAAAAGATCTGTTAGCCTTGTTAGGCAGGGACTTTATATTTACATTTTAAAGATGATCCTGAAGAGTTGAAGACCAGAAGATGGTAGCTCAGTGAGCACAAAATGAGGAGGGGCGCCAAGTAGAGAAGAGCAGACATTAGTACAGTGAAATTACCAGAGGACATCAAAAGCAGTGGAGATATATACCACACATGTTTGCTGCTGAATGTCCTCCTTGAATTTCTTATTCATGTGTGTGTGTGTGTATGTGTGTGTGTGTGTTTGTGTGTTTATGTGCTCCCATGTGCTCGAGTGCCCCCAGCAGTGATTTGGTAACCTTTGGGAGACTATCTAATGTTTGCATGGTGGAGACCTTTTCTTGTCCCTCTTTTTGCTATACTGCTTAATTAGATATTTTTTCTTCTGAACTAAGGTATAAATACATTTATTAGAATGCATCAGCCATGGTTTTTTCTGTACACTGACCCACAGAGTGTTTTGACTCTTGGGTAGTCTATCTAAGGATATAAAAATCAGACACTAGTGCTGTGGCACCTCAGTACAAAGTACAAAGGAACCCACAGCCCAGAACAGGGGCAATTTATGTTTGAAAAGCACAAAGGGGAGGTTCAGGATGGGGTTAGGGTAAAGAATGGCCAGTCTTTCCCAGGCATAGGTGTGACACAGAAGCAGGATGTTTTGCAGGAACAGTTGACCACAAGGCTGGTTTGGAGTGCACAGCTCAGTAAGCTCAACCAGTAAACACTAGCAAAGGCATCTGGGAGTGAGCAAGACTGGCTCACTGCAGGCTCCTGATTGGCTCCTTTTGGCAAACAGGCTCACTCTGTGTGCAGTGTACCTGCCTGGTAAGGTAACTCACAGAAAGCAGACACATTAATCTTGGGGGTTGGTTGTTGTCCTTTGTTCTTGAAGAGGACCAAAGTGACATCACCATATCGGAGTCAAGGTCTAACTGTCAACAGTCTAACTGTGGCTGATCAGACTAGTACAAGCTTGGAAGATTCTGCCATAGGCTGGCTACAAATAATCCATAAGGACATTTTGGGGTGGGGATGTCTCTAAATATGTCCATTCTCATGCTTCTTTTGAGCTACTGTAATTCTGCTTTGCTCATAGAGCACAGCACCTTCCTTGATATGGGCATGTCATGCTAGGCAGTCCTTTGCTAGTGTTTCCCATCTCATAAAATCAATTCCGAAATTCTACAGAGAGACCTTGTGAGTGTCCTGGTTGGGAGGTCTGTAGTAGAGTTTGAATGCTTGGCAGTTTAGTTTGAGAAAAGGCCTCAATGTCTAGTACCTTATCTTGCAAGGTGATGTTCAGAATTTTCCTGAGACATTTCAAACAGTAGCAATTCAGTTTCCTGGCATGGTGTAGGGATACAGTCCAGGTTTCACAGGCATACACAATGAGGTCAGTGCAATGGCCCTGTTGACTTTTAGTTTGGTAGTCAGTCTAATACCTCTTCTCTCCCACACTTTCCTTCAGAGCCTTCCAAACACTGAGCTAGCCCTAGTAATGCATGTACCAACATCTTCATCAACGTATACATCCCTGGAAAGTATTCTGTCAAGGTAAATAAACTTATTCACAGAACTGAAAACTTTTCCATTTATTGTAACCAATGGTTCCACTTCTGGATGGTGTGGTACTGGCTGGTGGAGCATCTGTGTTTTCTTTGTGGGGTACTCTTACAGTGACTAGCAGACTGTTACCAATTCCACTTATTGCATCATTTGTGGTGCTTCTGAAATTTCAAAGCCCCTTAAGTTATAATCTGGTCTATTCCATCTCTAGTACTCATTCCTCCAAAATAAGGAAGTATAGATACAACAGACAGAGACAAGAAACAGAGGCACCATGTGTTCACAAGTACAAGGAACCTTTTGGCTACTTGGGAGAAAAGTCTCCATCCAGAGGTCGATAGCAGTTCTTGTCTCACTCACCAACTGTAAAGAGAGATTTCTGCCATTCAAACCTTTTGTATGGACATTTGGTTTCAGTTCAGCAGCTAATTAAAAGCCTTTTTTGTCACCACATTGTAAGCCACAGGAAATAGAAGATATTTGTGCATACTTTGAAGCAGGAAGGAAAAGGGCCCCTCTGTTACACATTTCCAGAAATAGGTTCAAGTCTCTGGGTGGGTTGGTAGCAGCAGAACATATTGCTTATGTTCTAGGGACAGGTCTTCCAGTACACTTCAGTACATCTAAATTTTGCATCTTTGCTACTTCCAATTGTGCTTTCAGGGGCCAAAGAGAAACAAGTGAATTCCTCTCCTATATTAAATACTGGAAGACACTCATGTTTTTTAAGTCTTTCCTTCATTGGGTTAGATATCCCTACTTCTTTCAATCAGTCCTCTTATGGTACAAACTAGAACACCTTCACCATCCTGTTTATGCTCCTCTGGACACTTTTTAGTTTGCTGAGATCCTTTCTAAAATGTGCCAAGAATTGAACATAGCACTCAATATTATGGTCTGAACAGATCAGATATAAGAATATTATCACTTCCCTGGTCCTGGATATGTATATCTCTCTGAATGCAGCCTAAATTCAAATGATCTTTCCTGGTTGTATCACACTGCCCTCATGTCCCTGGGACTGTTCAGGGTGCAGAATTTATAGTACCTTAGTACTTGGGGGGTTTAACTTTAAGTGAGAAAAATCTTAAATATCACGGAAATAATTTCATTGTGGACTCATTTCATAAACATGAATGGGAACTAACTGCCCAGGCATGTTGAGGGAATAGCAGATCCCCCAGGTACCATTTTGACACTTGTCTTGCTCAAGTCCTAGATGTGCTTCCCCAAGTGCTTTCTACTAGACTTTGGGCTAAGAGGTTTCATTGCTTCTAAATATGGCAAGTGTAAAGTGAAGTAATTTGGGATGTAGTAGTAGTGGAGATGACACAGATAAATCCAGGTAGGGATGGCTACATCTACTAAATTATGTGACTCAGAGGGATTTTAGAAGAAAGGGAAATTTTTTTATTTTTTTGCTCTCTGATTCCTGAAATTTAATTTTTAGACTTTCATTCTCTCCCCCCCCCACTTAATAGTATTTTTCCCCAATTACATGTAAAGATAGTTTTCAACATTTACTTTCAAAAGATTTTGAGTTCCAAATTTTTTCCCTCCCTTCCTCCTTCCATTCCCACCCTAAGATTGCAAGCAATCTGTATAAGATATACGTGTACAATCATATTGAATATATTTTCACATTAGTCATGTTGTGGAAGAAGAATCAGAGCAAAAGGGAGAAATCATGAGGAATAAAACAAAAACAAAAAGGGAAAAAATAGTATGCTTTGATTTGCATTGAGAATCCATAGTTCTTTCTCTGGACGTGCTTAGCATTTTCTATCCTGAGTGTTTTGGAATTGTCTTGGATAATTGTATTTCTGAGAAGAGTTAAGTCTACAAAGCTGATCATTGCACAATGTGGCTGTTACTGTGTACAATGTTCTCCTGGTTCTGCTCACTTAACTCACTATCAGTTCGTGTAAATCTTCCAGGTTTTTCTGAAATCTGCCTACTCATTTTTTATAGCACAATGGTATTCCATTACATTCATTTACCAAAACTTGTACAGCTCCAGTTGATGGGCATCCCCTCAATTTCCAATTCTTTGTCACCACAAAAAGAGTAGTTATAAGTATTTTTGTACGTTTGGGTCCTTTTCCATTTTTAATGATCTCTTTGGGATACAGACCTAGTAATGGTATTGCTGGATCAAAAGGTATGCGCAGTTTTATAGCCCTTTGGGCATAGAGGAAATTTATTTTTTAAGCAGTCGGGGTTAAGTAACTTGCTCAAGGTTACACGGCCAGTTATTTCTGGGTGTGGTGCTAAGTATCTGAGACCAGATTTGATCCCCAGGTCATCCTGACACTGGAGCCGGTGCTCTTACTCTTACTCACTGAGCCACCTGGCCGCCCCTAAGCAATTGGGGTTAAGTAACTTACTCAAGGTTACACAGCCAGGTGTTTCTGGGTGGGTGCTAAGTGTCTGAGCCCGGGATTTGATCCCCAGGTCATCCCTACCCTGGAGCTGGTGCTCTTACTTGCTGTGCTACCTTGCCGCCCTGGAAAAGTTTTTCAAAGTCCTGTTTGCTTGAGGGAAGAGATTTTAGCTACCTAGGTCAGGATCTCTTGTTTCTGTCCTAAGCAAGAATTCCTAAATTCCTTCAAAGTTCAGTTCAGGGGTCACTCTTTTTTTTTTTTTTTGCCTTTTGGAGGGCAATTGGGGTTAAGTAACTTGCCCAAAGTTACACAGCTAGTTTTTTTGTGTGGGTGTTAAGTGTCTGAGAACAGAACCAAACTCTGGTCCTCTTGACTCCAGGCTGGTGATTTACTCACTGCGCCAACCCAGCCGCCCTCTAGGGGTCACTTTTTACATAGAATTTCCCTGTTGGTTGATATTTTCTACCCCCAAATGGATTTGTATTTACTTTATAGTATTTTTGGATTTGGTTATTGGTGGGCTCCTTCTCTCTCAATCAATAGATTTTAACTCTTTGAGGGCAGGTGCTGTTTTTTTTTGTCTTCCTATTTTCTGTCTTTAGTACAATTCCTGTCATGTAGTAGTTCTTAATAAATGCTAAGTGAGTAAATGAATGAACCAAAAAGGTCCATCAATAGATTTTAGCAAAACCATAGAAGCTTTCTAAAGACTAAACTATATAAATTTTCTCTTTCGTGTTAAAATACTGCTGCTTAATATGAAATCACAGTAAGAATAATGTTAAATGATTTGCCAAAGGTCAGGCAGCTGGCAAATGAGATTTAGACTCAGGTACTTTGACTATAAATTCTATGTGTTTTCCACTGAACAATTATGCCTTTAAGTTTTTTTTTCTTCATAGTCACAAGAATGGATTTGACAGTCATTAGCATTGTATACTACTTAAATGAGATATTTGTAATAGAACATCAAAAGAGATTAAAGCATGTAATGATAGCAGCTCAGTTGGTTAGAGCAAGGTGTTAATGTGATCAAGGTCAATGCGCTCACTTCCCATGAGGGTAATAGAGTCTTGTTATATTCCATGAAAAATATAATTAAAGCACTCATTGACTTCTGTGACTATGTAGTCACAAAAAATAAGACTTTTGGCAAGTTGCTGCTACTCTGTGTTGCTGCTGTCTGGAACTATAACCTGAGGCTCCATCAAGAAAAGAAATACCCAACAAAGTCCTTCCATCATTGATGAAAACAAGGCTTGTTTCTTTTTAAATGTCTACAACATCAAATCCCTTTGGCATTCTATCACCCTGAAAAACTTTTTGTAATTTCATTTTATCTTCAGAAATGTTAATTTGGTCAATGCATGGTAAAAAAATGACAAGTCCACTAAAGAGAAGTTTGAAAGCAAGGAAAAAGACTTCCAAATATATTTTTACCTCAGCATGAAGGCGAAAATTTTAATTCAACACTGGCTTTTAGATGGGTTTGCACAGCACCTGGATTTTATTATTGACTACTCTTTGAGAGGGGCTCCCTATCCACTTCAGTAAGTTTTAGAATTGACTTGTTACTGTGGCAATTTCTCCTTGGAGGTCTCGACCTCCAGATTCCCCACATAAACAACACTTCACATGAGCCATCTGTTGTTGGAGGGACCCTATACACTGTTCTTTTTATGTTACGGTACCCCTGAGTCCACCCAGAGGTACTATATTTTTAGTTAAATGCTGGTGTATTTTTCAGCACTCAGAATATAATCAAAATACCATTTATGGTCTGTTTTTGTTTTTGTTGTTGTTTTGAATGTGTGTGTGTGTGCATGTGCACATTTTTTTTTAAAGAAGGGGAACCACAAGATGTTTGTCTTAAGAAAAAAAGTTTATATTACATGTTGAATTTGACAAGGAAACAAAACAGTGAAGGCTAGAAGTTAAGACCTTCCATAAGAAGTGGCATTAAAAGTAAATGCATTTTGAGGTCTGCTTGAGTTGTTATTTATAAAGTGGGGTAAATGTGTGCAGGCCTTCTGACATGCCATTTGCTAAGCAAAGAACTGGATAAGTCTTTCTCCAGGGAATTTTTATAAGCTGAAAGTAAAAGACAGTATGACTACATACTAAATTATATAGACAGCTTTGATGCAGGCAAGATGGGAATGGTGGGTGGTCACAATGGTGGGAAATCTGAATGGAATAGCATTTGGAGGCAAACAGAGAGTAAGGTCTTACTTAGTCTTCAGAGCCTCCCATATGTTTTGGATGTTTGTATATTTAATCAGTCCCACCTTAAGAAATGACTAAATAGCTCGATTCCTTAGAAAAAGTCAATAGGATTGTGTTATATTCTAATATTTTTATTTCTATGAAGTTATAAAAACATGACAACTTTATGGATATTGTATTTTTTTTCTGTTTCTAAGTCTTCTAGCCTGATTCCAGAGTCTTTTCTCTGTGAAAGGGCCAACTGTAATGAGAGATCTATGTTTCCCCACAATAAGGCAACAAGAGAATGATTCTTTTATATAGAAACACATTTCTCTCATATATATGTATACATATGTATACACACACATATATATATACATATATTATCTCATATATATCCATCTATATATAACTTTGTGTATATATATTGTATAATCTCCATATGCATATGGAGGGATTCCTAGGGTAGAAATTTCCTCTAATAATACAGAAAGGCAAATAATTTATAACTCACAGTTTCAGGTCACTCTCTAAGACTATAAAATAAAAGCAGTTTTGTATCATATCAAAAGTTCCTTATAAAAATGAAATTACAGTTCTGGAGGGTAAAAAAGGTCTGCTGACTTTGGCAGATAGGCACATTACACATATGTAAATATTCACATATATATCTCTTACACTCATGAAATTATAAAAATGAAGTAGCTAACCATTAAATTCTTGACCATTCCATCTAAGAATGTTTTCAAATTTAGCCCAAAAATTCAAGGAGAAATTTCAGTGTGGTGAGATCATGCAACAGCAGTTCAGGCAGGGCTTTGCTTCCTGGTGTATCTGTTGTATCATGTATCATGACTGATAATAAATTCAAAGATAGAATAGACTTGGTTGTCTTCAGTTCATTAATTTCCTGTATTATCCAAGATCTTTTCTTCATTCACCTGAGAAATGATATAAGGAGGAAGGTACTTTGGGGAGCACATTTTAAAATAGCTTTCATCATATTTTCTTTTATTCCTTCTCCTCCTCCTCCTTCTTCCTTTTCCTCATTCTCATCCTCCCCTTCTTCCTCATTTTCTTATTCTTTGTTTTGATTTCTATGCCTATTTGTAATAGGTTTTATGTTTCTTTCCTTCTCAATGAATGGGAAAAGGGAGGGACAAGGGAGAGAATTTGGAGCTGAAAATAAGATAAAATTGAATTTTAAAAACAGCTGTCATGCAAATGCAAGGTATTTTGTTTTGTGGGTCACTTATTTGTTCAGACTCTAAGTATTTAGTGGTAATTGGTTCAATGTCATAGTCTCCATACTTGGAACTATTTGTTATTGGCATGTTACATGGCATAAATCTTGATTGACATTCTTAGCATGAAAAACTACTTGTAAAAATTTGGTTTCCTTAAATCTATAGCCTAAGATTATATTCTAAATCTTAGCCAGGAGCCTTAACTGAGAACAAATTAAGATCAAAATAAAAAAGTCACCCATTTTTCATGTAGCACTTTGCACTGAAATCATAAATATGTACAGAAGTGAGAAAATGAAAGTTCCCACCATAAAGGTAACCAGGCTGCCTTTATAGTTTGCGATACCTGGAGCTACAGTCAAGAATCTATAATTTCTTTGAGATGAAAACTCATATACCTGTCAAAGATTGGCAAATCATCTAAATCTCATTAGATAAGGATTAGAGTTTCCTGAGGCTCATTTGTTTATGGTTATACAACTAGTTAATGTCAGAGATGGGACCTGAATCCAAGTCATTCTGTCTGCAGACCCTATGATATGTACACTCCTTCACATTGCCTCTTATCATTGTAGGTTTTTAGATTTGTGCCTTAATAGACAACTGTATCATAATGATTTTTTTTCAGGAATAGAACTCCAACTTGGAAACTAGAGAGCTGTGCAAAAACGAACTGGGCTATTTTGGAAAGTAGTGAGTCTTGTGTCATTAGAATTCTTCAAGCAAATGTTGGATAAACATTCTTTGGGTCTATTTTAGAAGAGATTTGTTGAGGTCCTTTCCAATTCTGAAATTTGGTGAACTTTGACTTTTGTCAGTTTTTGTTTCCAGGTCTAATAATATATGTTGCATTAACTTAGGGGTCCATTTTGGTTTTTGAGTAGTATTGTGGATTAAGAAACTATATTAAAATGGAGACTTTATAAATTTTGTGTAGTTAAACAAAAACATTAAAAATACTTTTCAAAATTATTAAGAAAAATTGTTTATTGCCTTCTCTTAATCATCTATAGCTTTTCAATCACTGAAAGTTCTTTTGAGAGGTAGCATCAGAGACATTTAAGTTTGGCTAAGTGAGCATTCATTCCTTTGTGGATTCCTAAAGTGGACTTTACTCACTTAATACATTTATACATTTTAAAGTTATCCATCTTTAAATTCCTGAAAAGAAGGGGGAATATGCCACATTTTGATAATGTATTCATGTGGAATTAATTCAGAAGTGTTTTCCCACAGTGTCCCCAATCCCAGAGTGTTAGAGAGAGATGTCCCTTAGGGAAGAACACAAGTCATGGCAGGGCCCTTGAAATCAAAGTTCATATTTAAAATGTTTGTATATTTCATCATTGTGACCTGAGGAACCTACTTTATCTGTTAAGTTTTGCAGGAAATTGCTTCCTCTCACTGTATGTTCAGTGTTTTAAGTGACTTGATTTTATAAACTTCTTAAAGGTAAGGATAGAGTCTTATTTTCTCTTTGGATCTCTTAGATCCTAGCACAATTAAAAAAAATTGTTGTTCAGTTGTTTTGGTTGTGTCTGACTCTTCATCACTGCATTTGGGGTTTTCTTGGCAAAGATGCTGGAATGGTTCGCCATTTCCTTTTCCAGCTCATTTTACAGTTGAGGAAACTGAGGCAAATAGGATTAAGTGACATCTCCAGGGTAATACAGGGCTAGTAAGTGTCTGAGGCTGGATTTTTAAAGTAGACGTAGCTTAATGAAGTGCAAAGGGTACAAGAGTCAGAAGCTCTGGGTTTAAAATCAACTGCTAACACTTAGCTGTGTGACCAGGGGCAAGTAATTTAACCAAATTCTCAGTCTTCTTATGTGTAAAATGGGGATAATAACTACCTCATAAAAAATAACTTTGTAAATATTAAAGCACTATGCATTTTTTGTTATTGCTTGCTCCTAGACGCTCTTTCCAAGATTACCAATCATGAAATCATAAGATCTTAGATCTTGAACTAGAAAGGACCTCAGAATCCATCTAATCCAACCATTTTACTTTACAGGTGAGAAAAGCGAGGCCCAGGGAATTTAGGTGGCTTACCCAAGGTCCTCTGAGCTGTCATACAGCATCTGACATTATTGAATTCTTCGCCCTGGATATTCTCTATTCCTTAGGATTTTATGATTCAGTTCTCTCTTGGTTTTTCTCCTACCTGTCTCGTTGATCCTTCTCAGTTTCCTTGTCTGGATCATCAGATATGTCCCACTTCCTACAGTGGTTGTATGCCGGGAACCTTGTCTCTTTTCACCCTACACACTCATGACCTCATCACTTCCCATAGTTCCTGTGTGATGACTCAAGTGCCTTTCAGATCTACATACTCTGTCCTACTCTCTCTTGAGCTCTAGCCTTGATTCACCAAATGCCTACTCATAGACCTCTCAAACTCAACAGGTCCAAAACAGAACTCATCTTCACCAGTAACCCCCCCTTAAGCCTTTCCCTCTTCTGAACTCCCCTATTTCTGTTGAGGGTAAGTAACTTCCTTCCGGTTACTCAAGTTCATAAACTTGGAGTCAGCATCCATTCCTTCCTCTCACTTATTTCCCTTAGTCAATAAGTTTCCTTATTATACTCCTCATACCCCGCCTTCAATATCCCCCTTCTCCTCAATAACATAGTCCCCAGGGCAGCTAAGGTGGTTTAGTGGATAGAGCTCTGGGCCTGGAGTCAGGAAACTCTGAGTTCAAATTTCATCTCAGACACTTATTAACTTTGTGACCTCACACGAGTCACTTAACATCTGTTTGCCACAGTTTCCTCTTTTGTAAAAAGAAGATTACAATGGTACTTACCTTTCAGGGTTGTATTGAGGATCAAAGAACCTAATAATTGTGTAATATGTAGAGTGCCTAGCACATAGTAAGTGCTATATAAATGTTAGCTATATTATTATAATTCAGACCCCCATTGCCTGGACTATTGCAATAGCTTCTAAATTGTTTTTCCAACTTTGATTCTCTCTCTAGTCCACCCGACAGTTTGTCAAAGTGATATTTTTAAAGCACAAGTGTGCCCATGTTATTCTTCTACTCAAGAAGCTGCAAAAATCTCACTCTTGCCTCTAGGACAAAATATAAACTCCTTTAAAGAGCATCCCTTCCCAGATCAAGGGCACACTATATTTTCATATATATTTGACTTTCTAGTCAAATTAACTTCTTGTTGCTGCCTGTATATGGCATTCCTTATCTTGGTGCCTTTGCATAGACCTGGCATGGACTCCCTCCTGGTTTGTTTGTTTTTTTGGTGATAGGGCAGCCAAAATAATCAATGTAAATATTAAACTGAATTAATATAAACAGCATTCAGAATGAATGAAGGTTGGAGTTCTGATATACTCCACCAAGTGTAACAGTACTTCTCTGGCCTTGCAGTGTCTCAGGCCCAGGTCTATTATTTCAGCCCTCCCCAGGGGAGGAGTTTGGAAGATCACCATCCTCTCTGCAATTGGTTCAAGTTCCCACCCATTGTGCTCCTAAAAATTTAGGAGTCCAAGCACCCTAGTTCCATTTAATCACTTATAATAGAGCTTAACTTTTGCAGAGGTGAAGGTAGAGCCAGAATAAACATACAAACACATCACCTGAACACCTTGGGGGCTTATTCCCCCCATACTACCTCAGTCTCTGGCCTGATCACACTTTTTTGGAAGTGTAACCAGGATCATCATGGGTCTCAAATCCATGCCATATGAAGATTTGTTGAAAGAACTAAAGGTGAGTTAGTCTGATAAAAGAAAATAGGGTCAGGGAGGGGGAAGACAACTGTCTTCAAGTGTTTGAAGAGAAGTCATATAGAAAGGAAATTAGATTTACTTAGTTTTGCTACAGAGGGCAAAACAATGAGCACCAGGCAGAAATTGCAGAGGTGTAAATTTTTGCTCAATAGTAAAACCTTCTTAACTGAACTTGGAATAGGATAATTCAGGAGGTGAGTTCCCTCTAACTGCAATTATCTAAGTAGGGATTATGTAAGGACTTGTCATGGTGGTTTTATAGGGAGTTTCATTATGCCAACTCTCTGATTCCACACTTTAAATTTTGCAGGACGGAAGTATCAGAAAAACTTAACAAGACACTTGAGGAAGTTCTTGTGTTTGTTTTTTTGGTTTTTGAAGAGAATCAATGACATCATGGGGGTGAATCAATCAGTCAGTAAGCAATAAGGCCTCATTGTGTACCAAAAATGTGCTAAGTCTGGGGATACAAATACAAGGGAAAAGAAAGATAGTCCCAGATCTCAAGGAGCTTACTTACTTACATGTGTAATCCCATTGGTATGGGACTCTCCTGATTGGTGGAGATCAATACCCCACACCTGTCTGAAGGGCAGGGTAGAATTGGCTAGGAAAAAGGAGAGCTCTTCAGTTTTCTTTGACCCTCTTCCACCTCGACAATATTTTTCAAATTCTCTTTAAATTTCAAGTTCTTTTTTAAACTTTGAGTCACTTCAGGCACTTTTGGCTTCCAGCTTCAAGAGGGAAATTGGATAAAGCCAAACCCATGTCAGATTACTGAAGGAAATAAACGCTGGGAAGACATGACAAGAACTGGCAGTGTCCATCATCTCCTATCCCCAGCTTGCTACAGTAGAGACTTTGATGAACTTCCCCTTGGGTTAGATCTAGAATTCTTTCTCTTGGCTGAACTAAGTTGTCTTGTTCCCAAGGTAAGAGCGCCCTCACTCTGTGTTGTCTGGTATTTATTTTCTTGTGTCTATCTTCTCTGATTTTCTGTTTTGCTATTGAATTGGATAAATGAATTTCTTAGTTATTCACTTTGTGTTCATTCTGGAACTGGTATTCAGTGGGAAAGGGGCCAAACCTCAGATATAGAGCTTGGAGTCCTCCTTCTCCCACAATATTGAAAGAGCAATCATAAGTTAGCTTGAATTTGAAAATGGTATGCCCTGTAGACTAACAATATTTAAGAGAGCAGATAGATGTAATCCTAAACCAGCATCCCATCTATTCAAAAAGAACAGAATGACCTTGGCCCAGACCTCCTGCTTCCTCCCCTGGCAAGAAATAAAATCTACTTTAGAGAGGAGTGGGGGAGATGCCTAGTTTGAGCCACACAACACCCGTATGCTATGTGTGAGGGGACAACCCTCCTGATGCATTCTAAAGGAAGAAGAAAACACATAAAAGGAAAGTTCAAGGGGAGTAAGGGAGGTATCCTGCTTGGGATCAGGGCAAAGATCTGATAGGGTGATGAGAGAGAAAAAAGTGAGTCATCTGCAAATACAATCAGAATTTGGATCAACCAGTTTGTGTGATGCCTACTTATCATAGGTGATTTTAACTTGACCTGACCCCAGATCTGGAAGGGGCCTTAGAGATCAGTTACTTGAATCTCTTAATTTTATAGATGAGACCTTTTACCCCCCTCTTTTCAAAGCTGCTTTTGCACAATAGATAGAATGCCGACCCTGGAATCAGGAAGACTCTTCTTCTTGAGTTCAAATCTGGCCTCAGACACTTATGAGCTATGTGACCTTGAGTAAGTCACTTAACCCCTTTTGCCTCAATTTACTCAGATGTAAAATGAGGTGAAGAAAGGAAATGTCAAACCACTTCATTGTCTTTACCAAGAAAACCCCAAATGGGGTCGCAGAGAGTCAGATATGACAGAAACAACCACCACCACCACATGGTACTTTAATTTCTCATTTCCTTGTGAAACATCATCTAGCTCATTAATATATATTCCTTGTCCTCTTCCTCTCTCTCTTTTCTCCCTGTCCCTTCTCCTCCTCCTCTTTCTTTAACATCAAATGAATTTCATTGTTTTGTGTCTCAGTTTGTTACCCACCCTTTTCCTGCACCAAATGATTACCCTACTATTTTCCTCCTTGACTATCCTTTTATTCCCAGTGCCTCATCGAATTTACCTTTTGACTGTGCTGCCCTAGGTAAGAACTATTTTCCATTCTGAAGGGCTTCCAGGGATATAGTACTTTTAGATTGGTGTGGCCTGAATCTTGCTTTTCAGATTCTTAGATATTCAGTGCCTTTAAAAAAAAGTTATTTATTTATTTTTTAGCTTTTAATATTTATTTCCACAAGATTTTGAATCACGATTTTTCTCCCTTTCTTTCCCCTACCCCCACCCCAAGATGGCAAGCATACTAAATACCCCTTCCCCCAATCTGCCTTCTCTTATATCCCTTCTCCATCCCCCCTTACTTTCTTATAGGGCAAGATGGATTTCTATACCTCTTTGCCTATATATCTTATTTCCCAGTTGCATGTAAAATCAATTTTTAATGTTTGTTTTTAAAGCTTTTGAGTTCTAGATTCTCTCCCTTCTTCCCTTTTTTATCCACCCCCATTGAGAAGACAAGCAATTCAATACAGGTTACACGTGTGTAGTTATGCAAAACATTTCCATAATAGTCATGTTGGGAAAGACTTAGCTATATTTCCCTCCATCCTATCCTGTCCCCCACTTATATTTTATTTTTTCCTTTGACCCTGTCCCTTTTCAAGTGTTTGCTTCTAACTACCCTCCCCCCCAAACTTCCCTCTCCATCATACCCCCTCTTATCCCCTTCCCCCCTATTTTCCTGTAGGGTAAGATACCCAATTGAGTGTGGATGTTATTCCCTCCTTATGCCAAATCCAATGAGAGTAAGGTTGACTTATTCCCTTTCAGCTTCCTGCTCTTCCCCTCCATTGTAATAGCTTTCTCTTACCTCTTTTATGTGAGATAATTTACCCTATTCTATCTCTCCCTTTCTCCTTCTCCCAATATATTCCTCTCATCTCTTAATTTTATTTATTAGATATCATCCCTTCATATTCAACTCATCCTGTGCCCTCTGTGTATACATGTACACACATATACAAGCACACACACACAAATATACACATACACCCACCTATACATTTGCTCCAATCTAATTTTGAAGGAACTATTTTCTTCAGTGAGTTCTTGAATTCCTTTTACATCTGTCCAATTCTGCTTTTTAAGGCATTCTTCTCCTTATTGGCTTTTTGGGTCTCTTTTGCCATTTGAGTTAGTCTATTTTTTAAGGTGTTATTTCCTTCAGTTATTTTTTTCGATCTCCTGTTGACTGTTGACTTGTTTTTCATGATTTTCTTGCATAATTCTCATTTCCCTTCCCAATTTTTCCTCTACTTCTCTTACTTGATTTTCAAAATCCTTCTTGAACTCCTCCATGGCCTGCAACCAATTCATATTTTTCTTGGAGGTTTTGATGCAGGAGTTTTTATTTTGCTGTCTTCTTCTGGTTCTATGTTTTGATTGTCTTTGTCACCAAAAAACAATTCTATAGTTTGATTTTGCTTCCTCTTTTTGCTCATCTTGTCAGTCAATTACTTGACTTTTGAGCTCTTTGCCACGGCAGAACTCTGCTTTCAGAGTGGAAAGTGCTGCGTCCCAAATTTCTGTGGTTTTGTGTAGCTGTTGTCAGAGCTTCTTCTAGGCACCTGCCTCAGAACTGTGAGGATGACTGCCTCTCCACAGCCTCAACAAACTCTGCCATGCTAATGCTCCTTACCCCAGGACCACCACCCAAGACTGTGACCCAGTTCTAAGCAGGATAAAACAAGAGAATTCTACCTCAGTGCCAGCAAAGAGATTCCAGCAATTGCCCTCTGGTCAGCCACTTGGTCACCCCATGATTTTTGGGTCAGGAGCTTGGGAAGCAGCTGCCACCTCCACTGCCCTAGGGGCAGGGACTGGACCTTGCTCTTCTCTCACCCAGTTTCAACAGAGTTCATCCACTGACCTTGTATTTTCTCTTTGGTGTTAATGGGTTGAGAAGTCTGGAAACCACCACAACTGCCAGTGATTCACTCTCCTGAAGTCTGCTCCTGCCAGTCTGTGCCACGGGTCTTTGCCAGTGTGGCTCACATAGGACTGTGCTCTACCCCGAGCTCCGTGCAATAGACCTTTCCTGTTGACCTGCCCAGCTGCCTTCAGTGGGGGGTTTGTTTTTCTCTGTCACTTTGTGGGTTCTGTAGCTCTAAAATTTATTTAGAGTCATTTTAAAAAGGTATTGGAGGTAGTTGCAGTGGGAATTCAAGCAAGTTCCTGCTTTTGCTCTGACATCTTGGTTCCACCCCCCCTCCAGTGCCTTTTTTTGTTCTTGGTATCTACTATGTGCCAAGCACTGTGCTGAACACTGAGAATATAAAGAAAGGCCCCCAAAAGTCCCTTTTCTTCCTGAAGTAAGGCAGGAAAGCCAGGGAGAGGAGATGAGGAAGAAGAGAATTCCAGGCATGACATGGGAACAACTGGTGAAAAAAACCTAGAATCAGAGACAGAGTTCCTCATGTGTGAGGAAAAGGAAAACAGCCAGGGTCATTGGATGGGTAGAATAAGTGAGGGTGTAGGGTGTAAGAAAGCTGGAAAAGTGTGTCTAAGGGCTTCACAAGCCAAACAGAGCATTTTATATTTGATCTTGGAGATAATGGGGGAATGACCAAACTTTATTGAATGTGTGTGTGAAACTTGGTCAGACTTGCACTTTAGGAAGATCAATTATATATGTCAATATGAATCGATCAATTGCTTAGCAAGAAAATTATGTTTTAACACTATGTTTTGGCACTGTACATTAGTTCCAAAGCTTCTCTCAATTTTCTCCCCTAAAACCATCCTCCTCCACAAAGTTTGAATTTTCTAGGAGCATATTCCAAGTTGACCTCAGTCTAAAACTAATCTTTGGAATAATCTAGACCAGTGGTGTCAAACTCAAATAGAAACTGGCCATTAAATCTTGCCTAAGTATTCCTGCCAGCAGCATATTGACGTAGAAAACCACACGTTGACATTATCTATGGTCTATTGTATTTTTATTTCTTTGGTTAAATATTTCCCAATTATAGTTTAGTCTGATTAAGGCTTTACTCAGGAATGTTGGAGCCACAATGCTGCCCAAAGGCCACATGTTTGATATCTCAGACCTACATGAGTTTTGAAGATGGTGAGAGGTTTAGCAGAGTTAGCTGGTTCATTCATTGGTATTATCCTAGTATACAGTAACAACAATGACTTACATTTCCATAGTGCCTTAAAATTTTCAGTTTAAAAAAGTTGTTAGTTTATTCCTCTAGTTCATTGCTTTCCTGGCATTCTGGTTGCATGTCAGATTTTCTTTGGTGCCTTGTGAGAGTAGAAAGGATCAGGAATTGGTAGAAGGAGAACCCATAATGATGAGATGATACATCTATTGATCATAGGGTCGTAGATATGGAGCTGGAATGTCATCTAGTCCAATCCTTTTGTTTTATGGATGAAAAAACTGGGACCCAGGGGCCCAGGTTAAGTGATTTGCTCAAGGACATACAAGTAGTACGCATCTAAGGTATAAATTAAACACAAGTCCTCTGACTTCAGAGTCAGTCTATTTTCCAATTTGTTCCAATGGTCATGAAAGCATCTGAAGCCTGTGCTGTGGAGTACTTAGAGCTTGGTCAGATATGGCACACCAGGGTCATCCATTTCATCCAGGGTCATCACCAGGCATCTTGACTTTTGTCTTGCCACTGGACTTTGTTGCCTCTGGAAGAGAGAGTGAGGTTGATGACTTCATGCAACTCTGCCTCCCTTAAATTCTGTTCACACATGGGTCATCCCATGATGTCATTGATTCTCTTAAAAAGCAAAGGACAAACAACAATAACAATTTCCTGCTATATTATGCTGCCTCCCAAGTAATGAAGTATTTCTAGCTAACCCTCACCAGAGTTATTTCCTGATAAGTCATTGTGATATGTAGATGGCCCAGGTTATCAAAGCCTATGCTGGAGCAGTGTAAGATCTGGCAGCTTTGGCAGATCAAGTTGACTACTGTCCTGGAAATGGACTGTATCTGTATCTGTCTGTCAAGGCCCACGTTTGCTCAGTTTTGAGGAGAGGTTCATTACTCAAGGTTGGTCACAAGGTGAAGAATTCTTTAGTCATGGCAGTTAATGAAAATTTTAGAGATTGACCTCTGTACCAGTGGAAGGAACATTCATACCAATGGTATTATATATCTTTCAAAATATCCTTAGACCAACAAAAGTGGAGTATTGGTCTTACTTGACTTACTGAAACAACCTGGACCCTGCATGACATTAATTTTCCCTAATTACCCAGATAATTAGTTTAGATACTTGGCCAGGAGTATATTACTCTAGGGGCAAATTAATTAATTGATTTATGTTTCAGATTTCTTCTTTTTAAAAGCAGGATACCGACCTACCACACAGTACTCCATGAGAATGAATGAGTTAATGTTTCCAGAGTGTTCTGAAATTCTTGGGTGAAAGATGCTATATAACTACAGAGTGTTATAATTATTATTTTAATGCCTCCAGAGGCCAAACCAGATAGAATTACCATGACCACGCTTTCAGCTGGGGTTCCTCAGAGTCTGGCAATCCAGCTGTTCCAGATAACCAGAAATGTTTTCACTTCAGTAACTGTCAGACTCCAGGGAATGACATTTCTTTTATGTTTCATGGCATTCACCAACAAAGTTTACATTAAATAAACTCTGAATTGAAAGCTCATGGGTAGTGTTTCTCAAGAAAAATATTTGTTTTCTTCACTTTTGTTCTATTCAGTCCAATGTTTCAGGAGGAATGGGCTATACTTTGTCTTTCTGTGAGCCTTCAGTTTGCTTAAGGAACTCTTAAAATGAATTTAGGCATTTAGAGGAACATTGAATTTTGTTGTTGTTTGCTTGACAGGCAACTTAGAGCATTTCAGATTTAGCTGTTTTATTCTTAATAAAGCTTTTAAAGGGTTTAGTTTAGAGATTTCAGAAAATTATTCATAAAACCCCCCAAAAAACTTGGTGCTGGTAACAACAAAGTGATTAAAGAAATCTTGGGGATATGCTGAAATGATGAAATATAAAGTGTACCAAATGGGTCATATTTTGGGAAACTGACTATCTCACACATTTAGGCCTGGAAGAGACCTTTGAGATTATTAAGCCTTATTTTACAGATGAGGACACTGAGCCAAACAGTAGTTAAGTGATTTGCTGAGGCAGGCACAGTTAGTGAATATCTGAGGAGGGATTTGAACCAATACCTTCTTGAGTCCAGGTTCAGTGCCCAGTTCCCTACACCACATTACCTCTCAGTTGTTATTGGTATTATCTACATTTTTCAATACTTTTAATATTTTGGTGGATCCATATTGAGGCAGCTGTTCTGTCCCCTGGGGCAGTTCATAACTTATCTTTCATTCCTTGTGGTTCTTGTCCACTCTCTTCCCTAAATCTTTCGGAGCATCTACTCAAATGTTCTGGAGATCTTTTGCGAGTTCATTTGATATTTTGTGGATGCCATGTAGCCGCTGGGTTAGTTCAACTTATTCAACTAAGTTCTACATTGGACTTGGAGTCAGGAAGCCTTGAGTTCAAACCCTGCTTCAGACACTTACTGTGTTTCTCTGGGTATCTTATAACCTCTCAGCTTCAGTTTTCTCACTTGTAAAGTGTGGTCTCAATTAATGCAAATAATGAATACACTGAAGTAGTTTCATATATTTGAATTTGTACTATTTGAAGTTACAATTAGGTGAAAAATGGTTGTTGGTTCTAGCCCAGTGGAAATATATAGTGTGAATTTGATTAGCATCTACCTTACAGGAGTAATAGCGGATTAAATGAGATAATATTCATAAAACGCTTTGTAAGCCTTAAAGTGATGTATAAATGCTAGCTATAATTATTATTACAGTCATGATGATAATAATAATAATTATTTGGCTATACTCCTCTGATCATATGCATCTTTGATAATGTCTTTTATTCTAAGTATCATGAGCCAGCTATTGTTGTTAATATGTTGTGAATGACTTATGACTCTCATGTGTCTTTCCATTGCCCTTTGGGTCTCTCTTGTACTTCATTTTCTGAGATGGAGGTACTCTGTGATTTATAGCCATATAGAATCACTAATAGAATATATGTCACTACTTCAGTGGATCTGGGATCTTACAGATGTAAGCATTTGCTCTAATTGTGCAGAACTGAATGCATTTGTACTTTCTTGTCATGTATACCTCACGCTCATGTCTTTCCTCCCTGAATTCCTCCTGATGGAGTCCATCCATCCAATGTATGGGAAGCCTTCCTTGTCTTGACTTTTTTACATTTGCTGGATGCCAGTGCAGGATTGGATGTCTCTCAACTATTCCTCACTGTTGTTACATGGCTCTCTCATCTCTTTGTCTAATCTATCTTTTGAATGATTTTCAGGATTATGCCACTAAAACAAAATTGGAGTGAAAAAATGTGTTGTTGCAGTAGGTTGTAGCTTGTAATCATTGAAATAGCTTTGTAATTTGCTAAATAAAATCCAGGCTAATTTCCTTTCCCTGTTCAATCTTAGAACCTAGTTTATTGCCTGTCTACTGTGCTTGTCTGAGATATGAGTACTGTTGTGCTAATTCAATGTACAGTTTCATGTCATAATTGAGGTAATGTGTATTCTTCAGCTATTTGGCTTTTCCTGTGTAGATTTCAAGGATGATCTCCTTTGTTGTGACCATGGACCTCCTTTAGAAGGATCTAGAATGTTCTAGAGCTCTGTGAAATCATCAGATTGGTATCCACAGATAGGAACACTTGGAGAATTACACCATTTATAGAGACCTTTTCTATTTGATGTTGCACAAGACATCCTTCATGGCATTGATGAACACCTTTGGCAAGCATCTCTTCCCCTCTTATATGCCTCCTTTGATGTTTGATACTCAAAGGATCTTTGCATACAGTTATTTATCTCTGTGGTTGTTCCTATCAAGTAATTTTGTATAATCTAAACACATGAAGAAGTGATATTTTGTTGGAAGAAAGATTTTAAGGCTGAATTTTGCTTGACTAATTTAGTTCCCTCTCCCTCCCTCCCCCCCTCCGAAACTGGACCTTCCTATCATACTGAGGCCAGACGTATAGCAGCTTTTCATGGGCCTGATACCTGTTAACCTCCTCTTTTTCTGACCTGGGCTGGTTTGCCCCTCCTCTGGTAGCCTGATGACCCGCCATATTGGTTCTGGCCTTAGTGCAGATACTTAGCCCACTGTACCTCAGATCCCTGGAGCTCAAGTGATCCACCAGCCTCACCCTTCTGGGGAATAGTCAGGGATAAAAGATGTGTGTCACCATACCTGGTTCAAATACTTTCTTTAAAAAATCTATTCAGCAATGTACAGAATGGGACCTTATATTTGCTAACCTTTCCAGTCTGTCAAGTAATTATGAGGTTATAGTGAATTGTGGAAAATCTGTGAGAGACTTACTGAGGTTCTTTTCTTATGTTTTAATCAAAGATGCTCTCAGACTACATGATCTATAGAGGTAAGAAAGTGTACTGATGAATTAATAGTTGCTGATTTGTTCTCAGTTGGAGAAAATACTACTCATATTTTTATCTAAAATTTAAAAATCTTCCTTTGAGCAATCTTAAAAATGGATCTCTGGGTATCTTTATAATTGTGTGAGCTATAGCACAAATTTCTTTGGTGTGCATTTGGTTACATCCATTTCCTCACTTATTCTCAGGATTTTAAAATCAGGATTTAAAAATTTTCATGTAGAGAAGTTTGTCAAGAGACAAGGGATTGAGCCAGAGAAGATCAATGAATGCCCACCTTTTAGTTACAGTATTTAGAAAGTCCTCCCTCCCCCAGCTTCTATATAGCACCTAGAGTCTATCCGTCATTTAAGAAACACTTGTTAAGTATGTAATAATAGATGTCATAGTTCTTGTGATCTGCAAATATATTAGGGAGAAGTGACACAAATAGAAATAACTATAATATAAAATAATATAATTTATAGAACTAGGGATGTTGTAATATGAAATAATTAATGATAAATGAATCTGAGAAATCCAAACAAAATATTATGGAAATTTCTGCGGAGGAATTATTAAAACAAGGGGATTCATATTGGTGATAATATTTGAACTGAGATTTAAAGAATGGTTAGAATTTTTAGCAGGAAGGTGGTGGAGATGGAATTCAAAACAGAGAATGCTGTGAGTTCAAATATAGAGGTAAGTCAACACATAGTCTTGCTTATTTCAAGTGCGGAGTTTGCGGCAGGGAATAGTATACATTTAACCACAAGGTGGCTCTAATTACCACTCTCTAAGGAGTCCCACACTTGAACTGGTGATTTGTACTTGCCCCACTATGGCAGAAATATTAAGATAAAGTCATACTTTCGAGGGTTACAAGTGAGTCTTGTATCCCTCAAATTCATATCTTGCTACAGGGGCATCAGTCACGGTCTTGGTGTGTATGCGTGTGTTTATGTGTGTATTTGGGGGTCTACCAAGTCAAATTTAGACCTAAGCCCCTACCTATTGACTAGCCCCACCCTTTTGAACAGGGTGTATTTTAATAAGTGCTGGTCATGTGACTTTGGAATAATAAAATTGGTTTCCTGCAGAAGCAGACATACATACTGGAATGTTGTATTTAGCATTTTTCTTTTAGCCTAGAATTGATCAAAAACTAAACAAGCAGAATTTAATAAGTAAATTAATAGTACTTTCCTTTGTTGGTCCATCAACCATATTATGCTCCCTAACTCTGGGTCTATCCAAATGCTCTGTCTTGGGATCTCTTCTATTCTCTCTTTATATTCTCTTAATTGGTGGCATCAATCAATTCTTATGATTTAATTATCATCACTATTTAGCTATTGAGGTAGCATGGGACAGAGGAAAACGTACTGGTTTTGGAGTCAGCTGTTTGTTTCCTTATTCACATATCTATTTATGATATTCCTTTCCTCAGAACTCTTTTATGGGTCCTTATTGTAGATCAAAAATGTTTAAACATCTAAACCAAGCAGTCAAGACCTTCCTTAATTCAGCATCATTCTACCTTTTCATCTTTATAGATAGGTGGTAATAAAGGCCTGGAGAGTAGTGGTAATAGAAACAGAAAGGAAGAAAGAGAAGAGACAGAGAGACAGACAGACAGGTAGGAGACAAATAAAAAAACCCTATGATTTATTTTTAAATATTAATTTAAAAAATTTCGATTCCAAATTCTCTCTCCCTCTCACCACTGCCCTATCCATTCAGAAGGTACACAATAGGATATCAAATAATCATGTGAAGTCATGCAAACATATTCCCATATTAGCCATGTTATTTTTTATAAAAGCAGGAAAAAGAAAGTGAAAAAATTATGCTTCAATTTGTACTCAAAGTTCATCAACTCTCTCTGAAGGTTCATCAACTCCATCATGAGTCCTTTGGAATCGTCTTAGATCATTGTATTTATGGATCAGAGTAGATCAGTTTTTCACAGTTGGTCATCATTACAATATGACTCTCCCTGTGTACAGTGTTCTTTTGCTTCTGGTCCCTTTACCTTGCATCAATTCATGTAAGTCTTCCCAGGTTTTCCCCCTTATCATTTCTTATAGCACCGTAGTATTCCATCACAATCACAACACATCTTGTTCATTCATTCCTCATTTGATGGGTATCCTTTCAATTTCCAGTTCTTTGCTATCACAAAAAGAGCTGCTATAAATAATTTTGTACAAATAGGTCCACTTAACTTTTATTGGATCTTTTTGAGATACAGACCTAGTAGTTGTATTACTGGGTCAAAGGATATGTTTAATTTGATAGTTCTTTGGGCATAGTTCCAAATTGTTTGAGGAGAGAGATTGTTGAGATTGATTTGACAAGGCTATCTAAAAGTGAAATGGGTTGCCTTGAGAGGCAGTTAAGTCCTTTTCACTGGAGGCTGGCTCCATTAAAAGGTGGCTGAGCATTTTTTGAGTATGTTGTATGGGGTGTTTCTGTTCAGGGACAGATTCTATTGGATCAACTCTGAATCGCCCCACAAATCTGAGATTTTATGATTCCATGACAACACAAAGCTCTCAAGGGAGAGAAACAGATAAAACACTATTTCCTTGAATGCCTTCTCACTAGCAAGTATGCTGGGCAAAACAGAGATAGACTCATTTTGGAAAAACTCAGGAAACTCATCCACTGCACCCATAGGCTTCTAGAGCCTGAGAAGCTTACCTGGGTCTGGCTGTTCCTCTAAATCAAATCTAGTTAAAGGTAGCCTCATTGTTTACTCAAAATAGTGAGTGTAGTACTGCATCTTTAATTTCCAGTACTTCAACTAATACTAAAACTGCTTGCTGTTGCAGTTATGGTACATTTACTCCCAGTGCATTTCATTCATTTCCTTTGGGGCTTTTAAAATTTCAGATTTAACACCTCTGTACTATGAATGAAAAAGAAAATGTTTCTAAAACAAATTAATTGTAAAACAATTATAATTTATACAGGCACATCCTGCTTTATATAACTAATTTAACCAGATTCAGTGTGAGATAAGACAACATTGTTGGAAACTCTTAGTTTCATAATAAATAAGTTATTGACTGAGCTATGCTCGTGGGTGGCCAAAATTCAGACTATAAAAGTTTAATGTGGGTAGTAGCTCTTTATAGAGAATTGAGACTACAGAACCTTTATGATGCTGGTAATAGTTTCTTCTACCCACAGCTTCCTCTTTCCCTGCCCCAGAGACCCAGAGCTTCCTATATGGCAGGCAGGACTAGGGTAGGGACTCCCTCACATGCCTCCTTAGGATTATGGTGGACCTGTGGAGGTGAGGAGGGGGTAGGGTGGGTAAAGGGCCCTCCTGAAACCCTGCCAGTCCTCTGCACAGGTTTGTACCTTCTCTTTGTGGCTTGCTTTGTCCTGTAGGAACAGAAGTCAGTGACTGACGACTGTTGGCTGTGCTTCCCCCTTAGAGGTCTCTAGAGAGAAGGTGGAGAGTGGCACATAGGCTGGTGATGCTAATAGTTTGGGCTTTTTCTTAGATATCAGTATTAAGGCACTGGGTTAGCTCCTCTCTATTGTACTCTAACCATAGGGTGAAGGAGATTTGTTTTTGAGGGAAACAAAAAATCATTTGCTGTGTAATTTTGCTTTCTTATGAAGAAGTCTATCACATAACCAGAGATTATTAATATGACCACCAGGGGGCGAGGAACACCACACACTTTTGAGTATGAAAACCCGAAACTGACAATAGCCTTTTAGTTTTATCCTTTTAAAAAGATTGATTAAAGAATGAATGGACTTGGAAGTGATCATGTGAAGTTACACAATTCACTTCCCCTCTTCATGTGAGATTGTGCTTAAACTAGCCCAGACAGGTCAAGGTATTTCCAGAAACAGAAACATCTAGAAAGAATTTCTTGTCTTGTAAACTCATTCCAATGTTTAGCAGTCCTTGTTTTCTGGAAGTACCTCCTGGCTATCTTTGTCCTTTAACACTGTGGCTTTGTCTTTTGTAGAAAGACACTGGCCTTTCTTAGTTGCCTTTAATTAGCTAGCATGGGTAGCAGTATTTCAGCAGGAGATCATGTGGAATCTCTTATTTGCTTATAGGTCAGTTCATGTTTATTTCAGATTCTAAGTCTGGCATTAACAACACAGGCTCCTATTCACAGTCAAGGTTCTCTTTTCCAACAAATCACTCTGTGTTCACTTCCTTTTGTATCTGGAGATACCACTATCTATTCGCCATGGGGAAGGAACATGTGAGTATAGATCATAGATCTAGCAATAAAGGTCACCTAGGACACTCCTTCCATTTTACAGATAAGAAAACTAAGATCCAGAAGTGTAACTTGACTTGCACAAAGTCACAGCAATAGTGAGGAGCAGAGGCTGGATTCAAATTCCCCTCCTGTGACTTCAGGCTCCAGGGCTCTTCAGACAACTTCGACTTGTCTTTTTGGATAATGCTGATCAATTTATCCTCATCCATTTCCTCAGACCTTGCCTTGTTTCCAATATGACCGATGACATTTACTTGGAAAGTTAGAGTCAACCAGGGAAGAATAAAATAATCTTAGTAGGTGATGGGGTTTCCCCTCATGGAAATCTTTGAGCACAAAGTCCTCTATAACAGAATTTCCTTTGGGGTATATATTAATTGGACCACTAGGTGGCGCAAGACAACCCTTTTTGTCTCAGTTTACTCATCTGTAAAATGAGCTGGAGAAGAAAACGGCAAATCACTTTAGTATCTTTGCCAAGAAAACTCCAAATGGGGTCTCAAAGAGTCAGATATGTCTGAAAACAACTCAACAGCAAATATGTTAATTAAAAAGGTAACTAAGGTCCCTTCCAACTCCAAAATTTTGTAATTCTGGGGTTTCAGCAGTGAGGGGTTTTATTCTGTTCCAGTGAGAGGTTTTATTCTGTAGCATAATTCTACATTAGATGATATGAATTTTTAGTGGACTCAGCATGGTTGTATAACTTCCTCAGCAAAGTTTAACAGAATGAAAGAGAAGGGAAGGAATAAGCATTTACATAGTGTCTATTGTGTGCAAGACACTATTCCCCACCCCTTTTTTTTGGAGGGGGGGGAAGGCTGGGCAGTTGGAGTTAAATGACTTGCCCAAGGTCACACAGCTAGTAAGTGTTAAGTGTCTGAGGCCGGATTTGAACTCAGGTTCTCCTAACTCCAAGGCTGGTGCTCTATTCACTGGGCCACCTAGCTGCCCCAACACTATTTTTTAAAAAGCAAATATTATTTCATTTGATCCTCACAACAACCTTATGAGGTAGATACTGTTATTATTCCAATTTTACAGTTGAGGAAACTGAGGTTAAGTGACTTGCCCAGGGTCACACAACTAGTAAATGTCTGAAGCCAGCTTTGAACTCAGGTCCTCCTAACTCCAGGCATAGTGATCTATCCATTGTGCCACCAGCTGCCTTGAGACAAGGAAGAGAGAAAGCTGATGGTGATAGTGAAACATGGTTGAGGACTGGTGTGCGTGAAGAATAGAAGGACAAGGGAGCAAGGAATGAAAGTGTGGAGGATGGTACATAATTAAACTAAACAAGTTAACTAAGATCAATACCCATAAGGTGAGATTAGAGTAGTGGTGAAAACTGAGATAACATGGAAAGAACAGAGATTGAAACAAGAACAAAGAATAAGGCAAGGAGGTGGGGGATAGAGGAAGCTATGGACGGAGAGGAGATTATGATCAGATGGAAATTTTGGAGTTCAAGATCATGGAGATGGCAGAGTTCGGGGGTGATGGTGAGAGCTATGTCATGGACGCTGAGTTGGGTTGCTGAGGGAAAGTGACATGTAGGTCATGGAAGTTCAGGAGGCTGATAAATTGTAAGTTCAGGATGTTCAAAGGGTCGTTGTTGTTCATTCATTTTTCAGTCATGTCCAATTCTTGTGACCCCATTTGAGGTTTTCTTGGCAAAGCTACTGGAGTGGTTTGCCATGTTCTTCTCCAGATTATTTTACAGATGAAGAAACTGAGACCAACAGGGTTAAGTGACTTGTTTAGGGTCACATATTTAGTAAGTGTCAGAGGGCAGATTTGAACTCAGGAAGATGAGTCTTTCTGACTCCAGGACCAGTACTCTATCCACTGTGCCACTTAGTTGCCCCTGTTTAAAGAGCATTGTATTGAATTCTGGAAGTACAGAGGTAGGGAACTGAACAGAAAGAAAAATTGAGTCCAATACCAAACTCCTTGAGAAAGAAGGTAACAGAATATAATCACTCAGTAGATGACAGTAACGGGAATCTGGACCAGGTGATATAAAAGGAGGAAGTGAACCTTAATGAAAAAGAGATTATAGAATGGTGGCTGTAAAGGGAAGGTCTGGAATGCGTAATGGAGAGCTCAGGGTGTTGTGGCTTATGAGAGAAAAATTAACCAGCACTGGGGAGGGGGTGGTAAATGACAGCCTCAGACAGAACTAGAAAGAGTGTGAGAGGAAGAGATCTCATATGAAGGGGAGCTTGTTAATCATAGTGCAAAAGTCCCAGAGGCCACAGCATAAGAGAGGGCAGAGGACAATTGGGATTAGGCATGAGAGAGAAAGGAGTGCTAACAAGGGAAAAGGATTTGTGCCTCAGCAGATAGCTTACTCCAATTCATGATGGTTAAAGGAAAAGGAGGTGGAAATTTAATAGCCAGATGATTTAGGAAGTGCCAGTGGATGAGGGCCCTCACTATCTAGGGTCATGATTCCATCTTTCTGGCATGAAAAACCTTTTCTGCCTGCTTATGACTTTTCCAAGAAAGAGGCGGCTTATCTCCATTTGATTCCACAGCAAACTGCTTCCTTTCTTTTTGTGACAAAACCAAAAAAATGAAAGAGTTAATTGTATCCATGATTTGTATCTAAAGGGGCACCTTTTGAATTTCAAAGATTGATTAACTTTTACTAGTTTTTGGTTGACTTTTTAGCTTGCAAATCGCTCTTCTTTCAATCAGTTCTGTAGAAATTAGCCTTTAACTTGTTTCCCTAGTGATTATTCCAGGCTCCATTGGTAGTGGCATTAGAAATGTGAATGACTTTTGAGGATTTAGAAAAAGGAATGACAACTGAAAGCTAGAATGACTAAATTACAGACAAGTTATGAATCTATAAGCTATGAGCCATGTCCAAATAGACAAGTAGTCAAAAATATGACAGATTATGTTCAAAAGAAATCAATAAATAGAAAAATGTTCAAAATCACTATTATAATATTAATAGAAGAGAAATTTGAAATAAATAGAAAACAGTTTGAAATCAGGTGAGAAATGTTACTAACCCTTGATTTGACTATCTTACTATTATCCCAAGGAGGTCAATTGCAAAAATTAAATGTGACAAATTAATTAAAGTAACTCTTTTTGTAGCACCAAAAAGCTAGATGTGAATGCAACCAAATGGAGAATATTTCAATAAATTGTGGTATATGACTGTAAGGGAATATTATACAAGAAGGAGAATACATATCAAGAATGCTGAGAAATAGAGGAAGACTTATAAGAACTGATGCAGAAAGATGAAAGCACAGCCATAAGAACAATATATGCAATGACTATAATTGTGTAAAAGGCACAAAATCACACCAAATACATTGTACAAAGTTGTTCCTAAATGAAAAAAAGTAAAAAAACACATCCTTTCTGTTTGCAAAAATGGAAAGTTGTAAGTCCTGGAGTTGTAGTTACATTTAAAAGTTTTATTTATTCTTTAAATAAGGAAGTAAATAGTATGGGGGGTAGTTTATTGATATGTCAATGAGATGTCAAAACAAAATGTATCAGAACCAGTAGGAAATGATGAATATGAAGAACTTGGAATTCAGAGAAAAGAGGAAAGATTTGTATGAATGCATACAGAGTAAAATAATTAAAATCAAGAGAACAATAGAAACAATAACTACAATAATGTATATGGAAAGATCACTACAAAGATGATGAATTCTGAGCAATTGAAAAATCACTGAAAGTTCTAGAGACAATATAATGATGCATACTATATACCCTCTCTATTTGGTTCCATGGCAGAAGCAGATAAATTCTAGGGTAGAATATTGTATATATATTATATGCATTTTTTAATTTTTTTAATTCCAAGGAAGAATTTAATTAGGTGTTGAAGTGACTGATGTAAAGAAAAAAGACATCAATAGTTTTTTTCTTTTTTAAAGACTGGGTCATATGAGATTAACCTCATTTCCCATTTTGACAGGTTGACTAGACTGGTGGATCAGTAATAGCAGCAGAGATACCTAGATTTCAGCAAAAGTATTTGACAAAATCTTTCACCCTATCTTGATAGACAAGATGGAGATATATGAGTGAGATAATAAAATTAGATGTATTCAAATTTGTTGAGAAATCTTTATCAGAGAGCCTTAGGGATCTGTCCTTGGTCCTATTCTATTTAGAATTTTTATCTATGACTTCCATAAAAGCATTATTAAATTTTCAGATGATATTAAAGCCTGTATACTCATGTAGGCTTATATTTAGATTTCCCCAAATGAGGGAATTAAGGCTCCCAGATCCCTTACAAGCACCCCAGGTACTAAATGCATATATGGAATAGGACAGCCTTTATGTCATTAAAAAGAAGATATACAATGAAAAGGACTAAAAAGAACCCATAAATAATTATGGAAGAAGAATTCCAGAGCAGGACCTGGTGCTGAGGAGGAGCAAAGGACAAAGTTAAAATATGGAAGAACATACCTGGACTTCGTCCTCTGCTGCCACTGTGATTTATGGGGATTGTGTAAAGAGAAGTCTTGAATGTTTTCCTTTCCAAAGAGTGGAGAGATTAGTTGTTTGGAAGATTGTAGAGGGCCATGGAGGAGATGGGGCTCACAGGAAAGCGTAAGAAAGTTATCATATATTTATGGGATTGGGTCAGTCAGGCAATAAGCAGTTATTAAGAGTTTATTATGTGCCAGGCACTGTGCTAAGCAGTGAGAATGCAAATATGAGCATAAAGAAAGAGTCCCTGCCTTTAAGGAAGTTAATTTCTAATGGAAGAAGACAACATATAAAAATAAGTAAAAAAGATGTATGTGGGAAATGAAAATACCTTGAAACGTGGTAAAGAAAGTTGAGAGTATAGCCTGGAGAGGAATGAGACACAGTTGACTTGGGCTTCAGTCAGGTTCTGGGAGAAGTCACCTGATCAGAAAGAGAGGATGCAGGGATAGAGTATACTTCCAAATACTTTCGTAGATGAAGAGTTTCTGGGGCATGGTAAAGTCTAGTGGTCAGCCTGGAGAATAATGGTTGTGAATCTTTTGTGTTTTGCATTTTCTATTGAGCAAAACAAAGTCTGAATAAAATATATTGATAGCCTAAGTGCAAACCTTTTACTTTTTTCTAGAGAAACATAGAGGTAAGCTAGATTCTGATGCTACTTGGGAGAGGCCCAGGATGCCAAAGAGTGATTTGTGAGATGCTTTCAAGATTTAACCCAGCCTGTATAAGTTGGGTTCTGGGTTGTAGAGTAAATCAATCAAGGATCCATTTAA
Organism: Petaurus breviceps papuanus; assembly: GCF_028583685.1. Lineage (NCBI taxonomy): Eukaryota > Metazoa > Chordata > Mammalia > Diprotodontia > Petauridae > Petaurus > Petaurus breviceps. Next base: position 54,628,443 of record NW_027186304.1, read on the forward strand.
TGAGGAAGAAATAAAAACAATCCATGTTACCCAACATGGTAACATGCACTATGAAGCAAAGTAGCATCTGAAAAATTCCAGATAGTACCTAAAACTCAGTATTGAACTAGCATATGCATAATTGAAAAATCCTTATCCATGTTTCAGCCACAGATCGATTTATTCAGAAAATATTTGGAGAAAACCCTCAAATTGATTTTTTTCCTCAGAGAGTAGTTTTACTTGTATTTGAGAAGCTCTTTTCCACCTTCCCTCACTTCTCTTGTTTAGCATGTGGAGAAGGGTTTGGGACACGAATGAGCCAATAAGTGAAGATTCAGAGATAAGCATTTTCTTATTGTGTAATGTCTTCTTCATTGATATAATCTTTAGTATATGAATTAAAGCAAAAGTTTAGGGTTAACATAAGTAAGAACTTGGAAGTTTTACTGGTTGGTTATAGGAAAAATCTGGAGAATAGGATGATGTGTTCACTTTAAGATTAGGAAACAATATAATATAGCTCTTTGATTTCCAGATGGTAGGTACAACTGAGAGTGCTGTCTTACAGGTTAGTGGGGTGGTACTCTTGTGCTTTTATATCCTAAGGTTGACTTTTCATGCCTTTGTAATTTTTAGCCCAGATAACACCAAGGTGCCTGCTTCATTAAGAAGACTGTTTTGTAAAAATAATACTAAATCCATTAATGGATCCATTATTGAGGAAGGAATTAAAAAACCCAAACTGTATTACCCAACATGGTAATGTAGCACCTGGAAAATTTCAGGACAGTACCTAAAGCTCAGTACTAGACTAGCATATGAATAATAGAAAAATTCTTACCTATGCTTTGACCATTCCTGTGTTCACACAGCTAGTGTAGACTGGTGTTAGTCTCATCTGAACTCAGAGAATTTCAACTCTGTCCCATCCACTCCTCTGCTTCATAGAATGATTCCTCCTCCCTCTAAACCCAAATGGCTCTTTGCTTATCTCTTAGGTACTTCTCATAATCTGTTTTTTTGCTATAGGGATTTGTGTACCTGTCTTTTCTCCTCTATTGGATTGTAAGTTACTTGAAGACAGGAACCATATCTTATGTACCTTCAGACTTAGCACAATGCCTTTCAGAAAGCAAGCACCTAATAAATGTCTGTCTTATGAATGAATGAATGAATGCCATGGACCACTTCACTTTGTACAGAGCAGAGTCTGTTCCATGGCCCTAGCCAAGTGCCAACCTCATGTGAGCTATTATTCACAGTGGGGCATGGGAGAGAGACCACAGGAGGACTTGTTTTACTGGATGGTAGGCCAGTAGCATTCTCTCTCTACTATATACATTATAATCACAGGTCAGAGGCTGAATTTAGCAATCCTATCTTTTTCCTAATCTAGCGATTTCCTAATTATATCCACATAATAGGCCCTTAATAAATGTTTATTGATTGACCACTGATACACAGCTTTATCTTTTTTTGGATCTAGTTTGCCCTCTGGGAGGGGAGCCATATTGCCTACTTGGAATGGATATGTGTTGTCTGTGTTATTAGAAGGTTCCTTTTAGATTGCTTTTTTTTTTTTTAAAGCTGCATATAAACACTTGGAGACCTTGGAAGGCATGGACTGTGTTTTTAAGGTATTGAAAAATTACATTTAAGAAGTAAATAGGGATCTAAACAGCCCTGAGTTTTGGATCAGAGTCATTCCCACATTCAGGAAAAGTAGCATTTGATGTCTCCATTGTTAAAAGATGCTTTTTCCAGGTTGAAGTCATGCATGAAGGACAATTACAGAGCAGAAATGAACCATGTCATGTTTGTTTGATCTGCTGAATCAGTTTGTAGTAATAAAGTTTTATTTTGAAAACAATGAAATCCCTGTCACTCCTTGAGTATCATAATTTAGCTAATCACTCCCAACTTTTTGGTAAAGGAGCTCTTTCCTTGTGAAAGACTCTCATTTTTGTAACAAGGCTTAACCGTTTTCAAATGTCATCTGAAAAAAAAAAAAGGGTTTGGTTTCCTTCCCCACCTGACCCCCCTCCCATCCCTTCCCTTCTTCCCCTTTTCACTAGTCAAGAATCATATTGGCAAATTAATAGAAATGATGGTCATTTCATAGGGCTCCCCCAAGAACCCCCAGGCTTATCTTTGGGCCAGTAGCCATCTAGATGATGAAGTTTTAGGAACCATCATGTCTGAGTTAGTCTGGTCTGTTTTGAAATTTCAAACTATGCTATCAGAGAAGCGGGAACTAGTGATAGACTTTTAAAAAGATTAAAAAATACACCTCAGAAATGAACTTGGATTTTCTATCTCCCAGACAGGGTGCCTCTCACTTGTTCAACATTGTACAATGAGTCTTGGAGTTTTTAGGGACTCTCTTCATTCGTTCTTCCCCTTTGTTTTTTGGATCGATCCATAATCTTCAGCTGAGATATTTGGGTAAACCAAGCAAATTAGCCTTTGGCTTTCTCAAGAAAGCAACATAAAGTGGGGGAAGGACAGAAATAGTGGCTATTCCCATTTCGGACACTTAGGGAGGGGAAGAATTGGTGACTGCCTCCTATGACTTTTAAGGGGGGGGGCAAGGTAACCTTACCACAATGTGAATATTTATGTCTCTGATCTATAATATAGATTCTATATGATTAAAAAATGTTTTAATAGGTCAGACTAAATGTTCACCCAGTATTTTGTCTCTAATAATGGTACCAATAGTTGCGTAATAGAGAACTGGCCAATGAGAACCCAGTCTTCAGGGACAGGCATAGTAGGTACTGCTTGATGCAGTTCCACAGTAGATGGTCTGTTGGTTTGTTGTTTTGTAGGTCTGTTTTCCAGCATGCATAAAGGAAGGCCTGGTTCTCCACATCAGAGCATGTATACAGGGAAGCAGGTTTATCAAATATCTGCTGGAGGGATTACAGTTCAGCTGTAGGGACTGAATTAAAATCCTGTTCCTGTCCCTCCCTTCCTGTATTGCTTTGGCAAGTCACTCTACCTTCCTGAACCTCAATTTTCTCACTTTTTATTAAAAGGTGGGGTTTGGAACAGATGGTCTGTGAGGTCTGTTCTAGTTCCCTAGATAATCCTATATCTCTAAGGCATTCTTATGTACAAAATCCCTTCATCTTTTGAAATATTAGTTGTCCTTCCCTTGGCACCCTCTAGTTTTACTCTAGTCTTATAGGATCTTTCCTAGGGTGTTGCAAACTGAATGGCATAGGGTATTATGGACACAGACCTAAGATGATTTTGTAAAGGAGAGGCATATTTTCTGTTGACTTCTTGTCTTCTTCCTGATGGTCCCTCGCATCTTTGTTGGCCTTTCTGACTACTGCTATACATCTGTGACTTTTTTTCCCCTTTTGGGCAAGGCAATTGGGGTTAAATGACTTACCCAAGGTCACACACTAGTAAGTGTAGAGTGTCTGAGGTCAGATTTGAACTCAGGTCCTCCTGACTCCATGGCCAGAGCTTTATTCACTGTGCTGCCTAGCTGCCCCCACAGGATGTTTTAACCCAATGAAATCCACCAAGGATGATCTATCATTTTGTTTTGATTTGAGCCTTAAATATGTAGGACTAAGTGGCTATAAAGTAGGCTCTTTTTGTATTTATTCTCTAAGTATTTCTTTTGGAAATCTTTATTTTTGACCCTTTCAAGGAGATTACAAACTGTAGTTGTCTATGTGGCCATGTTGCCCATTGGATACCGAAGAAAGCATTTCAGTCTATCTTTTAATAACAATACAGAGTCAGGCTCAGATACTAGCTGTGGGACCCTGGTCACATCATTTCACTTCTGTCCGCCTCAGTTTCCTCATCTGTAAAATGGGAACAATAAAAATTTCACATCTCCTGGGATGTTGTAAGGATAAAATGAAATAATATTTATAAAGTGCTTTGCAAATATTGAAGCACTGTATAAATACTAGCTATTATTATTGTTATTCCAACAAAGGATAATAGAATGTCTGTTGTTGTACATCACAAAATAATTTTGTTGGTATTTGTCAGTGCTGTAGCTCCTGTTAACTCCCCAATATGTTGCAATCATTGTACCCGTAACAGTTCACTTAGATATTGCCAGCCTTGGGATACACCCTTCTTGAATCTTGACCATCACCTTGCTTTGTGGGGAACAGTGATGTGCCAGGTGGAGCTCTAATATTGAAAAACCCTTGCTGTGCCTCCCTACGCTGTGAGTACTTGATATCCACAGCAACCAAAACATTGTGATTTCATCTAAAGAGGCTTTCCCGTGACTTGCATGGTCAGATCCAGACATCGAGATATTTAAGCAAGTCTCCCAACTCTTAGCTGCAATATGTACCTCTCCAAATTGCCACATTGTGCAACATCACCGATCTTCCACTGTATTTCAGTTAACTTGGAACTAATACCAAGATGCCTTATGTTGTAAATTTGCTTTTTTTTTTTTTTTTGCCATGGGGAGGGACAAGGGCAGGGATTAGCTGTCTTTGTGTTTTTTTTTTTCCTTTTCCAGAAAGCTGCCAAAATAATTTTTACTCCCTCAGATGAAGTAAGTCTTCTAACGGTGGTTCTCCTGAGGTTCCTTTGGAAGAAGACAGAGCAATTCTGAGAAACCAGCGATGGGGGATGCCAAGAAGCTCCGTTTCCTTGGCACTACAGCTCCTGTTTCATCGCATTAGGGTCAGCAGTGGAACAAAACCACAGATTGTGAGGAATTGGAGAGGGCTGTTGAAACAGTTGTCCTCATTTACCTAAAAGCCTCCCGGCCCCAGACAGCATTACTGATCCAAATTACTGATTGTAATCCCAATTCACAAGAACCGTTCTGGTGATTGGCGCAGGAATTTGGCGTCTCCTTTTTGTTTCCTCTATGGAAGCTGCTGTGCCCCTTGCTTAGAGGGTTAAGAGGAATCACGCTCCTTAACTTCCTCTGGCCTCAGTTTCCTGTCTGTGATAGAAAATTGTTAATATAATGAGAAATTGTTAATACCAAATGCAGTATGGACTCCCTTAAATGATCCTTGTAGTGTCAATATTTCAGTAATGTCCTTGCATTCCTACTCTTAAGCTATTTACCCTCCATTAGGTTGAACTGAATCACACCTTAATTCCCCCCACCCTGGGATTTTACCTTGGGAAGGAACCTAGCTTGAGCTGGATCTCAGCTTCTAATGTCCTTGACCCCTTCCATTGGGATTCATGGCACGAAGGGCAAGACAGTCAGTATGGAGTGGTTTTCCTTGCCCAGATTGCCAAGGGCCACTGGAGTCTCATGACCAGGCCTTGCTGCCTCACCTATTCCTCCCCCTCTCATCCTAAAAACTTTTGCACAGGTCTCTTTAGTTGGGATATCACTGGATATCCTCATAGGGTGGAAGGTCTGCTACCCTGTTATCTCAATTAAATTAATTAAATTATCTCAATTAAAAATACTATATTCCTCAACTCATGACTTTAGTTTACTTCAGGACTTGACATATGTAAAATGAAGAGGATGGACTAGAGGGTCACTGAAATCCTTTCTAGCTCTAGATTTTGGCCCTATGATTGCTGAGAAGAGCTTGGATGGTCATCTTTATTTATAATACACTAGGACTCAACTGTGTCTCATTGGTCTATAGGTTCTGTGGTGCCCCATGACCTAGTGACCCCCAGGCTGGAAACAGTCACTCTTCATTCTTGGGTTTCATTGTGGACTTTGTGTTGTAGGATAAGGGATTTGGAGACTTAATAATGGTTTGAACAGAGCTGGCTAACAGAGTTTTGAAGTGTTTGGCAGAAAGGATTCCTAGAAACCTAGACTCAAAACTGAAAGGAGACAGTAGAGGTCATCTAGTCTAACCTCTTCATTTTATAGATGAAGAAAATATAGTCAGAAGGGTTGGGTGGCTTGTCATACAGTTAATTAGTGGCAGCACTGGGAATTAAACCCAGGTGTCTTGACTTTTTGTCCAGTATTCTTTGCCTTGCACAAAAGACTTCCTCTTTTTTTTTGAGGGATAGGGAAAGATCTGTCTGAGAATAAGAATTTTAGAGGTAGAAAGGATGATCTAGAAGGATTCTCAATCTGAGTATTAAGGGGCTGAATCTTGATAGTTATAGGGCAAAAGTTAATGTGACTCCCCATCTTCACTCCAACCCCCACTCCACTAAGCATTAAAGAAAACACCATTATGAAGGATTAAATTACAGGTAAAACAGCCTATAGGAGCTCACTTTGTTTTCAAAGGGGCACGTGTTGATAGCATGGCTTTATCTCACTGGTGACTGTAATTCACAGACAACCTGACATCCCTCTGCCCAGCTTGTGGAACCAGACTTCTGTAGATAAGGGCTCTGGCTCCTCAAAGGACATAGACCTTTTATATTCATCCATCTGCTTAAACAAGCTACCATTTGGGACTCGAAAAACAGATGTTTTTGGGTATTCAATGATCCCTAGATTAATAAAGTCCATGAGAACAAAGTTCCTTTGTGATGAAATTGACAATTGAAAAAATTGGACTGGCAAGAAGCAGGGGTGTTTGCATCATAGGACTAAGTGAAAAGATTCTTACTAAACTAGGGCTGTTTGAGGCTACTTAAAATAAAAGTTGGCCACACACACTTGAACATAAGCTGGTACTACCCATGTCGAAATTGTGAAAATAGAAACATCCATCTTTGTTGTTCCCAGACTCCCTTTTCTGTGCCTTTGTTCGTCTACTCTGTTACCCTGTGTTCTGCTCTCCAATTAAGCCCTCTTCCACTTACCAAAACAGGAAGGGAGATGTCATTAGCTATTTCCATTTCTTGGCTGACTATACTTGTCTGGGGGTGAGTTTTTGTCAATGTGTCACCTCAACGAGACATTTTCATTTTATCACTAATTAGGAAAGGAATGACTTTAATCTCTCTAAAAAGAATTTCAGGTGTTAAGGAGACAGGAAAAATTTAGATGGACAGATAGTCCTCTGGAATCACAGACAAGCCAAGTACATAAACCTTATTGACTTCTTTTAGGATGACAGATCATGAAGAAAAGTCAGAAAGGATAGAGGCTTTCTCTCAAGGCAATCTTCTTTTTCGATGGGTGGACTAGTGGAGATTGGATTGAGTTTGGCTTCTAGGGGTAGGCTGTCACTTGCTCCTTCCACAAGATATCTTTTCTTAACATGGGTTTTTATGGTAGATCCTACTCCTCTAGATCAGGGGTTCTTAACTTTTTTGTTTCTTGGACCATTTTGGTAGTCTGATGAAGCCTATGGACTCCTCCTTGGGATGTTTATAAATGCATTAAATAAAATACATAGATATAGAAAGGAAATCAATTATTTTGAAACAGTTATCAAAAATATTTTTAAAAGTACTAATTAATGGATCCCCTGAAATCTATCCACAGACCCATTGGGGGTTCAGAGTGTCCCTAGGTCCTCCTGCCATTTTTTCTCTTTTTTGTCTGAGCACAAATCTGGGCCCCTACCTTAAACTCAATCACTCTCTCTATCCCTAAACTTCCAGTTGTATAGCCCTAAAAGTTCTTGGCTTATACAGAACAGGTTCAACCTCTAGAGCTGACACAGAAAGATCATATTTTTTTTGGACTTGTATTTCCCCAACTAGAGTTTACTCTGAGAAGTCTCCAATATGTTCATACATAGGTTTCTGTAAGTGTGGGTAACAAGATCTTCAGCTCCTGTATAAGCTACAAGAGAGATGCTAAGACTGAAGAAGGGCTAATATTGTCCTGAGTATAAAAAAGAGGAAGAGGGGGGAATCTAGGTGGCACAATGAATAGAGCACTAGCCCTGGAGTCAGGAGGACCTGAGGTCAAAGCTGGCCTCAGACACATAACATTTATTAGCCGTGTGACCTTGGGCAAGTCACTTAACCCCAATTGCTCTACCCTCCCCCCTCCAAAAAGCAAAAAAAATCCCCAAACCAAACAACACACAAAAACAAACAAAAAGAGGAAGAGAATGGAATCCAAAAGCTATAGACCTATGACCTTGGTTACAGTTATTGGGAAAATTCTAGAATGGATAATTAAAGGAATAATTGGGGCAACTAGAAGGGGAAGCAGTAATTAAAAAGAATCAGCTAAATCAAGAACAAGTCAAGCCAGATTTACCTAATTTTCTTTTTTGATAAGTTTATTAAACAAACAGATGAGGGAACTGCCATGGACATTGTTTATCTGGATTTTATCTAATATTTTGCTGAAGGTTCTCATACTATTCTTGTGGGGAAGATGAAAAAATATGAGCTAGTCAGTAAGACAATTAGTGGATTTAGAATTTGTTGGATGACTGGTGAGAAGGTATGATTGGTTCAGTGTCAACATGGCAGGAACACCCCAGGGAGTACTTAACCAAGGGACGTCCCTAGGGATCTGTGGTTGACCCTATGTTTTTTAAAACGTCGTCAATGATTTGGATAAAGGCATAGATGGGATACCTATCTGGTTTGCAGATGACACAAAGCTGGAAGGGATAGATAACATATTGGATGACAGAATCAAGATCAAAAAGAGTATTAAAAAGGTAGAGATAAGATTTAGAAAGATTAAATATGAGGTCTTACATACGATCAAAACTCAACTTCACAAGTACAAAATGAGGGAGACATGGTTAGGTAGCAGTTGTTCCAGATAGAATCATCACCAGAGGGCTGAGTACTAACTTGGTAGTATTTTGTTTTGTTTTGTTTTTAATCACAGCTCATGAAACTCGTGAAATGATCTACTGCATGGAGAGAAGGGAATTTACATCAATGGAGAAAAGATCCACACCGATGTAGAATGAAATTGTAATACTTAGCATCCATATAGCACTTACTACATACCAACCATCGTGCTGTGCTTTACCATAATTATCTCATTTGATCCTTACAACAACCCTGAGAAGTAGGTGCTGTTGTTATCCCCATTTTACAGAGGAGGAAACTGAGACAAATAGAGGTTAATGACTTGCTCAGGATCACACAGTTAGAACGTGTCTGAGGTCATATTTGAACTCAGGTCTTCCTGACTCCAGGCTCAGCACACTGTACCTTTGTAAGCCTGGGTTAGAATGTGGCCAGACACAAGGATTGTTTGGGATAAAGAAGCTGCTCCGTTCTCAGATCTAGTACGTAGCTCCCAGCAAGCCCAGAATCTAACTTCTAACTTCTAGCTAGTAACCTACACTGAATTTTTACTTCCTGAGAGATCCTTGATCTCAAACTGATCATAAAGAACCTTGTTCCAGATGATCATGGTAGATGCTTCCTCTCACAGGATGATAAATTTTATAGTGTATGTATGTCAGTCCAGTATGTGAACTCCCCGTGTGGGAAATGCAACCACAAACTCAGTGCAGACCAGGTGACAAATGCTGACTTCTGAAAAATCCTACCTGTAGATGCAGACCATTGTAAACTAATGAAAACCAGCAACCAAGCCCGGGAAATAGCCTTTCAGACTTATGAGTGAAGGACTTATGGGAGTGTATTATATAGTGTACAGATTTTAGATAGCTAAATAAAGTATTTATTAAGCACGTACCAGGGGCCAGGTACTGTGAAGTGTTGAGGATACAAATACAAGCAAACAAGGACAGTCTCTGCTCTCAGGTTTATATTTTGAAGAGGGAATTTAACATCTAAAGGGAGCTAAAAAGGGATAGAGGTGACATGGTGTGGAGATGGTCAGGGAGTGGCATGGACCTTAATTCAAGATGAGTCAGACCCTGGTTTCCCAAATACCGAGTTCTAATTTCCAGTGGGAGGGAGATAAGTATAATGGCCAGAGTAAAGGTATGGTGAGAGGAAATCCCTAAAGACGGAGACAATATATTGATCTTTTACTGGGATTTGAACTACAATCATATCCTAGGCATTTCAAAGTTATTATGTCCAAAACAAAACTTATTATTTTCTCTCCCCCCCCAGCCAAACTCCCCCTCTTTTGAACCTTTCCATTATCGTCAAGGGTACCACCAAGCAGGTTCATAACCTGGGAGTGATCCTTGACCCTTCCTTAGTTCTCAACCCTCGTATCTAGTCATTTACCAAGGTGTGTTGAATCTCTATGTCTTTGGCGTCTGGCTCCACCCCACTTACAGAATTATAGATTTAGATTCATAGGAGACTGTAGAAGTCACTTAGTATATAACATCATCCTTTTCATGATGAGGAAACGGAGTCCGGAAGACTTTAGTGACTTGCCAGTAAAAAGTGGCAGGTGAAAACTTTAAAGCCAGGTCATCTATGTCCAAAGCTGGTACTCTCTTCACCACCATCCTGCCTCTCACGCAGTCACCTGATCTATTGCAATAACCTCCAAATTTGCCTCCTTGCCTCAGGTTCCTGTCCTCTGTAACCCATTTTCCACCCTGATACCAAAATGATATTTCTAAGGCACAGGTCTGACCACACAGTCCCCTATTCAATAAACTCCAGTGTCTCCCTGTTAGCTCTAGCATCAGATACAAACTCTGTGCTTTGACTTTAAAAGCTTTTCTCATATGCAAGGGAAACCAGGATCCAAGATGCCTTGCCAGGTTATTTGTGTACTCTACATTCTAACTAAATTGTTCGTGCTGTTCTTCACACGGGACATTCTATCTCCCACTCCCTTTTCTTTGCATAGAATGTCCCCCGTGCATGGAGTGCACTCCCTCTTCATTTCTGCCTCTTATAATCCCTCCAGGCCTCATCTCAAGTATTCTTTCCTACCAAGGCCTTTTTTGATCCTTCGAGCTGTTAGTATTTCCTGTGTGGGTGTTCAGGGAGGACTAGCACGTCTGGTGCGGTCTTTCTGAGCCCTTTGCAAGGCTGTTCATTCACCTTAGGTGTCTACCTGGCACTCAACTCTCACCTGTGGGTTTAAGAAGCTGTAGCATGCATAGCAGCCACACCCTGGTAAACTATTTCAGCAGACGGGCTAAACCAGGTTGAGGGTAACTGACAGGCCTCAAACCAGTTGGTGAGTTAGTGGGGTGTCTACCCCAAGCATGTGAAGACTACCTCCTTCAGTGGAATGGGGTCCCAACAGCCATGAAGGTGGCCAAAGCAGGCACTGTGGAGTGCTTCGAGCTTGATCAGATATTGAAGATACCAAGATTATCGACTGCACCCCAGCCATCGCCAATCCTAGTGACTTTTGTCTTGCCACTGGACTTCAATGACTCTGGAAGGGAGAGTGAAGATAATGATTTTATACTATTCTGCCTCACTTAAATTCAATTCGCACATGCGTCAAGACATTACCCCATGATGTCATTAGTCCTCTTTGAAAAAGACAAACAACTATAACAATTTCCTCACAAAATTGCCTTGTGTTATATTTGTATGTATTTATGTGTATAGATGTTTCCCCCCTTGATAGAAGGTAAATCGAAGGTAAGGGCTTTCTTGTTTGTCTTTGTATTTCCAGGGCCAGTGATAATGTCTGGCATGTAGTAGGCACTTAATAAATGCTTATTAATTGATTAATTGATAAAAAATATTTGACACACTCTCGAGTGAGACTTCAAGTCAGTTTAGTAAGTAGATCTCTCCTCTTTGGGGATAATATTGGTGTCTTATTTTCCTGAAGCAGAGTGATCAGCTACATAGTCCCTTCTAACCAATGATTCTTGGATCAGAATTGTATGCATAGATTTTTTTTGGGGGGTGTAAATTTTAGTTGCATATTAGACCTTTCAAGCTACTTTACAGAATGTGGCTGCTGTCACAGTCATTATTAATCTCTAGGCATAAATTAATGTAAAATTAACACTATTATTGGGCAGGTAGGTGGTACAGGGGATAAAGTGCAGAGCTTGAATTCAGGAAAATTCATCTTCCTGAATTAAAATCTGGCTTCAGACAGTTATCAGCAGTATGATATTGGGTAAGTCACTTAATTCTGTTTGCCTCAATTTTTTCATCTGTCAAATGATCTGGAGAAGGAAAAGGCAAACCACTCTAGTATTTTGGTAAAAAAAAACAACACCCTCCAAATGGGCTTATGAAGAGTTGGACATCACTGGAATGACTAAACAACAAAAACATTATTATTAATACATATAAAATTAATTAATGAGACAGTGCTCTATACTGTTGAAAGAATCTGAGATTATAATTGAAACTACCTAAGTTTCTATCTGTGGGACTTAAAGCAAATTGTTGAATTTCTAAGGAGTCTCATTTACCTCATGTGTTAATTGAGGGGATTGGACCAGATGACCTTTAACTTCCCTACCAGCTCAAAATCTCTATAATCCTATCACTCTAACATTAATTATCTTAATTATGGAATTATATTCTATGTAATGAAGAGTAACTAGAAATAACTGTTATTGGTGACAATGAAAATGGTACTAACCCCAAGCAGGTAAAGAGGGTAACCAATAAAGAACCATTTTACTTTATGTCGAGAAGAGACTGTCAAATGTTCTTCCTCTGAAATTTGTTACCTTTATACCCTTAGGTAAGTCACTTAACCAAACTGGAACCCTTATTTCCAAAGATCAGCAAATTCCATTTCAGCCAAGTTTGGTGGTATAGAAGTCCAATGGGGGAAAAAAAGAATAAGCTAGCTTACTGTGCAGCTTGGTAGATGCGGCCCTTTGGAGTCTGGACCCTGCTATAATTTGGAAAGTTCATTGTTACTATACTTTCTACCTCTTTTTTTTTAAAGTCTTGTATCAAGGTTAACGATTTCTGTGATGATGGTAAATGCTAATTGATTTGACAATTGATTGAGTCAGAAATCAAAAGGAGCAAATTATATCCTGGACGTGGAATCCAAGTGTGGAAATGTCTGAGAGCATGTCCTCAAGAAGAAATGTTACCTCTCCAGTTTGAATGCACACCTTGTGATGCTGAACAATCACATTACATTTCAGATGAAGACACCTCCTAAATCATGACACCTTTGTCCCACTATAGGTATTGTGAGTCCCAGTTATGTGGACTATAGAACTCTTCCTGGGAAATTCTTTATAGCATGGACATTTTGGGGGTAATGGGAAGCGTTATAGAATAGTGGAGAGAGTGATGAATTTAAAGTCAAAAGACCTGGGTTCAAATCCTGAGTTTATTATTTAGTACGTAATGAATTAAGAACTTTTCCTGTGCTCAATTTCTTCGTATGTGAACTGAGGGGCTGAATTATGTGATATCTAAGATTCCTTCCACCTCCTAAATCTGTCAAATGAGGGAATTGAACTACATGACCTTGTGAGAGCCTTTCTCTAGATTTATGATCTTATGAGAGCTTTAATATTCCAGATTTATTTCAATTGTTTAATGCCTTCCCCTTTCTCATATATCTTGAAAATGTATTTCACTACGTTTTGGAATTGTGTTGCCTCCTTTACACATTTTTTTTTGTTCAGTTAGCATGGTCAAGCATCTCTTCCCAACCTGATCTCAAGAACCATTTCTATTTCTTCACATTGGATTCTGAGAGGTTAAAATCCCATTGTGGTGATTCTACTGATAATAATGATAAAAGTAGACAGCTTCTAGAAATGCAGGTAGATCCAGTTTTTTTTCCCCTTGCATTTGTCTTCTCCTTTCTGTTTTAGCTTTAAATGTTTTTGTGATGATCTGGTTTAGTTGGGTCTCATGCCAAGCTCTCTCTTTTTATTGTCCTTACTGTTTAGTGAGGTGCTGCTGCTAATAACCATCTACCAGATTCCTGGTAATGTTTTGGAAATGAGTTTGTATTTTGAACTTGTGTTGTCCTTGGCTACTGTGTCTTTCTGTTTGGAAATAAGATCAAATGTTTGATTGATAAAGCTCTTTACAATAGGTGCCTCCACTTCCTTTCCTCTCACTCTTAACTCTCTACAGTCTGGCTTTTGGGCATCATCATTCAATTGAAACTGCTCTCTTCAAGGTTACCACTGCTCTCATAATAGCCAAATCTTTTCTCAGTCCTCATCCCTCTAGACCTCTACAGCTTTGACACTGCTGATCATCTTTTCCTCCTTGATACTATTTTTTCTCTAGGTTTTTGTCACACTTCTCTTTCCTGCTTTGCCTCCTACCTGTCTGACCACTCTGTCTCAGTCTCCTTTCCTGGATGTTCATGCAAGTCATACCTGCTAAACATGGGTGTTGCCTAGGGCTCTGTCTTGGGCCTCTTCTTTCCCCCCTCTTTATGATTTTGCTTGCTGATTCATCAATTCCCATGGATTCTGTTATCATCTCTATACTGAAGAATGTCAGACCTATTTATCCAGTCCTAACCTCTCTACTGACTTCCAGTTTTGCATTTCTGATCACCTACTGGATACTTCAGAGACATCTTAAACTCAACATGTCCAAAATTGAATGAATTATTTTTCTTCCCAAACCCTCCATTCTTCATAACTTCCTTTTTATTGTCAAAGGCACCTCCACCCTCTCAGACATCCAGGCTCACAACCCAGGTATTAGCCTTGAAACCCCAATCCCTCTCACCACCCACACCTCCAATACTGTGTTTCCCCGATAATAAGACACTGTCTTATTAATTTTTTTGGACAGAAAAACACCAGAGGGCTTATTTTCAGGGGAGGGCTTATTTTAATGAACATTGACAGCAATTTTAATAAACAGGTAAATGTGAACAAAAAAATGTACCTTTATTCAATAAGCAAATCACTGGGGAAGAACAGGATGATGCGCTCACTGCTGCAGCTCTGATTGGATGCAGCTCGGAGCGCAGCATGCGTTTCATGGGGGGGAGGGAGGGGGGGACGGTGCATACAGAGGGTACCGTAATGTAGCGTGTAGCGCAGGGGATCACCTTCAGTACAGTAGCAATCTCAATAGGGCTTATTTTCGGGGGAGGGCTTATTTTAGAGGAATCTTACACAGTAAGGGGAGGGCTTATTTTAGGGATAGGTCTTATTATCGGGGAAACATGGTATCTAATCTATTGCCAATTTTACTTTTGTAAGATTCCTTGTAATGTGATATAAACTCTATTCTTTCCTCTGCCACTCCCCTGGGGCAGGCCTTCATCAACTCCATTTTAGAGATGAGGAAATTGGAGGAGATAGAAGTGAAATGACTTGCCCATGGTCATATAGCTAGAAAAATATCTGAGACCAGACTTAAACTCAGACCTTAGTAATTCCAGGTCCTATGAACTGTGTGCCACTTAGCTGGAGATGCCTTGCTCATAATTGGTATTTAATATATGTTTGTTCAATTGAATTGAATTGAAAATGCTCTAGGACCACCTTAACTCTATTTCTAATTTTTATTAGCTCTATTAAAGTCTTTTTGGGCAGTGGTTCCCAAAGTGGGTGGCATTGTATTAAAAATGGGGTAAGGGACTCCCTGCTGGGCCACAATGAACTTCTTGCACAGGTAACTGTATTTGGGCAGGGGCAGGCACTGGTTCCCTTCTCTTCTTCCTCCAAGTCCTGGGCTGTGGCAGTAGACAAGGCAGCTAAAGGAGGATTTAGAGGGTGGATCTGAAGCAGGGTAAATGAGGGCTGAGGGAAGAGTTTGGGAGTCAGAGATAGTGGAGATGCATAGAAGCAGGGGCTGAGTAAGGGTGAAAAGGCAAGTGTTGGCTGGGCAGATGTGAACTGCTGGGTGGCTTAGGGCAGCCAGGCTGCAGCAGCCCCAGAAACACCTGTTACTGATATCAGCAGCTGTGAGGAGTTGGAGGGGCAGCAGCTGCAGTAGCCACAGAGGGGGCATCCATCGGGGGAGCCTCCTATTTCTTTTCTTTCTTCCCATCTCCCTCCAAGGTCTGAGCAGGTGTTAGTGGGGGTGGGGAGGCCCTATGAAGGCTGAGCAAGGGCGTTCAGGCAGAAGGAGAGA
The DNA here is from genome assembly GCF_028583685.1 of Petaurus breviceps papuanus. Lineage (NCBI taxonomy): Eukaryota > Metazoa > Chordata > Mammalia > Diprotodontia > Petauridae > Petaurus > Petaurus breviceps. The sequence continues at coordinate 54,644,199 of NW_027186304.1, forward strand.
TTGATGGTGCAGACTGCAGCATCTGAAGTGGTGAGATAAGTGGCTGGGTGGCAGCCTGTGTAGTGAGGCCACGAGATGGTGTAGTGGATAGAGTTAGGAAGGCCTTAGTTCAAATCCCACCTCAGAGACATAATAGCTGTGTGACTCTGGGCAAGTCACTTAACCTCTCAGCCTCAGTTTCCTCCTCTGTAAAATGAGGCAATGGACTTCCAAGGTTCTTCCAGACTTAATCATATATTCATTTAAATCTATGGCTTTCATTTGCACAAAATCACAATTTTTGATATGCACAAAAGAGTTGATAAGCACAATTTTTTTTTTACTGATGAGGCACACAGTTAAGAAAGTTTGGAGACCACTGTTTTAGGGGGTTGAAGATGCTGTTAGATGAACATTCATATCCTGTCACCACAGGGCATTGTTTCTTGCTGAGAGAGAACTGACTGACATTTTCCTTTATAGGGGCTTGTTTCATTTTTTGGTTCAAAGGAAGGAACTGAGAGGATGTTTCATGCCAGGACGCTTACTGTTCTCCTGTGATGAAATGGAGTTGTGTGTAATACAATATTAATTTTTTAAAAAAGCAGACACTATACATGTTGTTCGTTTTGTCTTCCAAAGATGCCTGACCTTCTGAGTACTGGCTTGGAGCGGAAGCAAGTTAGTATAGCTAAAAACAGTGAAGCACCCTTGCCCTTGCCCCCCAAACCAAAAAGCAACCCCCAAGGGTTATGGAGGCTCCAGAGAGATGATTTCGGAGGTACTGCAGTGAGCCTTGAAATCCCCTAGGTGTCATGTTATACCTCTAATGGGCCTGGCTGTTCTGCAGAGGGAGACAGGTTTCAATTCATGTCTGTCCAAAGTAAACAGCTGCATTGCTTAAGGAAATATTAATTTTTGAGAAGAAAAAAGAACTTGGACATGACAATGCAAAAACATAGTTAAAAGGTTGTGCCCCTAAACCATAAAATGCACAGATTTTTCCTATATTGTCCAGTAGGTTCAAAAAGAATTCAGAATGTTTATCTTGGCTGTTTGGGCCGCCTTCCATTTGGAAACACTTATGAATGTGGAACTTGTAGCGAACAGGTTTGTAAAATGCTTTCCTTTCTTTTTGTGGCAGACCCCCCAAGCATCTGTCCACCTCTTCCTCTCAGGCTGCCTTTTCCTACATCCCCATGTAGCTACTTAACCCGTGCCCCCCCTTCTTTGGGGATTGAGCAGCTGTGGCAACAGTTCCTGAAAGAGACACAGCTAGAGCCCTCCTCACAGTCGGCCAGACCGTCCATTTCCTAGAAGTTGGACAAGGGAGAAGATTTTGGCATGGGGAAAGGGAATGCACTTTCTCCCTTGGTCTTCAGTTTGCTGTTCCATTAGATGTCTAATTTGAGTGATTAATGGAGAAGTTTACTATAGTGAAAGGAACACTGGTCTTGAGTCAGGAGACCTAGATTTTAGTCACAGTTCTGACTGAATACTTACTCTTACCTTGTGTTAATGATTTCAGGTTATTTTCTGTAAAATGAGGACAAGAAAACTGAAAACCATAGAATTCTACAACTAAAAGGTACCTTAGAGACTTTGGGTCCAAACCTCTCATTTTACACAGGATGGTAACAGTGATGATAGCTAGCATTTACAGAAATGCTTGAAGCTTTGCAAAATACTTTATATCTATTACCTTACTTAATCCTCACAACCATCCTATGATCTAGGTGCTATTATATTATCTCCATATTACAGATAAGGAAACTGAGGCTTTAGAGTTTAAATGACCTTCCTGGGTCATACAGCTCAAAAGTGTCTGAGTTGGGATGTGAACTCACACTCATCTCCCTAATACCAGATCTAGTACTCTATCCACTGTTTCATCTAGCTGCCTAAAAGTTAAAAATGGTAGCCTGAGAAATAAAGTGGACCTGCCTTAACGTCACCCAACTAGTGAGTTAACAGCAGTGGAACCAGAATACTGGTTTTCTGATTTCTAGTTTGGTTTTCTTTCCACTTTTTTTGGTCTTTTTGGAGGGGGGAAGACAGGACAATTGGGGTTAAGTGACTTGCCCAAGGTCACACGGCTAGTAAGTATTAAGTATCTGAGGCTGGATTTAAACTCAGGTCCTCCTGACTCCAGGGCTGGTGCTGTATTCACTGTGCCGCCTAGCTGCCCCTTCTTTCCACTTTCTTTTCTCTCTACTATGCTTGTACTACTTACTTCCTAGGGTTTAATCCAATTTAAAAACACTTTAAAAAACCTGGTATTTTTAAGTTGCTACTAGTTACTGTGGGGTAGCTAGATAACTCAGTAGAGAGAGTGCAGGACTTTAAGTCAGAAAGACTCATCTTTCTGAATTCAAATCTGGCCTCAGACACTTACTAGGTGTGTGATCCTGGCCAAGTCACTTAACTGTGTTTACTTAAGTTTCCTCATCTGTCAAATGAACTGGAGAAGGAAATGGCAAACCACTCCAGCATCTTTGTCAAGGGAACCCCAAAAGGGGTCATGAAGACTCAGAAATGACTAAAAAATGACTGAACATCAATTAGGTACTGCAGATATGAGGACCCCCCCCCCAATCCCTTCCCTTAAGGAGTTTATATTTTATTGGGGGGAGAGGAGAAATACATTGTGCACATAAGTAAATACAAAGTATATGTGAAATAATTTCAGGAGGAAAGGAACATTAATATTTAGAGGTTCTGTAGAAAGTGGCACCTGAACTGGGCCATGAATGAAGCCAGTGCGTGTGAGGAGGAGGGAGTGTATTTCCCACATGAGGGGCCCCCATGAAGAGATATGGAGATGAGAGACAGAATGTCATATTTGGGGAACAAAAGGTAGGTCATTTTGGTGGCTGGAACTTATAGTGTATGTAGAAGAGTAATATGAAATAAGTGGAAATATGGTAGACTGGATAAATTTGTAATTTATCTTAGAGTTAAGAGGAAGGTATTGAAGAATTTTGAGGCAAGTGCCATGATCAGATCAGGAAGATTACTTTGGTAGCTCAGTGGAAGATGCAATAGAGAGGGGAGAGATTGCAAAGAGGGAGGGTAATTAGAATTGCTGTACTTCAGTAGTCCAGATGAGAAGTAATAAAGGCTAAAATGAAGGCAGTAGCTGTGTGAGTGTTGAGGAGAAAGATAAGAAAGATGTTGAGATAAGAATGAATGAATATATATATATAATTGTTATTATATATATTACAAAAGGAGGTCATATTCTGAAATTATATTATATTATGAAATAATCCACAAAGTGGAGTCTGACCAAGATGGGCCACTTTGGGACCTTGGGAAAATAGACGGACATGCCCCATCCAGGAACAATGGCAGAGTCAATTTGATCTTGGTTTTTGGTTCCAGAGCTTAGGGGGAAGGAAAGGATTCTAAGCCAGATTTCAGAGTGAAGTGAACATAGTCCCAGAGAAGCATCAGGAGAGTGGGACCCCAGATAGAACTGGCAAACCTTGCAAAGTGATTGGATGGGTGAAGTGAGGGACAACTGGCCAGACTTGACAACTGAATGGGTGAGGTGAGACAGAACAAGCAGAGGAGGTGATTCCAGTTTCAAACTGGTGTCAATGGAAGAATGTTGTGAAGATCCAATGAGAGGATATATGTACAGTGTTTTCTTACTGAAAAGGACTATATGAATGAGTTCTTATGGTATGATTTGTGATCATCTACTTAAGCTAAAATGTCTTAGGTGTTGTACAGGGGCCGACATCATGAGGAGGAGGCATCCTTAAGCCCTGCCAGGAGAGGATAGACCTAGAGGTGTTACCTCCACCAGAGTGGACATACAGCATCAGATTAGGGCTATGTTCACCACCTCTTGGCAGGTAAGTCTTTGGTTTCAGGAACAATTCATAAGAAAGGGACTTGAGATTGAGGAAAAAGCCAAAAATAAAAACAAAAACCAAAGATCCCTGGGGTGTAAGTAACCTTTCTGCTCTGTTGAGGATAAAAAACCCGCCATAGGGAAATGCATCTATCAAATAATAGCTGATGGAAAAGAATGCACATAAAGTACTGTAGTACAAAAGATACTAGGTGAGGAGGTAAGAAAAATTGAATTCAAATCCTGGAGCCACCACTCACCATCTGTACAAGATTTTCCAGATCTAAGTTTCTCCTTCTGTAAAATAACAGGATTGTACTAGATTTTACTGGCTACCTCTTGTGCTTAGAATGCTCTCCCTTTCCTTCTTCATCTTCACCTCCTTACTTCCTTGGTTTTTCTCAATTCCCAGGTAAAATCCCACCTTCTAAGAGAAACTTTCCTCTTACTTATTTTTCTATTTTTCTTTGTTTCTTTCTTTGTTTCTTCCTTCCTTCCTTCCTTCCTTTTTCTTTCTTTCTTTCTTTCTTTCTTTCTTTCTTTCTTTCTTTCTTTCTTTCTTTCTTTCTTTCTTTCTTTCTTTCTTTCTTTCTTTCTTTCTTTCTTTCTTTCTTTCTTTCTTTCTTTCT
>NW_027186304.1:54648678-54703118 GCF_028583685.1 Petaurus breviceps papuanus
TCTTTCTTTCTTTCTTTCTTTCTTTCTTTCTTTCTTTCTTTCTTTCTCTCTCTTTTTCTTTCTTTCTTTCTGTTTTTTTTTTTTTGCTTTTTGGAGGGGGAAAGCAGGGCAATTGGGGTTAAGTCACTTGCCCAAAGTCACATGGCTAGTAAGTGTTAAGTGTCTGAGGCCACATTTGAACTCAGGTCCTCCTGACCTTAGGGCCGGTACTCTATTCACTGCACCACCTAGCTGCCCCCTATCTTTTTTAATTCTAATGCTTTCCTTCTGCTAATAATCTCTCTAGTTTATCCTGTATATAGCTTTTTTTGGTATATAATTGTTTTCATGTTATCTCCCCCATTAGACTGAATTCTTTGAGAGCAGGTATTATCTTTTGCCTTTCTTTATATTTTCCTGGCACATTGTTGTTTTTGTTGTTCAGTCATTTCAGTTATGTCCAATTCTTCATGATCCTATTTGGGGTTTTCTTGGCAAAGATACTGGAATGGTTTGCCATTTCCTTCTCCATCTCATTTGAGAGATGAGGAAACTAAGGCAAACAGGGTGAAGTGACTTGCCCAGGGTCTCACAGCTACTAAGTGTTCTCAGGAAGATGAGTCTTCCTGACTCCAGGCCTGGCACTGTATCCACTTTGCCACCTAGCTGCCCTGGCACTGACACACACTAGATGCTTAATAAATGCTTGCTGACTGAATGACTAGTCTGGATGGGGAACTTGTTTTGATCTCTAAGGTCCCTTTCAGCTCTACCATACTGTGATTCATTCATACCTAGGTGGAGAGAAAGTGAAAAGGAGGAACTGATAAATGGGGCTGTATTTAAAATTAATCCTTTCCTATTTTGTCAGAATCATTCATTTCCATAAAATAACAATACATTATATTAGCAGTGTTTCTTTCCTTTATTTCAAAAAATTCAAAGCTGTTTTCTGTAGCCAGTGAGAAAGGAATAATTAGTCTGAGTACTCTCACTAAATAATTCTGCTCCCAACTTAGCTCTTTCTTCTCCCCTCTCTTCCCCACACAAACCATTTTCATTTTTGAGCAAATGTTCTTAACAGAAGTAGCTTCCAGATTGAGGTAAGAGATGGTACAAATATTCTATATCATATCATTCATGTAAGCTCTCTCCTCTGTGAGGAAAAGTCAGTTTCAAAGGTCATTCTAAAAACTTTCAAATTCTCAATTGTTTGGATAAATAGAACATGAGGGTCTTGAGTTGTTACCTGGGCAGTTTTTATATACTGAAGAAAAATTCTCTATTTTGCATATTTCGCTCCCAAGAGAGACAATTTTAATCAAACAATGAAATAAATAAAATTCAAGTATTTCTAAGCAATTTGGCCTAGGGAGTGGTCCAAATGGAAGTGTTTTCACATGCCTTGAAAACTTCTCTCATGGGAGCCATTTGGATCGACAGTTTATAAGATTCCCAAAGACAAAATCTACAAAAATATACCTACAGAGCTTAGGTGAAAGTTCACATTTTGCTTCATTTAACGGAACAATCATCACAGCTTTTGGCCCACTCAAGAGAATTGTCTTCAACCACTTAATTGCTTTTAAAACATCAGATAGTCCAACACCAGAAAATGATATGATTTTATTAGGGGAAATGATGTTTAAAAAAAAGAGGCATGAGCATCTGTTTTGCCTCTGCACCGTTAAGGCCCATTGGACTTTTCCATCTGATTTGCAGTTGAAGCCTACATGTGTTTTCTCTCTCTTTAGAATGTGAGCTCCTTGAGAGCAAGAACAATGTTAACCTTTGTCCAGAAGCTTCTGGAAGAACACAAAAGAAGGCTGGAGGCCTGTCTCCTTCTCACTAACTCTGTTACACCTTTCATGCAGAGCAGGACCTTCATGTCCTCCAATGAGGAAAGTGTTGTGTACCAATGGGCTTTGGGATATGGGTTGCACTTTTCTGTTTGTATGCCCAAGTGCTTAGCATCATTCTTTTTACTTAATAAATGCAATATATGCTTTTATTATTTATTTATCCTGAATAACATTTTTGTATATAGTTGTTTTCCAGTTTTCTCCCCCATTAGACTGTGAATTCTTTGAGATTAGGTATTGTCTTGTGCCTTTCTTTGTGTCCCCCAGCTCTTAGCACAGTGCCTGTCACTGGCACATTTTTGTTGTTTAAAGGATATTTATTATTTATTAATACATGCTTTATTCATTTGTTCACTCTTTTATAACTTCTTCTAAGGACTCTCTGTTCTATCTTATCAAAAGTGAATTCAGGAGATACTTTAACTGAAATAATCAAGGATTTTTTCCTTTTTTAGTTTAATCATTAATCATTTCAGGGAAGAATCCTTTCTGGGATAACTTTGGGGATGGGTTAGAAACTGTTTAGACTTTTTGATAAGAATTATATAAAAACATTAATGCAGAACACTGTTTCAGAATTGGTAAAGAAAAACTGATAAGGGTTTGTCATTCATGTGGAACCAAGGACATCAAGCTAAAGTATTTTCCTAATATTACCTTAATAATATAACAGATAGTTTAAAGAGGCAATGGGGCAACACATTATATCCTCTAAATCCATTTCGCCCCACTCTAGCCCATTTTTTACTTTCATTGAAACTCAGTATGATTATGTAGCAACCTGTTATAATAATCACCTCAGTTTAAACCAAGGAGGAACAAAATGACAATGTGGTTTCCTCCTTTGGTTTTATGAAATTAATTTTAGACAAAATGTTATAAATTCAGTCACAGTCATCTAAAGCACCCAGTTCAGAAAATTCCTAACATTTAGGCAGAGGTTGGAGTCTGTCTTGATTTACACTTATATCTATATCTACTTAGCTACTGTAGCTAAGTGTCGCAGTGGATAGAGAGCACTGGGCCTGAAGGTGGGAAGATTCATCTTTCTGAGTCCAAATCTGGCTTCAGTCACTTCGTAGCTGTGTGACCCTGGGCAAATCACTTAACCTTGTTTGCCTCATTTCCTCATCTGTAAAATGAACTGGAGAAGGAAATGGCAAACCATTCCAGTATCTTTGCCAAGAAAACCCCAAATGGGGTCACAAAGAGTCAGATGCTACTGAAATGACTAAAGAGCTAAAAAAAAAGTAAACTCCTCTTATTATTATTATTATTTTTTGCTTTTTGGAGGGCAATTGGGGTTGTGATTTGACCAAAGTCACATGGCTAGTAAAACTCCTTCCCTTATTGAAGTATCTAGGTTACACTGCTGATAAGAGTACTTGGCCTGGAGTCAGGAAGACCCTAGTTCAAATATGGCCACAGATATTCATTAGCTCTGTGACCCTAGGCAAATCTCTTAACCTCTGTTTGTCTTAGTTTCCTCACTTGTAAAATGGGGATAGTAACAGCACCTCTGTTTCAGAGGCACACTGCCTGGCACTCAGTAGGTGCTATATATATATATGGTTTCTTTGCCATTGAGGCAAAATTCTGCTTTTTGGAAATGTTTGCAGTAATGAAACAGCAAATTGTATTATATGACTGTGGCTAGATAGGCACTAGGAGGGGAAGTTAGAGAAAAAGCAGAGCAGGCCAGCAGGTTCTTGAAAAATTTTGTTATTTTTTGAACTGTCCTTAAATAGGTAGGTGGGTACATTGGTGGTATCGGTCCAAGTCTTCAAGATGCTGTAGTGTCCATAACCATTCTCAGCATCTCCCTTCTCTGTTACAGTTCAATCCTGTCTTCTCTTTCTCCTTTCATTGGTTGCTCCTGGATTCAGCTTGCTATGACTCTAACCCTTCATCTTCACTTCCACATCTTCAGAATAGTGATCAGATTCTGAGATAGTTCCTATTTTTTTATTCAAGTGACTTACAACATGACCAGGTCTCACACAGAATTGCTTCAAGAAGTCCCATGAAGAGATGTTCCTATTCAATAAAAGTGATTACTTTTTAAGTAGGATTGGATAATCAATTGAATCTCCTCTTCACACTTGTGATATGTTTATGTCCTAATTCCTTTTTTACAGGTCAGACTGTAGGGCTGTATGGACAAACTATAGAGCTTGTCTATCAGTAGCAGTCTACCTCTACCAGAGAGGCAGTGACATATAGTGGACAGGACACTGGACTTTGGAGTTAGGAATACCTGGGTTCAAATCTTGCCTCAGGCACTTACTAGCAATGTGACTCAAAGCAAGTCTCTTAATCTTTAGGATTCTAAATGTTCTCATTTGTAAAATGAGGGAGTTGGACTCCATGACCTTTAAGGGCAACTCTACATCTGTGATCCAATTCTCTCTCTCTCTCTCTCTCTCTCTCTCTCTCTCTCTCTCTCTCTCTCTCTCTCTCTCTCTGTCTCTCTGTCTCTCTCTCTCTCATAAAGACTGCAAATGGACAGGGAGGAGAATAGATTGAATTGCCTTTCAGAAAGGACACAGTTCCTTTAATTACCTGAGCACCTTTCTGAAAAAAAAAAAAGCCAAAAATATAAGAACAGCATTTTTATTTGGTAACATCATGTGTGTGCATAGAAAATTGAAGTTGAGGGTCTTTTAAAGATCAATGGAAAGGTACATGGTAGGCATGAGCAGGTGGCATGATAAAAAGATCGTGCTGGAGAAGTGTTATAAAGACTCAATAGAGAAATCTATGAGTAAGAGAAAAGGTGGGCTGTAATAAGAGTGCAGGATGGACAATCACATGCTCCACTCACTAGTATTTGTGAAATGTCAAGATCTAGGAGGGGGAACACTGGGCATTGGCTGGGTTCCCTGTGTTGGATTTTTGAGAAAACATGGACAAGAGTTACACAGGATGGGCAGGAATGGATGGGTTGCAATCTGCAGTTGGAGAGGATATCCACATCTATGAAGTCACAGATCCATTCAGGTAAGACAGGCAGGGGAATTTCATCAGAAAAGGAACATCCTTATAGCTTAGTTTGCCACTTTGCATGTGCATTTATTTCCTACCTCAGGGAGACATTGAATTAGGTACTTTACTTTTGCCCTAAGAATAGGGACTATTTTCCTTTTTTAATCCCAAGCACCTAGAACTTAATAAATAGTTGCTGAACTTAATAGATAAATCAAATCAATCTTTAGCATTTATCAAGTACCTCCTATGTGCCAGTCATTGTGGGAGGTGCTGGGGATATAGGGACTGAAGTGAAATAGCCCCTAAATTTTGTGAATGTCTCTTCTCTGCCTAAATACTTTTGTTTGAAGGAAAGAAGCTACAAGCCCTAAATTTAAGGAAGGGACTTTGATAGAATGTCATACTCTGACTTCTAATATTATATTATTGGAAGCTGCTTGACTTTTCTTATTGCTGAGCTTACTTAATTGACGTTTTTTTTTAAACCAACGTCCTCAATGTTCCTCTGCATGTTGCCCTTGTTGAGCTAAAATGGTCAGCTTCTGAAGGGCAAGAACCATTGAAGTCACTTGGAGTAGGCTCTACAATCATGCTTTGGAGCAAACCTTAAGACTTGTATTCTCAGTTGACTTGAACAATCATGTGCGTGTGCTGATTTCTGAAATTCTTTATGAAACACATGGTCCTATGATATAATTATCTGTGGCAGAAAACATCATCTGTTAAGGCTCATCCTATGTGACTATGAAATCCTTAGGAAAACATATGAGCATTTACTATGTAGCAGTTAATTTTTTAATCAAAATGCCTTGTCTCTTTCCTAATTTGTTATTTAAAATATAAAATGCAATTAGATCCACTTGAGAGCTAATGGCTTGCCAAATGTAATTTGTTTCCAAATTAAAGTTGTCTTGGAGTTATACTAACACAAACAGTCTTTGAAACCAGTAAGCATTATTTATTTTTAACTTTTAAGACAGCCAAATATTTTGTCCTCAAATTTCAGGGGGAAAAATTCCCTTCTGGGCTAAAACCTTACATATTTCACTCCTTTAAGCTAAAATCAACTGTTACCATCTGAACTCCAAATGTTGGAAAACAAAGGTTTCTAGTGATTCATCTGTAACACGCAGTTGGGCACATAGCAATAGCTATTAGATCCTGCTTAATTTAAATCATAATGAAGGATCTGGTTATAGAATGAAGCAGATTAAAAATAGGCAAAAAAACTGTAGAAATAATAGTAACTAAACCAAATTATGTATCTTTTAGCCCAGGTCGAACACCTGAATAGGCTCTCTAGAATTTGGAAGTACTTAGTTTTCCTGAGTTGTATACTGGGTATGAATGAATGAATGAATGAATGAATGAATGAATGAGAAGCTATTGAGAATCATAGAGTTATAAGATGTTAGACCTGGAACGGACCTTGGAAATTGTCTATTCTATACCTTATTATTATAAGAGAGGAAACTCAAGTTGTAAATATAGACTTGAATCAATGAAATATTAGTTCCATTCAGGAAATATTTTGTCAGTTTTAATGGTAAGATACATAGGTTTGATTTCAGTCTGAATTAGTTAACTAGGATGCTGGTTAGGTTTTAAAATTTTGGTTATATTTTGGTTTGGTAAAAAATTAGTTTTTGGATTTATCTTGACATGCTGAATTTTAGTGCAGCATATTCTCTCCTTGATCTGTCAGTTAGCCAAAAACTCCAATTCAGACTTCTTACAACCTCTGGAATAATAATTCATAATAATAATGACAACAAATACCAACCAATAATATCAAATAACATTTTTGTAGCCCTTTAATGTTTGCTAAGCACTTTACATATATCTTATTTTGTTCTCACAATAACTGTGAAGAAGATATTATTGTTAACTCCATTTTACAGATGAGGAAACTGAGGCCAAGAAAAATGAAGTCACTTACCTTGGATAATGCAGCTAGCAAATGTCTGAGGCAGGGATTTGAACTCAGGTCTTTTTTTTTTTTTTTAAAGCAATCGGGGTTAAGTAACTTGCTCAAGGTTATATGGCCAGTTATTTCTGGGTGTGATGCTAGGTGTCTGAGCCCGGGATTCGATTGCCAGGTCATCCCAACACTGGAGCCAGTGCTCTTACTTGCTGTGCTCTGGCCTCCCCAGGTCTTTCTGATATTTAAAACACCCTTAACTGTGCTGAACTACTTCCTATTATATACTGCAACCTGAATATCTGGGAGTTTCTGGGGCTTTGCTAGGTACTGCAACTGGTCCAAGAAAAATGTTCCAGCCTGGTGTCATCTAAGGATGTCTACTCCATGAAAACTGTATAAAAGAATCTTTAGAACAAAATTTTATTAGTTTGATTCACTTAGAATTTATTGTGTGCACTATGAGTCAGGTTATGTGCTAGGTGCTGGGAATATAGCTGTTCAGTCATATTTCAGTCATATTTGAGTCTTCGTGACCCTATTTGGGGTTTTCTTGGCAAAGATACTAGAGTGGTTTGCCATATTCTTCTCCAGCTCAGTATACAGATGAGGAAACTGAGGTAAGCAGAGTTAAGTGACGTGCCCAGGGTCTGATGCTGGATTTAAACTCACGAAGAGAGACTCCCTGATCCCAAGATGAGTGGTCTATCCACTGTTGCACCTCGCTGCCCCTTAGGAGCTATAGAAGAAACAACCCTTGTGACCAGTTCTGTTTGGGAGGAGAGGTGGGACAATCGGCACATAGGTAAGCAAACATAAAATACATACACATAGTGTGTGTGTGTGTGTGTGTGTGTGTGTGTGTGTGTGTGTGTATGTGTAGCACTAAGCATTTGGGAAATCGGGAAAGGCCTCTGGTAGGAAGATGCTGTTTGACTGAAGGGAACTAGGGGTTTCAAGAGGCAGAGGTTAGGAGGGAGAGTGTTTCAGACAAGGATTTTGGGTGAAGACTTTGTAAAGACACGTGCAGGAAATAGCAAGTAATTCAATCTGATTGTAATACAGGGTTCATGAGGTGCTGAGGTGGAGGGAGGAGATAATGTGTAATTAGCCCAGAAAGATTATTTGGAGTAGGATTATGAAGGACTTTAAATGAAATATATTGGAGTTTGCATTTAATCCAGATGCAATAGGGAACCCCTGAAGCCTCTCGAGGAGTAGAGTGACATGGTTAGATGTATGCTTTAGAAATATTACTTTGGTGGTAGGAAGGGTGACAGATCAGAGAGAGTAAAGGCTGGATTTAGGGAAATCAATTAGATGGTTATCAAGACAAGAGGTAATGAGGGTCTGAACTACACTGGTGGCTTTGTGAGTGAGAGAAGGGGAGAGGTATGTTAAATGTAGAATTAGAATCTGTAAGACTTGGTAACTGGATGAATATGGGAGGTGAGTGAGAAGAGAACAGAGTGAGGCTTGAGTTTACTGAGTAACTAGAAGGATGGTAGTGTTCTTGACAGAAAGAAGGATGTGAAGAAGAGGGAGGAATTTAAGAGGAAATAATGAGTTTTATTTTGAATATGCTGTTTTAGATGCCTGTAGGATTTCCAGGTGGAGATGTTGGGGATACTGGAACTGGGGCTAAGGAGAGAGATGAGATGTATAGATTTGCCCATCATCTTTTTAGAGATGGCGATGGGAGGTGATGAGTTCACCAATTGAGTGTAAAGATAGAGGAGAAGGACTAAGAAGAAACCAAAATGGTTTTAGTTGAATTGAAGAGCAGATAAAGCTGGGGCTTATGAGAGGAATGAATAAAAGAGGTACATTGTATAACCAACCCTTTTTCATGGTGGCAGGCAAAGGGGCAGTGATTCAAGAGACTTGGATGGAGGGCTGCTGCTGCTGGCTGGAGTGAGCTGACCTTGATTGCAAAGTTTGTCACTCTCCTTCTGATCCCTCAATTTTGGGAAAGGGGGTCATGGGTAAAAGTTGTTGATGGTGAACAAGGAATAAGAAGAAGAGGTGGTGGTCATTGCAAGCAAAAGATATAAGGCAAGCAGAGGAAGCAGACACAGTTTCAGTGAGAGGTGGAATACACATCCACAAAGATTAATTTTGGGGTCTAGTTAATGCCAGCAATTGATTATAGCTGGGTCTGGCGCTGGAGAGGAGATTCTGAAAGCCTTGTGATCCATTCTTTCCCTAACTTCTTCCTCTCTTTCTTGAAAAAAGAGTAAAATGTCATTCTGGACTATTTATTCATGTTAGCTTATTTGCTTTTCTTTGGTTTGGGGAAACTTAGTCTTTATTTTTAAATACACAATTTCATTTCTATGTCTTTTTTTAACTATGACAAAGAAAATCTTGTCAACATACTCAAGCTGTTGTAGTCCAGTCTGACTCTGTGACCTAATTTGGGGTCTTCTTGGCAAAGATACCGGAGTGGTTTGCCATTTCCTTCTCTAGCTCATTTTACAAATGAGGAAACGGAGGCAAACAGGGTTAAGTGACTTGCCTAGGGTCACATAGCTAGTAAGTGTCTGAAGCTAGATTTGAACTCAGGAAGATGAATCTCCCTGAGTCCATGCCCAGCACTCTATCCGCTACACCACCTAGCTGCCCTTGTTGTGATATGCTTACAGTTAACGTGTATAGAGGAAGGGGAGAGAGAAAGAGCATTCTGTGATGGAGATGGAAGATTCTCTGGTGAGTGAAAGCTGCCTTGGTGGTTTAGAGCTAATTTAGAGCCATTGGACAAAGTGGAGGATGTCATTGTTATACTTTACCTATCTGACAAGAGCCCAAGGTTAAGAGACCCCTTGTTTAAATGGGCGAACTGGCACACACATCAGGCCATGAAGAGATCAAAGGCAGGCACTTTCTTCTTACTTTGGCATGCCTCAGGGGTTCCAAAGAAAGCCGTGCTGGGACTTAGGGAGAAGTGAGCTGTCCAAGCATGCTTAGATAGGTTCTCTGATTCAGTGAATGACAGCTCGGCCTGCCTAGCTCCCCAGAGATATCTGCTGCTACACTAATATAGACAGACTAGGAAATTTCATTTTCTTCTCTTCAAACTTCCTCTTCTTGGTGAAGAACAGTCTCCTAAAGCTAAAAGAAGCATGATGGGAAGGAAACATCAAACTTAACCTATTAACCTATGCACAGATGTTTGTATTTCAGAGATTGGAACATGGAGTGTCTATGCACTAATTTAAGGCATCGTTTAGATATTTCTTAAAAATAGGACCATATCATGGAAAGGATCAGGAAAGCTATAACTAATGAATTTTAATGTTTCCTCTGACCTGAGTAACCCAGATAAAATATTTGGATCCCTCTGGTCCTTTGTGATATTTATCAAACTTCTATGAGTAAACATAACTATCATGATCTCAAGGACTTCTCTTTAAGAGGGCACCATTTTGTTTCTTATATCAAAGACCAAGTTCCTGGATCCTGACCTTGTTGGCATTTCCTCATAGAAGAAAAAAAAGCCATGAACATCCAAAAGGATTTCATCAAATAGAAAAAGTTGAAACATCTGCCAGAGCCATAAGAGCTTTTTTGGCCGTGTCTCACCAATAATGGAGGAAACCTCAAATGGATTAACTTTGCCTCCATCAGTGGTGAAAGAGAGATGCATTCATCTCTCACAGGAAATTCAAGTTTAGTAAAAAAAAGTTTAGGAGAGTATATTTTCAGGACCATATCGATTTTCACTTGGGAAGGCTGGGATCAAAGGTACCAGAATGCCCATTCCTCACCATAACCCTGTGGTAACTAGAGTCATCTTTTTGCCAAAGCCATTTGTCGGAGTTGGTTAAAACCCCCAAGCCTTTGAACTTAGGATACAACTTTGTAAGTAAAAATGATGACAATCTTCTGTTCTCCTGGAGACTGGATTCCATAACGTAAAAGGCAAAGGGGCAACACATCAAAGAAAGACCAAAATGTTTGCTAAATCATGACAGCTGCTTCTCTCTCACATTAAAAGCATTAATACCTTATAATAGAGTATAAATAGGTACTCTCAGACCCAAGACTTCTCTTTGGAGGATATCGAGGAGGTAAGTTGGAAAACTAGTTTGAAGGCTGGTAGAAAGAAATGGGGAGAGGATTATTCTTTCTCTTATTTAATCATGTAACTTCTACATTATATTTTTTAGTTGAATTTTAATTTTTCATGATTGTATCTGGAACAAGGTTGCTTTACATTCAAAATTACAGGGGCTATATAAGTATTGCTGTACCCACATTATGATTTTCCTGAAGAACAGATTCATTCCTTTGTGATAGGTATTTCCTCTTCAAATTTCTGATGGCAGAAGAAATTTGGGAAAATGATGCATTTTTTTTTTTGGTCACAAAGCATCTCTCTTGTATCAGGTTCCTCTAGGGTTATTCTTTTGGACTAATCATTCATCTATAGTGGAATTGAAATCTAGGGGAGGGAGGTGCTTGAACAATACTCTTTTTCTTTTTGAGGGGGGAAGGCAGGGCAATTGGGGTGAAGTGACTTGCCCAAGGTCACACAGTAAGTGTTAAGTGTCTGAAGCTAGATTTGAACTTAGGTCCTCCTGACTCCAGGGCTGGTGCTATATTCACTGAGCCACCTAGCCACCCCTTGAATGAAACTCTTAAAGAAAATTGTGCCTTTAAAAAGTCTCTTGGGTGGTGTCCTCATGCCTTTGATGTGCCATGCTTAGTGACCACTTTGTAACAAAATGGGAAATTACATGTTGTGTAACGAAGCAGATCCAAGATGAATGACACTAATGATTCATAATAATGTGGAAAACTAGGAAAACCAAATAATTAATGAAAGAGAAAAGCAATAAGAAGGAACTGGCATTCATCACTTACAAGGAAGACCAAGGAGAGGCTTTGTAGAATGAGTGCTTTTAACAGTGGTGGTCTGCTAGTTTTAAATAAGGTTCTGTAGCTCTGGCCTAAAACATATTCATAGAAACACGTCTTCCTTGATCTTTTGAGCCTTACTTCCTTGTGCCTCCTTTGTATACACAAACTCTAAATATTAAAAAAAAAACCTATTTGTTTTAATCAACTAGAACCTTCCTTGAAGCTTCCCACCAAGGACCCCTCCCTCCTAATTGAAAGCACAGGAATAATAAAACCCATTACAAACATGTACAGTAAATCAAAACATTTTCACACTGCACATGCCAAAAAAAAAATTGTCTCACTCTACATTCTGAGTACTTAAGTACTCTCTCTGGAGGTGGATAGTATTTTTCATCAGTTTTCTGGAATTCTGGTTGGTCATTATGCTGATATGAGTTCAGCACGATAGTATTCCACCCATTTATATACCATAAATTACTCATATCATCCCCAATTTATGGACACTTCCTCACTTTTCCATTCTTTGTCACTTTAAAAGTGCTATAAATGTTTTTGTACATTTTTATAGTTAGTGTTAATATTAATCCTCTCCTTAATCTATCTTTTCTCTGATTCCTCCTCCCCTCTTCTCCCTTTTCTGCCCTATTTCCCTATTGAGCGAAATGTATGTATTTATGTATCTCTGTCTCTGTCTCTATCTCTCTGTCTCTGTCTGTATTCTTCCTTCTTTTGAGCAGTTCAGGTCAGGTTAAATTGTCCATTGTTTCTCTTATCTCATGCCCTCCTCCTTGTTTATATCTCATGCCCTCCTCCTTTCTTTTTTTTTTAATATTCAGTTTTACTGGGTAAATTATTCTTGTCTGCCAGCTTATATTCTTTGCCTTGTGAAATATTGTTTTCTGAGCTTTCTGCTCTATAATGTTAGGTGCTAAATCTTATATGATCATCACTGACTCCTTGGTACTTGAATTCTTTCTTTCTGGGTGCTTGCAGTATTTTTTCTTTGACCTGAAAACTTTGGATTTTGGCTATGATGTTCCTGGAAGTTTTCATTTGGGGATTTCTTTTAGAGGTGATTGATGGATTCTTTCCACTTTGTCTTTTCATTTTAAGAGATCTGTACAATTTTTTCTTTTTTAAGATTTCTTAAAATATGATGTCTAGGCTTTTAAAAATATTCATATTGTCCAATGATTTTTAACATAACCTGCTATCTAGGTTGATTTCTTCTGCTATAAGGTACCTTACATTTTCTTCTAATTTTTTTGACCTTTCGACTTTGTTTTTAATATTTCTTGTTGTTCCATGAAGTCATTGCCTTCTATTTGGTCCATTCTAATTTTCAGGGACTTTGTTTACTCAGCAAGGGTTTGTACCTCTTTTGACAAGTTGTTAATTCCCTTTCCAATTCTTTCTTCCATAGTCCTCATTTCTGTTCTGTGTTTTTCATCTAACACTCTCATTTCATTTATACAAATGTTTTTAATTCTTTTTTTGAACTCTTGTTTCTTTTGTTCTAGGAATTCTAGTTTGATTTTATGCCTAAGGTCTGTTTTTCTTTTAGGCACTGCTTGTCGATGTTTTGGAGTCAATTTCTTCTTCTGTGTTTTGTCTTGAGGTTGCTATCCAGGGAATATTGTGCTCATTGTCTTTATGGTATTATCTTGCAGATGCAGATTTTGTCCTCTTTTGCAAAGTTTCAATTCCTACTAAGTTTCCACAAACATGATGTTCTCAAATTAAATTCTTAAATACTTATATTCTTTAAAGAGCTGTAGTACCGAACTATATAGTTCAAAAGAATAATTTTCCTCCTTTAATTTCTAAGTTATTATATAATATCCTAGTTCTCTTTGAAACTCTCTGATCATTATTTCTCTTTTTCCTCTTTCTTTTTTCTTTTCTTTGAACTTTTAAAAATGGGCGTTCTTCAAGGATCAGTTATTGATTTTTTGCTTTTTTTTTTTTTTTGGGTCTCTACTCTCTTCGTAGAGACCATATCTATTGTAATGAGTCTTTCTTTCCTTTTTAACCTCACTTTCTACACTTCTGTATCTCTCATAGCTCACATCTTCTGGTCTTTCTAGTCTTGAACACTCACCTGAACTCCAGTACCAGATCTGCAGTTGCCTATTGGACATTTCCATTTCAGTCCTCAAATTTACCACTTCTTTTTTTTTTTTTATTTTTGGAGGGGGGAGGGCAGGGCAATTGGAGTTAAGTGACTTGCCCAAGGTCACATGGCTAGTAAGCGTGTCAAGTGCCTGAGGCTGGATTTGAACTCAGGTCCTCCTGACTCCAGGGCTGGTGCTCTGTTCCCTGGACCACCTAGCCACTCCAAATTTACCACATCTAAAACCCAACTCCTTATTCCTTCCTCTAAACCAGTCAATGGCACTATAATTTTCCCAGTTACACAAACTAGAAGTCATTGTCACCTCTGATTTATGCCTATCCTTTGTCATGTATGTCCAATCAGTTTCCATGTCCTTTGGATTATTCTTTCAAAATGTTTCAAATGTCTGTTTAATTCTCTCCATTCCTATTGCTACCATCCAATTTCTGATCTGCATCATCTTTTGCTTTTATTATTTGTATCATCCCATAGCTAGTCCACTTGCTATCAGGTTTTTTCCTCTTTCTAGTCCTTTCAGGATATTGTTGTAGACCAATATTCCTTAATTACCACTCTCAAAAGACATTCTGCAGCCCTGATATTCTTTGTAAAACCTAGTCTTCTTTATTTTAATTTGGCCCATTTTAGAATATATGTCACAGAAAGAGAACAAATCAGCAAATTCATGATTTTGGATCTTGCTTAGTCTTCTGTTCTCAAGGGTAATTCTGTTTTTGCTTAACTAAATGCTTCTGCCCTGATCAGAGTAGATGCTACATTAAATGTATATTCACATAGCCTAGTTCCCTAGAATTAAATCTGAGACTCTTGCAATTCAAACTCTTTTGATATTTCAAAAATATCAATTTTCATCTTCATTCACTAAAGGGTATAGTTAAGGTAGAAGTCCTTTGTTAAGTACACAATTAGTTCTGGGAATAGAGTCTAAGAAGTCCAACCAATCCCTTTGCTAATTATTTTATTAGCCAGGTTCTTACATACTCTGCCTTTAGCCTTAATTTAGTTTTAATTATACTTTGCTGAAAGTTGGTTGCTTTCCTCAACTACAATTGAAAAGAAAAAGAATTCCTCTGAAAAAGAAAAATCAAGAAAGTCCTCTTTTACTTATTTTTTAAAATAGGGTTTTCCCAGACTGATAATTATGAGAGAAGTTTTAAAGTATAACAGTTAGTGTTTTGCTTTGATCCAAAAAGCTATTAGCAATTTTAAAAATAGAAAGTGGTTACACTGTATGTTTATAGAGAAGGATTCAAAGACTACCACTGAATAGTGAATTAACTAGGTCAAACCAGGAAGGGCAATCACATGACTCTGCTTCCCAAGGTCCAGGAAATTTAAGAGAACCACATATGACAAGGCCCCACTTTGTGGTCTTTAACTTAACCTTAAATTATAACTCAGAAGGTACAAACCAGAGTGGGAGGAGGCTGGAAGGAGGCTAGGGGAAAGAATCGAGGATGCCAAAAGTCACAGTCCTATAATTTATATCATTGTAAAATATTTTATTAATATTATCCAATCATGGAATGAAAGACTTTTAGAATGAGAGGGCATCTTAGAATACATCTAGTCTGTCCCTTTATTTTACAGATGAGAGAACCAAGGCCCAGAGTGGTGAATTGCCCGGTGATCTGATAACCACTTAATGGTAAAGCCAGGAGCAGGGTATGGGGAGGGGGGAAGAGGAGAGAGTTGTCAGTTTTTTTTCTTGATAGAGGAGTTTAATTTAAAGATTTTAATATGAATAGCATGCTTTAATAACGAAGACAAAAGTCTTTCATGTTTGTGCACTCTATCGGTTAGCCAACGTTTATACTTTAAGGTTTGAAAAGCACTTTATATGTTCTCTCTATTGGATCCCTACAACCTATCCCTATGGGGTAGGTATACTTATTTCGATTTTACAGATGAGGATAGCTCTACTCTCTAGTTGCTATGTTAGAAGAGTCTCTGAAGGAAGCTTCTATTGGCTATTTTGTTGTTGTTCGGTTGTTTTCTGTCCTTTTTGACTCTTTGTGGCCTCATATGGAGTTTTCATGGCAAAGATCCTAGAGTGGTTTGCCATTTCCTTCTCCAGCTCATTTTACAGATGAGGAAACTGAAGCAAATAAGATTAAGTGACTTGGCCAGGGTCACATGGCTAGTAAGTGTCTGAGGCCAGATTTGAACTCAGGAAGAGGAGTTTTCCTGACTCCAGGCCTGGAACTCTAGCTAATGTGCCTTCTGGCTGCCCTGCTCTTGGCCATATGGAATCTCCATTCTATCTCTGTCTGTAAAAGAGAAGAATTATCATTTTGGATTGTGATTGCAAAGGAGAATGAGAACTGGAAGGTGGAGAAGTAGAAACTCTTGGATTAAAATAACCAGGTCTTTTTCTAGAAAATAGTTTATGTTAATGATTGGAAGGTAGAGTTTGAGGTGAGAGAGAAAAGTAATGAAGTTTTTGGGCAGCTTAATTTCATTTCCCAACTTCTGAGAAGAAACAAAACCTCCCTGGAATGATTTCCTATTTTTGTTTCTTATCATTTTCTGTCTTTCTTCTTTCCTTCTTTTCATTTCCCCTGCCTACAACTCCTTTCCCCTATGCTCCCCACAGTTTAAAGCATTGGGACTTCTGGGTTGGGAAGACAGCCAAGGAGCACAGGGTCAGAACAGGATGTAGGTATCTTAATGTATGGGCTGTCCTCCCACGATGCCTCCAAGCTGTGGATTGTATCATATAACGATAATGTACTTCCTGTCTTCTCACTTAGCACAGACTAGAATGAAATGGAGAGTTCTTCATATGTTGCATTTCTATTATGGGAATAATCTGAAGATGTATGTTATGAGGACTGTCCCCAACATGCAGCATGGAGGTATTATGTGGGTCAAAGGGAGACTCAATGGACACCTCTAACCTTCACCCTCTCCCCTACCTTTTTCTAAGGGAGACTTTAATTCCTTCCAGGAAAGAAAGCAGAAAGTTAGACCAAAGGCTGCCATTCTGTTCTTCTCAGAGAGAAGGGTTACTGGGCTAGAATCTTATCCATCTGTTCCCTTAAATATTATTTGTCTAGGGCAGGGGTGAGGAACCTGCAGCCTCAAGGCTACATGTGGCCTTCTAGGTCCTTGGGGGCAGCCTTTTGACTGAGTCCAAGTTTTATAGAACAAATCCTTTTATTAAGGGGATTTGTTTTGTAAAGTTTGGATTCAATCAAAGGGCCACACTTGAGGACTTAGAGGCCCAAATGTGACCTTGAGGTAGTAAGTTCCCCATCCCTGTCTAGGGAATGTAGTTTTTGGGTTCACTGTAACTTCTGATCACTGTTTCATTAATTGGGAGGGACGACCCCAAATTTTATGTCTAAAGTTTGACCCCTTTCCCACCAAATTCTACTTCTACAATGCACACTCATAGCAATTATCAGAGAAAACCATTTATTCAATTTGATAGTAAACAGAAATCAGAGAAAATATACATAGGAGAATATATATCAGAAAATACAGAGTGAAGGTACTGTCCCACTGGGAGTGAGATAACTCATGTTGAGTAAGAGAATCCTAAATCCTACCCAAGAGGAAATTCCCAAAGTCTCTAGTATAGGGATATGATGGACACTGTCAGCTCCTCTTATGTCAGCTTCATCTCAGAGTATATTACTTCAGCAACATGAAGTTGGCATTGGGTTGGCATTGTCCATCTTCTCCCTTGAAGCTGAAAGCCAGAAGTACCTGAAGCAACTGCAGAGTCCCAAGAGACCTGAAGATGCCTGAAGAGACTCAGTGTCTAGGGAGTAGAGACCTGGAAGCACTCCTCTCTACTCATCTCATCAGCTCCACCTATCCCTAAGGAAAGCTCAGGAGGCACAGGATATTGATCTCCTGTACTAGGAGAGTCTCATACCAATGGGCTTTGGGGTCTGACTGGGCTTATAGGATCCCTAAGTTTTAAGATAGATTTGTGTGTGGCAAATTGAAGTGAGTTTTTCTTTTCACAGCAGTATGGGTATGGTTTTGGTTAGCCTTATTAGGACTAGTCAAAAGGGCCTTTTCCTGGAGGCAGGGGAGGTCAGTTGCCTGATGGTGTGAAATTTACCCCAAGGCCAGAGATTTAGCTGGCCTTTCAAGCTTCTTAATCAAGCTTTCAGTTATTTTTTCAGGTGGTGAAGTACTAAATTAGTGTAGTCACTGTGTAAGAGAAGAAAAAGGATATTATGGAAGCAAAATTGGGAAGACATGGCAATAGGTTAGATATATGTGGTGAGAGAGAATCAGGAGTTATGGGTGAGAATTAAGTTGTGAGCCTGGGTTAACCAGTTATGGTGCCTCTCTGACAGAAAAGGGAACACCTGGAAGAGGGATGGGTTGGGAAAGGAAGGTAATAAATTCTGTTTTGGACGTATTGAGTTTGAGACATTTTCCATTGACTACATTTGGTGTTGTAGGATTCCAGGTCATGAGACACCAGGGTCGGATATACAGAACTAGTGGTATTATGAACATCCAGATAATAATCGAACCTATGGCTGCTTAAGAGATCACAGAGACAGTGTAGCAAGAGAAGAATCCAAAACTTCGTCCACATGACAATCCTTGAAATGTTTTAAGACGGTCCCTTTAAGCCTTCTTCTCCATGCTAAAAATCTCCAGTTCCTTCAGTGCTTCCTTATATAGCACGATCCTGGTTGGCCTGTGGTTGGCCTCCAGTTCATAAATATCCTTTCTAAAATGTGGCACTTGCTATGGTTCCATATAGCACTTTGTAATAACCTAAATCACCAAAGGAAAAAAGGATTACATGATGTTTTTTGAAAGCAGGTTAAGAGAGAAGGAAAAGGACCATGTTTCCTTTTGTAGATTATAATGGGCAGCTGACTAATGAGGAAAATCAGGTTCAAAGATATATGGCATGGGAGATGCCATGTTGGAAGAAAACCTATATTTTCATCTACTAAGTCAACTTTTTAAATAATAAAATAAAGTATATTATTTATCCCTTTTAGTTAATTGGGTGAATTTGAAGATATGTTCTGCTGTGGAATATTGGTTGTGAAACACCTTTTCTTTTCACCAATGAAACCTTCAGTAGATCATTCTCATAAAGATTTCATAGAGGTGAAAGAGTAGACATATAGGTCAATAGCTACTGATCTATTTTTCAGTAATAGTACTGCCCAATTAAATTTAATTCAATTCAAATCAACCAGCATTTATTAAGTGCGTTCTATGGATAAGGGACTGTGTTTGGCTCTGGGGATATAAAGACAAAAATAAAACAATACCTGCCTTCAAGAAATTTATTCTGTTATGGGAGGTAGGGAAAGAAACTGATCATGCATACAATTACATGCAATTAATACAATTAAATTTACAATTCATAGTTGTAGTACTTCATAATTGAAGAGAACCAAAATGGCATCATTATGTTGGAGTCAAAGTTCAGCATAGCTGTGGCGATTAGGCCAGTATGAGCTTGGACTGCTGTACCATAGGATGGGCACAAATAGTTTATATGAACATTTGGAATGGAGATGTCTCTAAATTTGTGCATCTAATGTTTCTTTTGAGCTTTGATCATACAGCACAGTGCCTTCTTTGATGTGGGCACACCATTCTGGGCAGTCCTGTGCCAGTGTCTTCCATGTCTCACAAGTGATCCCAAAGTTCTTGTGAGAGACCTATTTGTTGCTGTGTTTGTCCTTCATTTTTGAAGAGGACCATGCTGATACCAGGAAAATGATGACATGACTGGAGACTTGAGAGTGTCCTTGTATTACTTCTTTTGACCTCCTTGTGAGCACTTACCCTGTGTGAGTTCTCTGTAACAATCTTTTTTTTTTTTTTTAAGCAATCGGGGTTAAGTAACTTGCTCAAGGTTACACGGCCAGGTGTTTCTGGGAGGATGCTAAGTGTCTGAGCCCGGGATTCTATCTCCAGGTCTTCTCAACACTGGAGCCGGTGCTCTTACTCGCTGTGCTACCTGGCCGCCCCTGTAACATAATCTTTTGGGTAAGCATATGTTTGGCATTTGAATAATGTGGCCAGCCCATTAGAGTTGCGCTCTCTGCAGTAGGGTTTGAATGTCTGGCAGTTCAGCTGGAGAAAGGACCTCACTGTCCAGTATCTTTCCTTTCTAGGTGATCTTCAGAATCTTCCTAACACGATTCAAATGGACGTGATGCAATTTCCAGGCGTAGTGCTGCTATGCTGTCCAGATTTCACAGGCATTCAACAAGGAGGTCAACACAAAGCTTATGTAGACCTTCAGTTTTGTAGGCAGCCTGATACATCTTCTCTCCTATATTTTCCTTTGGAGCTTTCCCAAACACTGAACCAGCTCTGGCAATGTACGTGTCAATCTCACCATCTATCTGTATATCCCTGGAAAGTAACGTATCCACAGTATTCAACATTTTTCCTTTTTCTATAACTGATATGGTTGTTATGGATAGTGCAATGCTGGCTTATGGAGAAGCTCTTGGTGTTAATTTTAGTCCAAAATTAGCGCAAGTGGCAGAGAATTGATCTATATTTTGTTGCAACTCAGCTTTAGAGACTACACTGAATGCACAATGATCTGTGAACAAAAAGTGCACACCAACTCTCTTTCCACTTTAGTCTTGACTTGTAGCTTTTTCAAGTTAAATAATTTACCATCAGTGTGGTAGATGATCTTGATGTTTTCATCCCCATTGAAGGTGTCTGACAACATCATTGAAAACATCATTCTAAAAAGCATGGGAGCAGGCACACAGCCTTGCTTGACCCCTTGGTGACTTAAAAAGTGTGAAAGCATCAACCGTTATCTAGAACCTGTGCAATCATGTGGTCATGGAACTGGCATACAATATTGATGAACTTCTCCAAGAGACCAAATTTTGCCATGATCTTCCACAAGCCCTCCTGGTTGACAGTATCAAAGCACTTGGTTAGATTGATGAAAATTGTGTACAGATCTCTGTTTTGTTTCTGGCATTTCTCCTGGAGTTGTTGGTCAGCACCACCTTATTGGCCATTCCTTGGCCCTTTCTGAAGCCGCATTGACTCTTGGGTAGATGGCCATCTTCTAGGTGAAGGATCAACCTGTTAAGGAGGACTCTGGCAAGAATCTTTCCATCAATGACTAAGAGAGAGACTTCCTTGTGATTGTTTCAAAGCAACCTATTTCCTTTTCCTTTACAGAGATAGGCAATAGAAGAATCCTTGAACTCTTGGAGGATAACTTCCTCTTCCATATAACTTGGAAGATTTCAGTCAGCTTTTCTATGAACAGTAGACCTCATGCCCTGTAAATCTCAGCTGGAGTAGATAGAATGAGTGCCAGGCACTTTGCCATATGAGAGGAGCCTGATGGCACTAAAACCTCTTCTTTAGTTTTGGAAGTTTGGCTGGAGAGGGATCGACTTCAACCTGAGGTTTATAGTCAATGGCTTCAGCATTGCTTGATGATGGTCTGTTGGGAATGCTAGGGAAATGTTCAGACCACCTCTCCAGAATCATCTCCTTATCACTAATCAATGTGGCCGTATCAGTGCTGAGCAATTGAGATGCACTAAAGGTCTTTGGCCCATAAATAGCCTCCACGACATCACAGAAGCTCTTTGGATGGTTACTATCAGTATAAAACAGAATTTCATCTGCCTTATTACTGAGTCAAGAATCTTGCATCTCCCTAAGCTTCACTTGAACTTTACTTTTGATGGACTTAAATGCTGCTTCTTAGAGATGGTCAAACCATAATGCTGGTAAACCCTGTGGAGTTCTAATTTTTCATTTAGTAACTTCTGAATTTCCCCATCGTTTTCATCAAAACAATCCCAATGCTTCTGAATGTTTCAGACCAGATGAATAAATGTGGTGTTGTTCACCAAGTCTCTGAAAGCTACCCACTCCTTTTCTACTCCACTGTTGTCAACCATATGTTGGCTCAGCTTTCCCTCCATGTCAGCAACAAACTGATCCCATTTAGAGAAGTGCTCTAATCTGTTGGCAATAAGTCTTCTGGTAGTCATCTTGCCTTGAGGCCCCTGTTTTTGTTGAATGCAAATGTTTAACATGGAGAGGATATCTGTGATCAATCCAGCACTCTGTACCACACATGGCCTTTGTCACTCTCACATCCTGTCTCTTCTCCTTACAATGACATAGTCTGTTAAATGCCAGTGTTTGCTGTGAGGTGCAACCGTGAAGTTTTATTGTGCTTAGACAAAAGGAAGCCCATGAGGTCCACAAGCCTTCTGTAGTAAATGACCGTTACTGTTGCTGTTTGTGACTCTATTCCTCCCAGGGACTCCTAGGGAGTCTGATAGCCTGTACTTACTCTGGCATTAAAGTCACCCCAAATTACAAATGTCAGCAGGCGAGCAATATAAATTTTTTTTTTTTAAGCAACTGGGGTTAAGTAACTTGCTCAAGGTTACATGGCCAGTTATTATTTCTGGGTGTGGTGCTGAGTTTCTGAGCCTGGATTTGATCCAGGTCATCCCTGACACTGGAGCCGGTGCTCTTACTCACTAAGCCACCTGGCTGCCCCTAAACAATTGGGGTTAAGTAACTTGTTCAAGGTTACACGGCCAGGTGTTTCTGGGTGGGTGCTAAGTGTCTGAGCCCGGGATTCGATCTCCAGGTCTTCTCAACACTGGAGCCGGTGCTCTTACTCACTGTGCTACCTGGCCGCCCTGCAATATAATTTTTAAAAAAGGTTTCTCACAACTTTTCTTTGTGGTGGCTAAGAACTGGAAATCAAAGGGATTTGATTGGGGGATGGATGAACAAGTTATGGTTGTCTGATCATGATGGAATATTGTTGTGCTATAAGAAATAATACGCAGGATGATTTCAGAAAAGCCTGGAAAGACTTATGTGAACTGATGCTGAGTGAAGGGAGCAGTCTCAGGAGAACATTGTATATAGTAACAACGATATTGTATGATGAAGAACTATGAATGACTTAGCTATTCTCAGCAGTAAACTAATCCAAGACAATACCAAAAGTCTCATGCTGAAACATGTTATCCGCCTGAGGAAAAAAACTGTTATTGTCTGAGTACAGACTGAAGCACGCTATTTTCACCTTTCTTTCATTCTTTTGTTTTGTTTGAGTTTTCTTGTACAAAATTAGTAATATGGAAATGTTCTACATGATTGCATATGTATAACCTGTATCAGATTACTTACTGTCTCAGGCAGGCAGGAGGGGATAAAAGGAGGGAGGGTTTGAATTTGGAACTCAAAAAAACTCAAATGTTAAAAATTGTTTCAACATGTAATTGAGGGAAAAATCAAGCATTATTATTATTTTTTAAAAGCCTGTTCAGACATATAGGAGGTTGCCAAATTCCACTGCTGCTTCAGTTCTGTGAGGAGATGACCCTATGGCCAATTTGGACTCTCCATTGTTATTTAATTTTTTTCAGTTGTACCCAGTTCTTCATGACTCCATTTAGGATTTTCTTGGCAAACATATTGGAGTGATTTTCCATTTCCTTCTCTAACTCATTTGACAGATGAGGAAACTGAGGCAAACAGGGTTAAGTGACTTACCCAGGGTCACACAGGAACTAGGAAAGATGAGTCTTTCTGACTCTAGACCCAGCACTATATCCACTTTACCACCTAGCTGCCTTATATGTTTATATAGAGATACAGATAACTGTTTATTTGTATCTTTAAAAAAAATGTGTCCCTCTCACTACCCCTCTCCCATTGAACAAATTAAAAACAAAACAATAAAATCCTTAATTTATAGTTACGTGGTGCAGCAAAACAAATTCCTACATTAGCCATGTCCAAATCTCTCTCTCTCTCTCTCTCTCTCTCTCTCTCTCTCTCTCTCTCTCTCTCTCCTATCTATCCATCTATCTGTCTGTGTAATCTTTTTGCATTTTAAGCTCTCTGTTAGGAGGTCAGTGGTATGTTTTATTTTAATTTTTTTGGACTGGTGATTTATCCTTGCACCATCAACATGATTTATGTTGTAGTCCCCTTCTTTAAAGACAGGGATTGAGGCAGTCAATTTTCTATTGTTCAGTAGTCTTTTTTTTTTTTCCAAGGGGAGAGTAGAGGAATATGTAACTCTGGGCAAGTCACTTACTCCTGTTTGCCTCAGTTTCATTCTGTAAAATAAGCTGGAGAAGGAAATGGCAAACCATTCCAATGTCTTTGCCAAGAAAACCCCAAATGGGGTCATGAAGAGTCAGACACCTCAAAAAAAAAGAAAGAAAAATATAACACACACACAAACTAGCCATGTGACCTTGGGCAAGTCTCTTAACCCCAATTGCCCTAAAAAAAAAAAGAATGAAGAGTCATACACTACTGAAACAACTGAACAACAGCAAAAACAACTGAAGGATATTGTGAGTTAGATATTGATCTCCTTGAGAAGGGAGGGAAAAATAACCTGGAAACTGGCATGTAACTTTCTCCTTGATCTGGATAGAATGATAAATCTATTTGGAAGGAACCTCAGAGGAATAAAAAGATTGATAAATGATGGTAGCAGAGGGAAAGTCTGAAAATGGTAGTTTGGAGAAAGAAATATACCTATTTCTTTTCCTAATCCAGTATTACAGGGACACGAGATAAGGAATATTCAATCCTGGAGAGGATGATCAAAGATGTAGTATGTAATGCCTTCTAGGGGAGCTAAGCTTCCCCCAGAAACTTGTAATGAAAGTACATAGCATTTAGAGTTTTTTTCTTTTTATGTTTTAGTCATTGCTTATATCACTTTTTTTTGATTTTGCTTACTGCATTCTGCATCAGTTCATGTAAGTCTTCTCACATTTCTCAGTAGTCTTATGGCAGAATAATATTCCATTACAATTATGCACCTCACTTTGTTTGGCCATTCAGACATCCTGAAGGGAAATTTATCAATAACAGAAAAGTGTTCCAGAGGTTACAATGGAAGGTGCAGCAGAACCTGATTAAGATTGGGAAATAGGGAGTGGAAGTAAGGGATGGGGATTGTTTTGACTTTGGCAGCCAGAGAGTCTGCATCACTGGGATTGGGAAAGGACATGGCAAGATAGTTTTGGGACAGGGATGTTATACCTATTGATGTGAGCTCTCACCTGTGAGTCCTCTGAAAAGCAGACAATGGATTCAATTCTCTTTAAAGGATCAGGGCAAAGGGAGATTGGGCCTAGTGTCAGTGGCCCTCCCTACAAGTGAGGTTCTCATAGCAAGAAGTCTGATATATGAGTTTTTGGTTCTGGGCTACGTCCTTGAGACAAGGGCCTGGCTTTGTAGACTCTAGCCTCAGGGATGGAGGTCTTGGTGGAGGGATCTGGTGCCTGAGATTCTGATCTTATACTGGTTTTAGGGGATGAGAGGAAGGGTATGGGTAACTTTTATCCTGAGGCGGGTCAAGTACAGCAAGAGAAGCTTTATTCTAGTCCCAGGACAGACATTGTTTAGTAACATTGGCACTAATTTATTAAAACCAAAATACATACAAATTTCTTCCATCTTTTAAATTCGTGATTTTGTCAATATGAGGAACTGCTCAGAAAGGAAACTCACTCTACTATCACAGACAAGTGACTGCTATGTATTGTATAATCTTCAAGAATTTCCTGGTCTAATTCTAAGAGTTGAGAAGTTAAGTGACTTGCCCAAGGTCACACAACTATCATGTGTCAGAGGCAGGCCTTGAACCTAGTTTTCTTGATTCCAAGGTCAGCTCTCTGCTGTACAATGCTGCCTCTCTGTCCTCTTTTAAATAAATGGTAAACTTCAGTAGTTTTAGGTACACATAGTTAGGTGCAATCACTTTTAGTCTGTTTTGCTTAAATTGAAAATATTTGGGGATTGTAACTTGTAGGTGGTTTATTTAACTTCCTTTGGGTGTGTTGGTTATGTGGAAACAAAATTTATCAATTCAAAGAACATTTCTCCTTCCTTCTCAGTATACTTCTGCCCCCCATCTAAGTAAATTGTTGCTGTTATTTAGTCATTCAGTTGTGTCCAAAGTGACAAAGTTTCATTGGCAAAGACACTTGGAGTGGTTTGCCATTTCCTTCTCCAGTGTGTCCCCATTTTACAGAAGAGGAACTGAGGTAAATAGGGTTAAGTGATTTGCCCAGGGCCACACAACTAGTAAGTGACTGATGCTGGATTTGAATTCAGATCTTCCTGACTCTAGGCTTGGTACTCTATCAATAAATAGTTGTTGGTTAGTTGATGAAATTTTTAGTTTGAGTACCTCATTTTGATTCTTTACAATATTCTATTACCAACTTCATGTGCTTATGTTTTGCCTATAATCTTGTTTTATTCCTTGAGAATAGGGACTATGTCTATTTTTGAGTTTCCTACAATACCTAGGGCAATGTTGAGCATGTATAATGCACTCAAAACTTAAAGCTCTAGAATTTAAGAACTGGAAGGGATTTTGGAGATCTGGCACATTGGGAAGTAAGGTAGATTTGAAGTTGGAGGACCTGAGTTCAAATTCTGCATATACCACTCACAGCCCTCCCTCACTTAAGTCCAATTCATTTGCATGTCATGGCATCACCTCCCTGATGGCTGGTCTTCTTCAAGAATGAAGAATAAACAGCAAGTCCCAACACCTCTTGGGGTCTCAATTTCCTCATCAGGAAAATGAGAGTGTTGGACTAGATTATTTATCATCAATTAAGTAACTGATCAACATTTACTAAACATTTAATATGACAAATATTGAACTATGGTCTCTTTCATTTCTAAAGTTCAGTTCTAAGTCCTTCAGATTTAGTCCAGGCTTGGAAGACAGCTTCCCTTATAATTCTACTTTTCTTGTTGAAGACACAGATCCAGAGAGATGACATGATTTGCCCAACCACACAAACTAGCTAGTGGTAGTGTTTGGAAATGAGTATTGCTATTAGACTATGACATTCCTGTTCCCTTCCACTTTTATAATCCTTAGCTAACAGTTATCATTTTTTTATTTAAAGGGCACTAAAAAGTGATTATAAAGTATCTGATCTCTTGAACATAAAGCTGCTTGATCTCTAGATGTGAGAGCTTCTTCTTTTTTAAATTTCTGGGAGGTATCTGTGGATAATTTACTAAGTCAAACCCCATTGTCAATGGCTGCCTTTGGGGCTGGGCTGGGGTGGCTTGTCTTTTCCCCTCATAGGCAATGTTTCTAAAGAAGTAACACTTGAAAAAAAAAGAGTCTATTTTTTTTTTCTAGAGATTTTCCTTTGGCTCTCATGCCACTCTTCAATTAAATGAAAATTTGGAGTCAGAACTTTCCACTATCCTGCTGGACATAAGAGAGATAGACACAGCAATGTGGCAAAAAGCAGCAATTGCAGTCTTAGACCATCTGGATAACTGATGGGATTTGGATTTCTAACATCTCATGCCAGTATATGCCCTTGCTTCTGTCAAGGGGATCAGGATTTGCAATCCTAATTTGAATTTCAATGAGCTGACATGGCCTTGGGAGCAATTATTCTCAGTTCCAATGATTTTGAATGCATTTTGAACAACTAGTCACCAAAAAACATATAATTTTGATCATTTTACTCCCACTTCCCTTGTCACTCTGGAAAGTGTCACTCTGGAAAGGTCTGTGTATTAGGGCTCTCTGAAACAAGGTAGATGTGTGTATGTGTGTGTGCGCGCGCATACCTATTTGTGTCTAATGGTAGTCATCTCTAGGGCTGGGGGGTGGAAAGGGAAAAATAATTTACATGGTCATTTTGTTGAATATTTGAAAGGAATGGTAAATTGTGCGTAGTAGATTTGCAGTTTCATGCACAATCATCTGTTTTTACTGTACTATATTTTAGAAATGTTTATTTTATTCCATAAACTAAAAATAAAATAAAAAGACAACTACAAGGTCAGTAATACAGGAACCAGTGATGCATTTATTATTGAAAATAATAAATCAAAAAGTTGAGTTATTTGAATAGGAAAAAAAGACAATGGTGTAGTTTCTTAAGAGTAATATCACATTCCATTACACAAGACCTAAATTAACTCCAAATACAAATATAAAAACCTCATTGACTTGGAAGCATATGGAGAAGGAAGAACTTAAATATTTTGCTTTTTAATTTTTGAAGATATAATAATGATAAATAAGGATTGATATTTGTATAGTTAGGGTTGCTATATGTTGATCATTGTTCATTATGGCTGACTTCTGTCTGATCTTATTGCCCATAAGGGCTATGGAAAGAAGGTATTATTCATTGAGGAAAGTCCCAGGATAACAAAAACTCATAAAATTGGTGCCTAAATATAGGAATTATACAGGACGTATGAGGTGGGGTAGAGTAAATAGAAGGAAGAAGGACTCTATGGGTGAGACTGCAATGGTGTCTCTGAACCTAGAGTCCTAATAGAATGCTTATGACCCTAGACCCTGTGAAGTTAGTGACCATACTATTGAAGTGTTTGTAGATATTCATGCCGGCTACAGTGATGAATCTGGAAAGAGTTGGGGAATAACTATTCTTTATTTACCTTGTTTTCTCCCAGTGGAAGAGAAGTAGTTTTTCCATTTCTGTATGAGTGTCCTGGGAATTGTTATTATCTCATTGGTGCCTGTACAGAGGTTGCATCTGCTTTGTGTTTGGGTGTGGGAAGTGACAAATAATTTTGTTTCCTGTATATTTTCCTGTATGCTATCTTGTTATTCTGTCTTAAATAATTTACTATTTAATTTGTGACTCTTGCATGATCTGCAAATAAAAAGTGTGCACTAGAATAGGACTTCAAGATGTTTTTATTTTTAAAATTTTGTATATAGCTCTGAAATTCCAGAAGGGTGTGATCAATTGGTAACTTCATCAATTGTGCATTAATGCGCATTAATCAACCTCTCCAGCAATAGCCATTTTCCTTCTATCTTCTTTGGCAATCTGATGGGTATGAGGTAAAACCTCAGAGCTGTTTTTGTGTTTCTTATTGTTAGTGCCTTGTAGTATTTTTTTCCCATAGGATTGTTGATAGCTTGACTTTCTTCTTTGCAAAACTGCAAAACTGTCCTTTGCTTATTTATCTTTTGGGAATGACATTTGTTTTTACATCTCTGTAGTAATCCCCTAAATATCTTGGATATCAGAACTTCATCAGAGAAATTTGCTGCAAAGATTTTCCCCATTTAACTGCTTCCCTTTCTAATTCCAAATGCATTGACTTTGTGCAAAATCTTTTTAGTTTTATGCAATTGAAATTCATCATTATTTCTATCCCTTGTTTAGTCTAGAACTGTTCATAGTTGGGAAATATATTTCCTTCCCTTGTCGTCGAATTTGCTTATGTGATTTTTTTATATTTAGGTCATGTATCCAATAAGGACTTACTGTAGAGTAAGGTATGAAATGTTGGTCTAATACAAGGGTTCTTAACATTTTTTTTCTTTTTGTGTAGGGGATCCTTTTGGTAGTCTGGTTAAGCCTTTGGACCCTTCTCAGACTAATGTTTTTAATTTTTTTTTAAGCAATCGGGGTTAAGTAACTTGCTCAAGGTTACACAGCCAGTTATTTCTGGGTGTGGTGCTGAGTGTCTGAGCCCGGGATTCGATCCAGGTCATCCCGACACTGGAGCCGGTGCTCTTACTCGCTGAGCCACCTGGCCGCCCCGCAGACTAATGTTTTTAAATGCATAAAATAAAACATATAAGATTACCAGAAAGCTAATTATATTGAAATAAAGATGTGATTTTTTTTTTCTTATACAAGAGCATGGACATCTTGAAATCTATTCACAGACACCATGGGATCTCTGAATCCCATGGTAAGGATCTCTAGTCTAAAACTAATTTCTTCCATTTGTCAAATTGAGAGTAGTTTGTGCCTTTAGTTTTATTGACATGCTCCATGTCTACCTATTTTTGGAGTTTGTTTACTTAATCTGTCCCTTTGATCAAATTTTCTATTTTTTAACTAATAACAAATACTTTTTATGATCATTGCTTTGTATATATAGTTTGAAATCTGGCACCACTAGGCCTTCTTACTATTTTTTCATTATTTCCCTTGAGATTCAAGATTTTTTGTTCCTCCCTATGAATTTTATTATCATTTTGTCTACTTCTATAAAATAATACTTTGCTAATTTGATTGTCCAGGCATTAAATCTATAATTAATTTGGGTAGTATATTGTCATTTTCATTATATAGCATCACCTAACAACAAGCAAATCTCTCTTTAATTATTTAGGTCTCTATTTCTTCAAAGAATGTTTCTTATAGCTGTAGAATTTCCATGTGTGTCTTGGTAAGTGATCTCCTAGAAACTGTATTCATTTTTTTTTTTTTTAAAGCAATTGGGGTTAAGTAACTTGCTCAAGGTTACACGGCCAGTTATTATTTCTGGGTGTGGTGCTGAGTATCTGAGCCCGGATTTGATCCAGGTCATCCGGACACTGGAGCCGGTGCTCTTACTTGCTGAGCCACCTGGCCACCCCTAAGCAATTGGGGTTAAGTAACTTGCTCAAGGTTACACGGCCAGGTGTTTCTGGGTGGGTGCTAAGTGTCTGAGCCCAGGATTCGATCTCCAGGTGTTCTCAACACTGGAGCTGGTGCTCTTACTCGCCATGCTACCTGGCCGCCCCGAAACTGTATTCATTTTGTAATTATTTTAAATGGAATTTCTTTTCTATTTTTCTATCTCTAACAAAAACTTGATGATTTTTTTGGGTTCATTTTATATACCAAAGTTAATAAGTGCTTCTATTATTATTTTTTTGTTTTTGTATAATTAAGATTACTTAGCCCCTTCTGTAGCAGCAAGCACCCCAAACGTTCTCAGGGTGGCTGCCAACACAGGTTCTTAGATCTGCTTTGATAAAGGAAAGCAACTCAAAATGGGTTAACAAGCTTACTTTAATCAGTCAAATATATATCGTTTACTTAGTTCAGGGGAAAAAGGTCAGCACCCCGAACTTCAGAATATACAGACAGAATTATCAAGACAGAGAAACAGATCAAGTAGACAGTTTCCAAATTGTGCAACCATTACATCCATACCAAATCAACATCTGGGTTTCATCAACATCTGGGTTTTTCAAAGCCAGGGGGCTCTCAACAATGGCTTTCCAGAGTCTCATCAAATCACAGAACACTTCTCAAAGTGAGCCCCAAAACAAAGCTACACATCAGGGCTTATATAGACTTCTCCTGGCTCAGATAATGTAACAACCTTATTGACTCACTGCCCAATCAAAAAGTATCTACTGAAAAACAAGCCTCCCACCCCAGGCTCCAGGTGCACTTTAGCCTAGGGGCAGGGAAGATTTTTAAATTTGCATTTCCATTACACCTTCTAAACCCACCCCGAACCCCTCCCTTTCTCTCTCTCCCACATCAAGATAGGTAGGAATCCTAGAGTTGAGTCCAGGATAGGGAGACAATTGCTATACATTGCTTTTTGTACCTTATGTATATTATTTCTATTGAGTTTTGCAACAGCTTTGTGAAGTACATAATAGAGGTATTATTATTATTATTATTTCTATTTTACATATGAGGTAACGGGATTAGTGAGGTTAAGTGATTTGCTTAAGGTCTCACAGCTGTTTAATAGCACAATCAGGACTTGAATTCAGGTCTTATAACTCAGAATATAGTTCGTTCTCCTACATCACTGTTGTTCATACCATACTGTACCCTATTCCTTCCATCATATCTCAATAAAAGGCAAATTCCAATTCCTATTCTACCATGGCCAATCTTAAATTATACCCAATCTAAGATCTAGGGGAAAGCCTTTTTAATCTTAGTCCAAGAAGGGAAACTCTGGAAAAGCTTTATCATTTCTTCCAAATAGAAGTTAAAAATCACTTTTCTGAGTCTAGGACAAACCTATACCATTGACATTTAATCTTGATCATGGTCATAGGGTGATAGGTTGGGTTAACCTCTCACCCCACCCTCAAATCATATTCATTTTCTCTCTTCCTTCCAATGTTGAGTCCCTCTCAAGCATGGCAGATTGGATGGCTTGTTGTACTAGGAGTTAAGAAGACTTAGTTTCATATCCCACCTCAGACAACTTAGAAACATAGTAGACTTAGCTACTAAGTGATCTGGGGATCTGACCTTTCAGTTTCCTCATCTGTGATATAGGGATAGTGATCTCTGTAGTACCTACCAGGCTACATTGTTGGGAGGCTCAAAAGAGAAAATATATGTAAAGAGCTTTGCAAACTTCTAAGCAAAGGATTTGCAATTTCATTAGGGTGGGGAACTCCATTCATACACCAAGGGACTTTGTGACCCATCTAGGACTTAGTAGGTCCCAGTAATTTACCTGAATCGCACAGAGACAAAGTAACTTGCCTAGCCATGCTACAATCACAAAGTGTCGGAGGCAGAATCTGAATCCAGAACGTTCAGACTAAAATTGCATAACTCAATTTATCCATAACTCCATTTGTCTCTATCTCTAAAGAGATATAGAAATGTCAGTTATAACTGAGAGGCATCATGGTATCATGAATAGTATGTTGGGCTTGGAGTCAGGAGGCAATTGGGTTTAAATCATTCTCCCAACACTTACTGGCTGTGCAAATTCAGGAAAGTCACTTCTTTCCTCATTTGCAAAATGGGTATAATAAAACTGTTTTCTCTTTGGATAGTTGTGAGGCTTAAATGAGATCACAAAAGTAAATTGCTTTGGAAGCCTTAAAACACTACATAAATATCAGCTATTATTCATTCATTCAATAAGTATTTATTAAGTCTCTACTATATGCAAAGCAGAGGTAACAGGGGTGTAGGACATAGACAGTTAATTCTATTAGGACGAGCTGTGTTCAAATCCTACTTCTGCCACAGACTAGCTGTGCATCCCTTAGTGCTCCACACACCTCTCCAAGATGGTATGTTGAATGTTGAGTGTTACAGTAGCTCTCTTTGTGGTGACAAAGAACCGGTGGTTGAGGGGATTCCCGTCAATTGGGGAACGACTGAGCAGGTTGTGGTATGTGATCATGATGGAATACTACTGTGCTATAAGAAATGATGAGTTGGTTGATTTCAGAAAAACATGGAAAGACTTGCATGAAATAATGAAGAACTAAATGAACATAACCAAGAGAATGTTGTACACAGTATATCGTTCTATGAACAACTTTGAATGACTAAATAATTTTGAGTATCAACTACAAAGGACCTAGGAAGGAAGATGCCATCCATATCCAGAGAAATAACTGATGAATAGAAGTATGCATAGTACGGTTTTACATATACATATATGTTCCCACATATAGATGTATATATATGTGTGTGTGTGTGTGTGTGTGCACACATACCCATACACACATTTTTGTATCTAAAGGCAGCCTTCTCTAGGATGGGGTGGGGGGGGAGGGAGAAGGA
This sequence comes from Petaurus breviceps papuanus, assembly GCF_028583685.1. Taxonomy (NCBI): domain Eukaryota; kingdom Metazoa; phylum Chordata; class Mammalia; order Diprotodontia; family Petauridae; genus Petaurus; species Petaurus breviceps. The sequence goes on from NW_027186304.1 coordinate 54,681,751, forward strand.
AAAAATAAAACGCGCACAGCAGAGAACAAAAGAAAATTTAGAGGGAGCACAGAAAAGCAAGATGGCTTTGAAAATGATGTGCGGTATTTATTATATAGTTTAAAAAAAAAGTAAACAGTGTAAAATGGAAATTCATGGTTTTCTATTGAATCCTCTTATGTTGTGCGGTGTACATTGAAATGTTCTTTTTAAAAATAATTTTGCATTTAAAATTTATTTTTATTTAAAATTTATTTTGAATAAAATTTATTCAAAATTAATAATAATAAAAGACTATATGATTGCTTTTGCCCCTGGCTCATGGTAAGCTCTTACTAAATGTTTCTTGATTGATAGTGGAATTGCAGATATGCATAAGCAGGAGTTTCTTCACAAGTGTGCTAGGCCAGAAGGACACAAAATGAAATGACAGTATCTCTCTTCAAGGATCTGACATTCTATAGCAGTGGAAGCCGGCAGGACGGACAACATTAAAGCAGCTAAATAAATGTGAGATAATGTGAGAGTCCTAGCAATTTGGAAGAAGAGGAAGGCTTCCTCTAGTAGGTGGCTCCTGTGCTGAGCCTTTAAGGAGGCTGGTTGAAAAATGAGTGTGGTTTTGTTCTCAGCGTTTTGCATAGAACTTATTTGTATGTTTAGATTCATAGAAATAGAATTATTTTTTCCCATAGAGAAGTAGGCTCCCTAGGGTGCAAACTGTGCCTTGCGCATGGTGAACCATGTCACAGTTTGGGTTGACTTTTGTGTTTGCCCCACGGCACATTTCTAGACCTCTTGGCCTTGGCCTTGGGGTCTATTGTACTGCTCATGTTAAGACTGAATGTACAGCTGGGTCTAATACAGAGCTGCCACAGGGCACTGTGGCTTCTAGCTATACTGCATAAATGCCCCCCACCCCCAATCCCCTCATAAAATCAAGTTCACTGGAACAGTCGAGGCCTTTGGCTGCCAGGGCATGCTTTTTAATGAGGGTAAAGGGTCCTCAAACACATCTATGCTTTGGCAGTCCCTCCTGCTTTTTATAAGCTACTATACACTTCAGAGGTAAAAAAAATATTTTAGGGGCTACTTTTTAATGGGATGAGTTTCCTTAAGAGCTGAGAGAATATGGTGTCAGTAGTTCTATTTGGTTCAAGTTTAACATCATCAAAGTTCTCATGTAGACTCTGGAGTGTTTCTGTATTATGTGGCATATAAAGCCACTTTTGGGGAACCAAGAATCTTGGCTGAAGGCCTCATTAGATGTGTGTGTGGGTATTTGTTTTATTATTACAGAGGTGGCCCTATATAAACAGACTATGCCATAAAGATGAGATTTGTGTGGTTTTGTTTTGTTTTGTTGCTGACAAGATCCACCACTATGGCTCCTCCCAGATAGTTTTTGAGGACATTGTGTGGTGTGTTTCATTAAGTGTCTAGGTGAAAAATTGAGGCAGCTTGTTTCTCAGATTACTGTGAATGGTCTAACTGGATAGAGCAGCTAACACTAGTTGCTTTCCAGGGTCTTTTCAGCAGAGTTTTTCAATGAGTTTCTGTCAACTCTCCTCATCCCATTCTCATAAATCCCTGAAAGGTGCTAGAAGGTTATGCACTGTTCTAACTTTTCAAGCACCATTCATAAAATAAAGACTTTATAGGTCTGTAACTCTCTGTCTGAGGATGAAATGCTGTCTCTATGAGCATGAGTAAAATACAGAAATTACTCCCAGATGGAGACTTATGCTACCAGAAAGCTTACCTGGACCCTCTAATCCACAGTAGGAGTCATTTGGGGGGGGGGGGGGTTACATGTCATGAGAGGGGATGTGACCTGGGGGCTTTTCCACTGGGCTGACTTTGTTCTTTGTGCCTGCACAACCCCAATCATCACAATTTGAGGTCAGCATTTCATAATTTGGAATTTATAGATCTACAAAGTTTTGATTTTATGAATGGTGCTTGAAAAGTTAGATGGTGTGTAATTTTCTAGCACCTTTCCGGTATTATGAGAATAAAGGGAGTATCCCAAAATATATTTTTAGTGTAAAGACACCTTTGAAATGGCAGCCATTGTAGCTGAAAGGGCTTTCGCTTGTGAAAGCCTGTGCACTGTTTCTATATACTGTTACAGGTACAACCTTCTTAGGCATCCCTTTGGTTTGAGATGTCCCAATGTTTCCCAGAATTTATTGGGACATTCTGAATATGTCTTGAATAATACAAGCTTTGGGTGGTTGTAGGGCATTTAATATTTTATGATTGTGATTCATAGGGGAGTGCCATGGTTTCCTGTAAAAACCTTGATGAAGTCCAATGCAATTAACCAGAAAACGATGGGAGATTTGGGGGTACTTGACTTCTAAGAGAAGGAGGCAAATCATACAGAAACCAACTGATCGCTGGGGCCTTTTAAAATAAGGGCAACTTTTGGACTACATTTTGGGTGGAGGGAAAACACCCTCATTCCTGGCTCCTAGATATTCTATCTTTGAAATACTGTTTAATGAGAAATGATTTTCAGAGGCCCACAATATCCTCATTCATCAAAAGTTCAGTTAAATTTGAGGATACTCCACTGACAGGGGCATGGCACAATTTTAGGAAACATTTTCTCAAATGAGGGTTGAAACCAAAAGGGTTTCCTGGTAAATCTTGCGTTAACCAGAAAATGTTCTTTACCAGAACATTCTATTCTGATTATTTGAGGTTTTGAACATAAAGCATGCTCTCACTGGTGCTGATGCTGCTGATTATTTTGCTGATGTGTGAGATTTTGTTCTTCTTGTAGCCCTAAAGGAATAGTGAGAATTCCTTGAGAGAAAACTGAGAATTGTGGTTCAATTTGAGAATTTAGTTTTTAAGGTAGAGGTGTTGCCCTATGCCAGACTGTAGGCAGAATGTATGTAGTCTGGACACAAGTCTAGGGAGTGGGAAGGCTGGGCTGGTATTAAAAACAGGGCAGGAACCCATAAGGAAGAATTTGGAAGTGGAGATACATCAGGGATGGGGAGCATATGGATTGCTGGCACCACTACTTTTATGGGCTGGGTCACTCTGCCCAAGATTTTGGCTTCTTTGTAGAGGTGCTGTTGTGAATAAAGTGTTAGACTAGGAATCCAGATGATCTGGTTTCAAATCCTACCTGTGACATTTAGTAGCTGTGCAACCATGGGAAAATCCCTTAACCTCTCCAAGCCTCAGTTTCCTCATCTGTTATATGATGCACAAATGCCTGTATAATAACAACAATAAGAGTAATTGGTACTTATAAAACAATCACTATGTACCAGTACTGTGCTAAGTGCTTTACAAATATGATCTAATTTGATCCTTACAATAACCCTGGGAGGTAGGTGCTATTATCACTGTTTTGTAATTGAGGAAACTGAGGCAAACAGAGGTTAAGTGACTTGCTCAGTGTCACATGTCTAGTGTCTGAGGTGGGATTTGAATTCGGATCTTCTTGACTTCAGTCACTGAACCAGAGTTGTGGTGAGGCTCAAATGAGATAATGTTCTAAAAGAGTTTCATAAAGTTCTATGTTATTGTCAGATGCTGACAATTTTCAGTCAATTCCCTAATCAACAAGTGGTTCTGTGAAGTTCCTTGGAAAAGCAGACACACAAGTGGACTTGATATTTTGCTGTCGTTTTCATTTCAGTCTCAACTCTTGTCATTATCTCTAGGTGAAACTTTTAAAACAGTGATTTTGGTGCTTTCCATCTGTATCAGACACTTTTTTTGTTGCCATTTTGGGGGGCTTTTTTTTGGAGGGGAGAAGATAGGGCAATTGGGGTTAAGTGACTTGTCCAAGGTCACATGACTAGTTTTTGTGTTAAGTGTCTGAGGTTGGATTTGAACTCAGGTCCTTCTGACTCCAAGGCTGGTGCTCTATTCACTGTGCCACCTAGCCGCCTTTGTTGCCATTTTTAAAGATAATTCAAGGTAAGAATTACTGAACAGTATAGGAAAGAGGAGAAAAGATTTATTAAGGCTAGGAATAATGAAATATGTTCTAATCCTATTGTTATTACTCAGGATAACCCTGGGCAAATCATTTAACCTTCAACTCTGTGATTCCCAGTCATTATGAATCTCCATCACCTATTCTCATTTGTCTGATTTTGAGATAGTTCCTTTCCATAGACTGGCCACGACAAATGAAAAATTAGAGTGAACTTCGCATTCATTTTATTTGGATGGTTTTTGGGAGATATCACAGTATACTCTCTGAGATAATTAGAGACACTTCTAGAAGGAACAGGATGGTAAAACCAGAAATAGGGAAGGAGATAAGCACTTATATAGCAATTATTTTGTGCCAAGGCAATGTGCTAAGCACTTTTTTAAAGTAGCATCTCGTTTATATCTCTTCATGACAACCCTATGAGGCAGGCGCTACTATTACACCATTTTACAGTTAAGGAAACTGAGGCAAACAGAGGTTAAGTGACTTGCCCAGGGTCACACAGTTAGTTAAGTGTCTGAGGCTATATTTGAACTCAGTTCTTACTTCAGGCCCAGTGTTCCATTTACTCCTCCACCAGCTGCTTCTGGAATCATGATTTTGGTGATAAAATGAAGAAAAAGATATCTACTTTTACCTACTCCACAGGGATGTGCTAAAGAACAAAAAAGAGAAAATAGATGAAAAGTCTTTGAGCTTATAATACTAATAACAATAATAACTGTTATATAGTGCCTCAGGATTTATAAGCACTTCTTGATAACAACCTCATAGATAGGTAAAATATTATCATCTCCATGTATCAGATAAGGAAACTGAGGCACAGAGAGATCAGGTAACTTAGTCAGGGATGGATGGACACTGTTAGAGATGAGACCTGAACTAAAGAATTGACTAAGGTCTCCTCCAAATTTAGTACTCTATCTGACCTATCACACTACCTCTCAAACCCCCCCTCATTATTTTATTAATAACATCATTATTCAATTATCATCATTATGTTATTAGTCATAATTCAAATTTAGATAATGTTGACAGGAATGTGTGGATTTTGTTTAGATAGAACCCTATTGCCAGAGCTACACCCATCCATACTGGGCTCATTCCCTAGCTTTCTGCAATCTATAGCAAATTGTGGAAGGTAAATGAATTGATTAACCACCTGGGAGTCAGAGTACATATTTTGGCCACCTGATGGTGTGAACTTTGGGCCACCAACCAAGTGGTTACTCCAGAGGGTATGGCAGGTGCTGGGCTTTCCCAACAACTGTAGTATCCCTCACTGCTCACCAGATGGCACCCCAACCACATAGATGTTAAGTTTCTTTTCCCACCTCCCTCCTGCCCCCCACCTCCCCTTTCCCCCTTGCCCTCTCCACCTTCCCCCCCATCCTATCCCTCCCCTAGCCCTAGGTTCTATGTTCATTCTAGAAGTAGGACCTTGAATAAGTCAAGAATTTATGCAAAATAGGAAAGTCTCTCATTTCTTCTCTGAGCCTCTATGCTCTTAGAACTTTCCTTCACATTCCCTACCAAACCTCATTTTTAGGCCCATTAGATTGTGAGCTGCTTGAGGGCAGGGGCTGTCTGTTGCTTCTTTTTATAGCCTCATGACTTACGTGGTGCCTGCTACATAGAAGGTGTTTAATAAATGCTTATTGACTATCTGACTTAGACAATTCGATTTTTAAAGGCCATGTGTTTTTACTAAAACATGATAAATGGGGAATGAAAAAAAGGAGTGAAACATTCATTACATACTATAAGGAATTTGCAGATATCAAACTGTAATGAAACTATGATGTAGAGTTGACATCCTTTTAATTCCATTTCCAGTGACTAGATGGGGTGTGGAGGCAGAATAAAAGGAAGGAACTGTGGGTTTCGGAACTCTGAGGAAATGAGGTGGATGGAGTCACCTGAGGTTAGAACACTTCTTCATGGCATCACCATGGCCAGTGTTCACCATGGCTGCCAACCTCCCCAAATGTCACTCTAGCCCACCATGAAGGAGTAGCAGTGATTCCAAAGGACTGATCTGGCATCTCTGAAGCTTATACAAAGGGAGTTGCTTCAAGGACAAAGAAAACAGAAAACACAGGACTGTGGAACACACTTCCTACATTTCACATGCATCTATTACTCCCGGTCACTTCCAGGAGGTCCTAGAAATGCCTGTTACAGAATGATTGAACTTGTGCAAAGCATTGGCCTCACAACAACCCTATGAAATAAATAGTACAAATATGATTGTCCCTATTTTTCAGATGACGAAACTGAGACCCTGAAAAGATAAGTGGTTTATCCATAGTCATCAGTAATTGGAGGTATTGGAACTCAACCCAACTCTTCCAATGCCAACCTTCTTTCTACAATGCCATACTCCTTCTATGCTATTATGGAGAGAGGCATCGTAGTATATTCGAGACACATCTACAATAAAATTATTTTTTCACAGTCTCATAAATATTATTTCCATTGAAACTAGATTCAAATTAGATAATTTAATATGCTAATAATTATATGCTGGTTTTATTTATATATAATCAATCCTCTGTCTTTTCATGGAATATTAAATATTTAAAGTGGTGGTGGTACCTTTATTTTTCTCTGGAGGAGCAATGAATGAAATAACCTCTCATTGACCTGCTTAGTGCACCTTGGAATATCTTGGCAACGGAAAATTACACATTGAAAGCTAAGAGAAGCAATAAGATTTTTTTTTTCACCTGAATCACTCATGACATTATTTGATATTGGGGTCAAAATTTCAGACCAACAATCTTGCCTAATAATGCTACGTGGGGAAGTGCTTTGAATAATATAAAACTGTAGAAACATTTTAAGTAGAGAATGGTGTAAGTTAGTAAAACTTCAAAGTTGGTTTAATTTACATTTCTCATTATTTTTCCCATTTCCCCCCATTTTTTTAATATGGCTGTTTATAGCTTGCATTTCTTCTTTTCAGGTCTGCCTGTTCATAGCTTTTGATGTTGACATTTGAGATTTTTAATGAGATTGTGAACAGGTCTGGAGATAGTTTTAGAAAAAAGCTTAAGGGAGCATTTTCCTGGTATATTTTCTCTGAATTTATTTCCTCTCTATTCCTATCTCTTCTATCATCCCCCTTCTGAAAATGTTTATACGCGCTTATTACCTCCTTCACAATTGAGCTGTGAAGAATGGGCAAGGTTTGAACCATGGGTAGGGAACCTGCACCCTTGAGGCCACATGTGACCCTATACGTCCTTAAGTGTGGCAATTTGACCGAATCCAAACTTCACAGAACAAAGGATAAAAGGCTTTGTTCTGCAAAACTTGGGCTTATTCTAGAGGTCATACCCGAGGACCTAGAAGGCCACATGTGGCCTTGAGGTCGCAGATTCTCTACCCCTGTAATAGACACTGTTAAGTATTGGGGAATGTGTGCCAATTAGAACAAGGATGTGAAGGTAGGAATATCCATAGTATTCCCAGAGGATAATGACCAGACCAAAGGAATAGTGGGAGATAAGCCTAGAAAGATCATCTATGGGGTCATCAATTCAACTGAATTGAACAAACACTTACTAAGTACCAAACATATACAGGACACCGCGAATACAAATATACAAATGTCATAATTGTCATTGTCCTCCAGGAATTTCCATTCTATTGGGGGTTGATGCAATATTAGAGGCCCCTTGGTGGTTCAGTGGATGGAGTCCTGGACCTGAAGTCAAGAAGATTCAGAAACTCACCAGCTGTGTGGCCCTGGGCAAGTCACTTAACCTCTGCCTACTTCGGTTTCCTCTACTGTAAAATAAGGGTAACAATGACCCTACCTCTCATGATTGTTTTGAGTATCAAACAAGATAATGTTTTTAAAGTGACTGGCATGTGGTAGGCTGCTAAGTGGCAGAGGGCCAGATACAGAAATCTGGGACACTGCACTGGAGATATCCTTTCAAGATGACACTGACCCATTAACAATTACACTTTGAGTCTGGCCATTCTGTCAGCTCCAAATTTTTATACAAGAAGAGTATGAGGTAATATAGTTCATGTTTTGTTAGGTAAGCCATCTGTACCATTTTCCCAGTGTTTTAGTAATACCATGTAAAAAAGAAATGATATTAATTTGCATTCCCTGTTTTTGATGTAGCTGTGTCAGAGGAGAGAAGGGGGCATACACAAGAGATGTTAAAAACATAGATTTTATAGGACTCAGCAACAGATTGGATATGGCAGGTGGGAGAGAGTGAGGAGTCAAGGACGATGCCTACTTTGTAAGCCTGGGCGATTGGAAGGATGGTGATACTTTCAGCAATACTAGGAAAGTTGAGAAGAGGAGAGGTTTTTTTTTGGGAAAGTAGATAATGAGTTCAGTTTTGGACATGTTGAGTTTAAGATGTCTCCAGGACATCTGATTCAAGTTGTCTAATAGGAATGTGGATATGTGAAAGTGGAGATCATGAGAGAGGTTAGGGCTAGATAAATAGTCCTGAGGATCATCTGCATAGAGATGGTAATTGAATCCATAAGACATAATGAGATCGGGGCGGCCAGGTAGCACAGCGAGTAAGAGCACCGGCTCCAGTGTTGAGAAGACCTGGAGATGGAATCCTGGGCTCAGACACTTAGCACCCACCCAGAAACACCTGGCCGTGTAACCTTGAGCAAGTTACTTAACCCCGATTGCTTTAAAAAAAAAAGACAAATGAGATCAACAACTGAGATGGCATAGAGGGAGAAGAGAAGAGGGCGCAGGATAGACCCCTGGGGGATATCCATATTTAGTGGACATGGCCTGGATGATGACCCAACAAAAGTCACTGAGGAGAAGCAGTCAGAGAGGTCAGAGGAGAATCAGGAAAGAGCAGTGTCAGAGGTGACTAAAAGTATCAAAGGTTGCAAAGAGGTAAAAAAGCATGAGGATTAAAGAAAAACAAATTCTATTTGGCAGTTAAAAGAACACTGGTAACTTTGGAGAGAGTACTTTCTGCTGAATGGTGAGGTGAGAAGAAAGACTGCAGGGACTATAAAACAGTGAAAGGAGAGGCACTGGCTATTAGTTTGGTAAGGAAAAGGTCTTCATGCCAGACAGTGGTAAAGAAGGAGATAATACAGTTGAATAATATGAGATGAAGAGGAAGGGAGAATAGGGAGTTCTCATAGCATGGTTTCAATTTTTCCTGTAAAGCACGAAGTGAGGTTCTTAGCCAAGAAGGTGTGGAGAGAGGGTGCCATGGTAAGTCTAAAGGAGGGATGGGGAAGTTTGGAAAAGCCACTGTGATGAGTGTGGAGTGAGTCAATTAGGGAGGTATGGAAGAATTGCCTTGCTGCAGTGAGGTCCCAGTTGACATTACATCACATAAATTTATATTGGAGCATAATTTATTTTTTCAAGTAAGAAATTTTATTAGTATTTTTCTATGATTAATTTAGAATGATCTTTTTCTTTTGCCTGATTGATAATGCTTTTTGAAGCTAAATTAGAATCTTTTTGTTACCCACTTTCAAAAATGCGCTGTATTCTTCTTATAAACTGCATTCTCTGATTTTCTTATCTGCCTGCTTCAAGGAAACCCATGTGTTTAATATGCTTCCTCGAAGTTTAGCCCATACCAAATGGTTATTTAATCCAAATATCTGGGCTGCAAACTGAGCTGCTCCCTCAGGTGAAAGTATAGTTGAACAGTCAAGACCACTAGGCATTCGAAGTGAGGACCACACATCCTGAGCTCCCCAATCAGGCATAAGTGGAGGACAATTGACTACTGGATATGTAGTGTTACCAGACATTACTGGTCCCAAACCATTGCTTCTGCCAGCTACTGCCACAAATACAGTAGGAACACCATCTCCTTCATACTCTGCTTCAATCTTTAGAGTTTTATCTGGTCCTTTATGGGCAGATGTTACTCGAAGTTCACAAGGCATTCCATAGTTTTCACAAGGCTTTTTAATTTTTTCACAATGACCAAGGTCAGAAATAGAGCCCATCAATACCACAACTCTGCATGGACTTTCCACTTTATGAAGCAACTCCACTCTTTCTGCAATCCATTCAAAATTTTTCTTCACCATCTGGAGGCCTTCAGGAGTCACTTAAGGTCCTGATATGACCATTTGTCTTTCTGTTGGGTTCTATCACCAGATGGCCAGAGCCTCCAGGAATCATTATCGATAACATCAGCAAGAACAATTTCTTTTGTAGTTACATCAACACCAAATTTAATCTTCATGTCAACCAATGTACAGTTTTGAGGTAACCAGGATTTTTCCAGTATTTCAAAAATAGCCTATGTAGAATGACTCATGATATCCACTTCAGTCTGACCTATGTTAAGTCTTAAAAGCAATTGGGGTTAAGTAACTTGCTCAAGGTTACACGGCCAGCTATTTCTGGGTGTAGTGCTAAGTATCTGAACCCGCATTTGATCCCCAGGTCATCCCGACACTGGAGCTGGTTGGTGGTCTTACTCGCTGTGCTACCTGGCCGCCCCTGGAGCATAATTTCTTGACTTTCTACAGTTCCATTCAGCAATATATGAATAGGAGTGAGGGCAGCAGGGGATGAGAGCAATCTAAGTCTGAGGTTTGACCAGGAATCATCTGCAATAGAATAAGTGGGGAAGGAACTTAAGTTTAGAGGATAGTATGGAGTTGAACAGGTTCATCAAGGGCTCAAGATAGGGCAAAGCCTATCAAAAGACAGGCTCCAAATGTAGCCATTGTGGAGCTGTTGGCCTGGGAAAGAACTGAAGGATGGAGGAATTGGAGGTGACAATGAGGCCAAAGACAAAGGAAAAAGCAAAAGGAAGACTAGAATGATAAAGGATTATGATCAGATAAAGGAATTTCAGAATATATAAACATGGAAATGGATATGGCCATCTATCATTCAGCTGTGTAACTGAGTTATAGTGGAGGGATAAGTTATGATGAAAGAGTAAATTGAGGAACTGGAAAGTTATAGTGTTTTAGGGAGTGTTAATGTATGTTGAAGGCCCTTATTAGGCCAGGAGAAAGACATAAACCAAGCCCAGAACTCATTGAAGAAGGAAGGCAAATGTCCTGGGGGTCAGTAAATAACAGCTATCAGAATCTTGGCAGAGTGATAAATATGGGTTGAATGAATCTCAAAGGAAGAGAGATTACTTAATGAGGGTGACAGAAGGAGCCTTGGGAAATGGCAGTGGGTTGCCAATCACTGAATAGGAGTTTGCTTGCCATCGAGGAATGAATTCAGGCTTCAGAGACCTACTTTTTGTGATTCTCCCTTGATGTAAATAGAGAAGGAAATGGCAAACCACTCCAGCATCTTTGCCAAGAAAACCCCACATGGGCTCATAAAGAGTCAGACACAATGAAAAACCACTGAACAACAAAACAACTTGATGTACAATCATGTGACGTTGAGGCCTGTGAGGTCTACAAGGCCCACTTTATAGCAGGCAGGAACAGAAGATAGAAGGCAGAAGCCAGAAATTCAAGGCAATTTTAGTCTGGGAATGGTCTCCCTGGGATAAAGACAGAGGCCAGAATCTGGGTATAGATCCAAAGGTGATACAGAAAGACTGGAAAGATTGAGGACTGAGGAGATCATAAGTAAACTGGCTGGATCTGGGATTCCATGGAATCAAGGATAAGAAGAGATTCCACAGGTGGGCCAGCTGTATCCCAGGCAAAACCACTTATCTTTGAAGTGCTATGCACAAAGAAAGAAGGCCCAGGAGGCAGCAGGGTGGATTGGGGTGAGGTGAAGCTGTACTTCCTGAGAAGTTCCAGGGGACAAAACTACCGAAAGGACAATTGCTCATTTGTTTAGTGACCTTTGGGCTAAGCCAAATTTAAAAAATATTCTGGTGCTCAGAGAGAACATCAGTATTGGCATTGATGGAAACCGCTTGACAGCCTTTATTTAATAATACTTGGTGTGCATCAATGTTGTGTGTCCTGGACCTAGAAAAGAGATATAAAAAGAAAAACTTTCTAGCAGTCCGTAGGCTCAGCCCTTCATGCTATAGCTATATATTTATATATTATATATATTATATATATATATTATAGCTCATTACAGAAGGGGCTCCATGGAAAGTTACCATATCTGACACACACTCCTCCATCCAGTGACACTGGCCTCCTGGCTGTCCCATGAACAAGACACTCCATCTCTAGGCTCCAGGCATTCTCTCTGACTCTCTGGTATCCTATGCTTGGAATGCTTTCCCTTCTCTGCTTTGATTACTGACCTCCCTGGCTTCCTTTAAGTCTCAACTAAAATCTTATCGTTTACTGGAAGCCTTTCTTCAACCCTCTTAATTCTAGTGCCTTCTCTCTGTTAATAATTTCCTGTATATAGCTTGCTTTGCATAGATTGGTTTGCATGTTGTCTCCCCCATTATATTGTAAACTTCTTGAGGGTAGGGCCTGTTTTTTGCCTTTTTTTGTCCTCAGCACTTAGCACAGTGCCTGATACATAGGTACTTAATAAATGTTTATTGACTGAATTAGTTTCCCTTCTCCTCCCCCCTATTAAATTTGTTTATGTCATGAACTTCTGGAAATTCTTATTCTTCCCAACTACGCTCCAGACTAAATCAAACCATCTACCTAAGTATAACAAACAAGTTTATATTCCCTCAGGACTTTTTTCAATTATATCTATAACAATAACAATAATAGCTCATATTATAAAAGACTTAAGGTTTGCAAAACTCTGTACATATGTTAACTCATTTTATCATTAGGCATATACCAGGGGCTAGACTAACGCCTAGAACGGCCCTGAACAAGACAAACATTTACTAATTGCTTACAATGTTTAAGCCTTTGTATAAGGCATTAGGGGCAAATGTCCCTTCCCATATCTTCAACACCCCTTGAACTCAACTGCTATCTGGGTAATGAGAGGAGTGGTCCTCAAAGTCTCCTCCTACCCCATTCATGCAAATTTCTATGAAATAATATGAAAGGCAATTAAACAGAAGAGGGGCAGAATTCATTATTTTTCCTTAGATCTGGTCTTGTTTCTTTAAGGCATGGGGGCATGTGGCTGTCTCTGTCAGCCTCAAGTTTGGTGGTTAGTAGTTATCTAAAGGTAAATGATCACAGTAGTCCTGCCCAAGATAGAGGGAGACAGGGAGTGGAGAATTGCTGATATCCTATGATAATTAAACCTTTGGAAAGCTGTTTGGGAGCAGCTGGTTGAGGGTGAAGAAATAACTTAGAGGTTACACTGGGAGCTCCCAAGGAATCTTATTCTTAGCCTCTCATTTGTGAAGGATCCACAGCATGCCAGGACAGGGCCAGGAGAGGCTCATTTCTCTGTCCTTGCCAGAGATTGGTGTACCAGATAGAACAATAAGACTTGCTTCCCCATGTCATGAAGGAGTCTGTAAGGAGTGTTTGTTAGTTCTTAGAACCTTGGCTATTGGGAGCTGGGAAATCCCAAACACTCCTAGGGCAGCAAAGCTGAGGCTTTTCAGTCTGTCTGCTTGCTCCTGCTTGTATTACCGAAAAACCAAACCAGAGCTAATGGGCAGACTGCCACAAATTTTGATGAGACACTGGTGAGATCGTGCTCTTTAATAAATAGCATAAATGACTAATTCATGCCCCCAAAACAAAGTTTCTGTAGGGAAACATCGTCTAGGAAACCGGGATTTTGCAGCATGACCTTCCTTTATCCATGAAGGAGGAGAAAAGAGCTGACAAGACAAGCATGTGCTTGTAACTACATTTATTCATTGTATCACTGAAAGATACAGATACATACAGAGCTTCTATTACCTCCATTAGAGACTGTACTTTCCAAAAGGCCAAGTGGACATTTGCTCAGTGACCTGAGGGCTAACCCTAAGGAGACATTCCAGTGAAGTAGAGAACATCAGTACTGGCCTTTCATTGATTGAAACTGCTTAATAACCTGTATCTGATCATCCAATAGCACTCGGCATCTCTACTGTATGAAATTTTTAACCAGGCCTAATAAAGGCCTAATAATACAAAAAGATACAAATACATGATAGATAATATTATAATAATACAAAACCCCACATAAATATCTAATCCTATTTGAACATTTTTTATTTGTTATTTTCTCAGTTAACAAGTATTTAGTTTCTTCTTCTTCCCTTTCCCTATTGGGAAAAAAGGAAAGAAAAACAAAATCTTTATAACAAATATACAGGAAAGCAAAACAAATTCTCATATTGGCCATGCTCCCAAATATGTCTTTTTCTGTATCTTGAGTCTATCACCTGGCTGTTAGGAGATGGGCAGCCTGCTTATTGTTGGTCCCCTGGAATCATGGTTGGTCATTGCATCAATCAGAATTCTTAAGTATTTCAAAGTTGTCTTGATAATGTTGCTGTTATTATAGAAATTAGTTTCTTGTTGCTCCCTCTGTTTTGCATAAGTTCATATAAATCTTCCTAAGTTTCTCTTAAATGTTGCTTTTTATCATTTCTTATAGCAAAATAATATTCCATTACACTTACCTACCATAATTAGTTCAACCATTCCCTAATTGATAGATACCCCCTCAGTTTATAATTTTTTTGCCACCATGAAAGGAGCTGCTATAAATATTTTTGTATGTATGGACACCTTCCCTCTTTTTTTGGTCTTTTTGGGAGTATACAGGGCTACACTGCCAAAGAAATCAAATCGTTGTCTTGCACATTATTCTTGAGTAGCTTGATATCTATAATGACTTATGGGCTGTTTAGAAACAGAATCATTAGATGATGGGTCCAATCCCTTCATTTGACAGATGAGGAAACCGAGTCCCACAAAGGTGAAGTTATTTGCCCAAGGTCATAGGGACAGGTAACAGCAGCAGAACTAGAATAGAGCCCACCTTGATTACTGCTCCATGTCTCTTCTATTGTTTTACAGTACCAATACTTAGGGCAGCTATATGGTGCAGTAGATAGAGTACTGGGCTTGGAGTCAGGAAGACTCATCTTTCTGAGTTCAAATGTGGCCTCAGGCACTTACGAGCTGTGTAACCCTGGGCAAATCACTTAAGTCTTAGTTTCTTCATCTGTAAAATGACAAATCACTCCAGTACATTTGCCAAGAAAACCCCAAATAGGGTCATGAAAGAGTTGGACATAACTGAAACTACTGACCAAAAACAACAAACCTATATTTAAAAAGCAAAACAACTTTGTTTAGAGAAATATTCTAGAACAGCAGCCCTTATACTGGGACCCCTAAGAATTTGGTCCATAGATTTCAAGGGGCCATGAACTTAGATGGGGAAAAAAAAGACTTCTTTATTTTCACTAACACTTGTTAGTATATTTTACTTTATGCATTTAAAAACATTATTCTGAAAAGAGTTCTATAGATTTCACTGGATCCTCAAATGGTCTAAGACATGATCCATTCTAAAGCTTCCCTCAAATAATGAATGGATGATAAAGACAAATGGGTTTAAAGTATTTAATTATTGCTTAATACTTTAATGTGGAAGAGGATTTGAAATTGTAACCAATGCTTGTCAGTTTCAAGATCCTTAAACTCCAAGACGCTCAATAATAAAGCTGTTATGGTGAAAAAATGAGATAATGTATGTAAAATGCTTTGCAAATCTTAAAATTGCTATAGATGTAAGCTGCTCTGATGATGATGATGGTGATGATGACAATGATGATGATGATGATGATGGTGATGATGAACATACTAATAATGATAATAGGGACTCCTGTTTAAGGAAACCACCTGAATCAGATTGGCACCTCTTCTGTGACATAGAGTATTAGAGAATTGTTTTTTGTAATTTAAATCAAATTAAATTAAACTTTTTAATACACTAGAGGTTAAATGACTTTCCAGGGTCCCACAGCTAGTATGTGTCAGAAATGGGGCTTGAACCCAGTCTTCTTGACTCCATGGGCAAGAGTAGCTCTCTATCTACTACAGTACTCTCTTTTTCTGTCTCTAGATAGATAGATAGGCAGACAGACAGACAGATAGATAGACAGATAGACAGACAGACAGATAGGTAGACAGACAGACAGACAGATAGATAGACAGACAGATAGGTAGATAGATATCATGCCCCCAAATACAGACAATTGACCCTAGGAAATACTGGGAAGGACAGTTTTTTAAATCTGATTCAGTTTCTTTTTCTAGTCACTTATATTATTGATAGAATCCTTCTGTGGAAGAGCAAAAATAATTAGTTTAAATGAATATTTTAATATAATAAAGGTAGTGTGGAAAGAACACTGTGCTTATAGTTAGAAGACCTATGTTCTAGGTCTTCTGTCATTTACTATATGAATGACCTTGGGCAAATCACTTAGCTTTTCTGTACTTTAATTTCTTCTTTGGTAAAATGAGGGATAATAATATTTATATTGCCTCCTGTATTGGGGTGTTGTTAGGTTCAAAATGAGATCACATATATTAAAGCACCATATAAATGGAAGCATTATTTAATCCAACTTCAATGCCTTCATTAAAATAGTCAAGTAAAATAGTTGAAGTTGAATGCTCCACATATTTTTTCTACCAAGTTAAAAAAAACTGGTTTGGTGCCAAGCAATCCTTATTACACCAAAATTTTACTATAAAAATAAATTGGCTACATGAGCCAGTTACCAGCCAGACTGGCTACTTACAAGCCAAAAATATTGACTTACACCTGCCCATGGTCCCCAACATACTCCAGGCTGGGCATTATTTCTGGTTTGCTTCACTGAAGTCTTCATTTCATGACTGTCTTTTGAGTGACATGTCTTATCCGTAAGAAAAATCTGGTGCCTTGTAGCTGATAGAGTAGGCAATTCCATTGAATTGTAAGCCCCTTGAGGTCAAGAACTTTCTTTTGCCTCTTTTTGTGTCCCTGGCACTAGTAAGTGCTTAATGAATGTTTATTGATTCATCAATGTGAAAGATGCCAGCAGGTCGCTCTGCCTCCAAATATCCTCCATCACTCCATATCACTGTCTGAAATCATCATCATCGCTTGATTTAGACAATGCCTCTCAAGAACATATTATAAAATTCAAATATTCCTGAGAGACATAACACATTAAACTGTTAGCAGTTATTAGGTTCTTAGGGACCTGAGAGGTTCTCTACTTGAATCCCTTTGTTTTATACGTGAAGAAACTGATGTCCAGAGAGTTAAGTGACTTGGTTAAAGTCACACATATAGTAAGAAATAGGGCTGAAATTCTATCCTTATTGCCCCACAACTATTCATCAAGCTATGTAAATTAGTCCATAAGATTCTGGCATGGTTTTTCTGGGGCAAGAAGATAAGGAAAGAGGAGCAGATAACTTTAGCCGTTCATGGAGAGGTGGAGTCAAAGCGAACAATACCTGAAATGGAGAGCATGTAAAAAACATCTCTATTTGCAGTTTTATTCTAGGATAATCCTAGTTTTGTTCAGTAAAAAAAAAATAATTAGTATTAAAAAGAAAATGTTCTTTGTTTTATCCTTACCTTTTGAAGGGTCACTGTGAGCACAATTTAGGGGGAAAGATTTTCCTTATTGGTTGTTGAGATCAGGTAGATAGCTGGACAACTCAGATTTATTCCTTAAGATTTTTCAGTGAAGTAGCTCCTGAGGTTTTTTTTTTCAAATCAAATGCTTTATTAACTTCTGATTTACATCATTCATTTCCGCCAGATTTTGAGTTACAAATTTTCTCCCCATTTTCCCCCTACCCACTGCCCCCAAATAGCGATGCCACTGGATATCCCCTCCTCCAATCTGCTCTCTTCCATATCTTCTCCCATACCCCCTTCAACTTTCCAGTAGGGCATGGTGGATCTCTATGTCCCAGTGCCTGGATATCTTATTTCCCAGTTACATGTAAAATAATATGAATAACAGTGTATATATATATATATATATATATATATATATATACATATATATATATATTTAAACATTTGATTTTAAAACTTTGAATTCCAGATTCATTCCCTTCCTCCCTTGTCACCCACTCTTACTGGGAAGATAAGCAATTCAGTATAGGTTGTACATGTGTAGCTATGCAAAACATTTCCATAGTGGATGTATTGTAAAAGACTGACTATATTTCCCTCCCTCATGTCCCACCTCCAACTTGTTCTATTCTCTACTTTGATCCTGTCCCTTTTCAAAAGTGGGTGCTTCTAACTTCCCTCCCCCCCAGCCTGACTTCCCTCCCATAATCCCCCCTCTCATCCCCTCACCCCCTACTCTCCTGTAGGATGATACCCTATTTAGTGTGTATGTCATTCCCTCTCTAAGCGAAATTCAATGAGAATAAGGTTGACCCATTCCTTTTTGCCTTCCTGTTCTTCCCCTCCATTGTAACCATTTTCCCTTGCCTCTTCTATATGAGATAGTTTACACCATTCTGTCTCTCCCCATCTCCTCTCATTATATTTCTCTCTCACCTCTTAATCTCACCTTTTAAGTATCATCCCTTCCTATTAAATTAGTCCTGTGCCCTCTATGTATACCTGTAAACATATATACACACATTCATATATGTATTCATGCACCCATATACCCTCATATATAGACATATATATATATTTCTATTCCCTTCAACTATTTTCATACTGAGAAGCTTCATCAGTTACAATTATCATTTTTCTATGGAGTGATGTAAATAGTTCAACTTTGATAAGCTCCTTATGATTTCTTTTCCCTGTTTACCTTTTCATGCTTCTCTTGCTTCTTGTATCTGAATGTCAAATTTTCTATTCAACTCTGGTTTTTTCATCAAGAATGCTTGAAAGTCCTCTATTTCACTGAATGACTATATTTTCTCCTGAAACATGATACTCAGTTTTGTTGGGTAGGTGATTCTTGATTTTAATCCCAGCTCCTTTGACCTCCAGAATATCATATTCCAAGCCCTTCGATCCTTCAGTGTAGAAGCTGCCAGATCTTGTGTTATCCTGATTGTGTTTCCACAATATTCAAATTGTTTCTTCTTCGCTGCTTGTAATATTCTCTCCTTGATCTGGGAATTTCAGAACCTGGCTATAATATTTCTAGGAGTTTTCTTTTTTGGATCTTTTTCAGGAGGTGATTGGTGGATTCTTTCAACCTCTATTTTGCCCTCTGGTTCTAAAACATCAGAGAAGTTTTCCTTGAGAATTTCTTGAAGGATGATTTCTAGGTTCTTTTTTTGATCATGGCTTTCAGGTAGTCCAAGCATTTTTAAATTATCTCTCCTGGATCTATTTTCCAGGTCAGTGGTTTTTCCAATGAGACATTTCACATTGCCTTCTATTTTTTCATTTGTTTGGATCTGTTTAATAATGTCTTGATTTCTCATAAAGTCACTAGCTTCCATTTGTTCCAGTCTAATTCTGAAGAAATGATTCTCTATAATGAGTTTTTGAGATTCTTTTTTCATCTGGCAAATTTGGCTTTTTAAGGCATTCTTCTCCTTATTGTCTTTTTGAGCCTCTTTTGCCATTTGAGTTAGTCTATATTTTAAGGTATTATTTCTTCAGTCAGGTTGTTGACCCTCATTTCATAATTTTCTGGCATTGTTCTCATTTCTGTTCCCAATTTTTGCTCCACTTCTCTTATTTGCTTTTCAAAATCCTTCTTAAGGTCCTCTATGGCCTGTAACCAGCTCGTATTTTTCTTTAAAGCTTTTGGTGCAGGAGTTCTGACTTTGTTGTCTTCCTCCTGTTCCATGCTTTGATCCTTTGTGTCCCCAAAATAGGAGTCTAATGTTGGATTCCTCTTTTTGCTTTGCTTCCTTCGCTTACTCATGTTACCACTCAATTACTTGACTTTTGGGCTTTTTGCCCCAATAGGACTCTGCCACCAGACAGGGGAGCTTCATACCAAATGCTGGAGCTTTCTAAACTGTCGAGGGTATTAGTTGGGTGCACTCTCTGAAGCCTCCACACACTCTGGCAAGCTGGTCTCACACCCCAGGACCTCCATCTTAGACCACAATCCAGACCCAAGCATGTTAAAGCAAGAGAGATTACCCCTCAGACTAGTCTCTTGGTCCCCCTAAAAACTGAAGACCAGGAGCTGAAGCTGCCACGTGACAGCAGCTGCACAGCTGTGCCTCCTCAGCAGCTTCTCACCCTGGGGGCAGAGGCTTACCATGCTCCTAATTACTGGATCCCAAAGTCCACACTGAACTGACCTCTCCCTTTGTCCTTAGCATCTATGTGTTGATAATTCTGGAAACCCACAGCTGCTGGTGATCTGAAGTCCCTCCAGCTGGCGACTGGTCAGGCCCACCCTGTGGCTAAAATCTCTGGCTTGGGCAGGGTGAGGGTCTACTCCCAGAGTGCTGTGCTTACTGATTCCTACTGGCCTGCTTTGCTGTCCTCAGCAGGAGGTTAGCTTCTCTATGTCATTTTATGGGTTATGTAGCTCCAAAGTTTCTTCAGAGTCACCTTTTGCATGAATTGGGGGAAGTGGAAGCCTGAGCCCTGTGGAAGTCCTGTTTCTACCCTGCCATCTTGACTCCACCCATTTTTTTTTAAAACAACATTAAAAATTTTTTAAATTACAATTTTATCTTATTTTCAGATTTGCATTCTCTCCCTCTCACCCATTCTCCTCTGTCTAACAAAACCTTTGTTACAAACATGTCTAGTCAGTCAAACAAATTGCTGCATTGACTGTATCCCTGCCAAAAATATGTCCTGATCTGTACTGATTCATCATCTCCCTATTTGGAGGTGGGTAAGATGTTTCATCTCAAGTCCTGTAGATTTGTGTTTGGTCATTGTGTTGATCAGAATTCCTAAGTCTTCCAAAGTTGTCTTTACAATATTGCTATTATTTCACAAGTTGTTCTGCTGGTTCTGCTACCTTCATTCTGCATCAGTACATACAAGTCTTCTCATGATTCTCTGAAACTACTCCTTTTATAATTTCTTACAATACAATACTATTCCATTATACCACAATTTGTTTAGACATTTCCCAATTGATGGCCATCCCTTCAGTTTCCAATTCTTTGGCATTTCAAAAAAGTTGTTATAAGTGTTTTTGTACATAAAGATTTCTTTCTTTTTAAAAAAAAATCTCTTTGGAAATATAGACCTAGTAGTGGTATTGCTGGCCCAAATACTGCACAATTTTTGGGGCATAGTTACAAATTACATTCTAGAATGGCAGGACCAATTCACAGCTCCATCAAGAGTGTATTAATGTACCTGTTTTTTTCACAGCCTCACCAGCATTGGTCATTTTCCTTTTTTGTTAATTTCCTTTTTTTTCCTAAGTCAAGAGAAAAAATGAAATTATTAATCTCTTGCCCTCTGCATTTTCTTCATTAATTCCCCTTTCTTCTTACACCACAGTACCATGATAGCTTAGCACAGACAGCTGACTCTTCCCTTAAGCAGAGCACTTACATAGTAAGTACTTAATAGATCCTTCCTTCCTTCCTTCCTTCCTTCCTTCCTTCCTTCCTTCCTTCC
>NW_027186304.1:54703128-54717867 GCF_028583685.1 Petaurus breviceps papuanus
CCTTCCTTCCTTCCTTCCTTCCTTCCTTCCTTCCTTCCTTCCTTCCTGCCTTCCTTCCTGCCTTCCTGCCTTTCTTCCTTTCTGCCTTTTCTTCCTTCCTTCTTGGCACTATGTGGTATTATAGTCAAAAGACCTGAATTTGAGTCCAAGTTCTGATGCCAATTAGCTATGTATTCCAAGCAAGAGATTAAAACTCCCTTAACCTCTGTTTCTTTACCTGCAAAGTGGAGATAATAGCATCTGGACTGCCTACCTTGCAGGGTTTATGGTGAGGAAAGCATTTAATAAATCTTACATTATTATGCAGATATTAATTATTATTCTACCTCCTAACCACCATGGAAACATAGGCAGTATATTCAAAGTGCCGAAGACCTATTCCCTCCCTTACTTAATTCTGAGAAACTGTCTCTCTGTTTGTAGAATCCAGCTTCAATGGTCAGGTTTCTGGGGACAATGACGCTCTTTATGAAGCATATAGTGTTCATCTCATTGCAGTAACTTATTTATTTGATTTTACATGCTTTGCTCTGGGGCTATGGTGACTCCATACCTTCCCAGAAGCTCTGACTTAGAATGGTCCTCGGAAGCCAACTCAAGAAGCCAGATCAAACCTGAAAACGAGCTCCCCCTTCAGGATTCCTGATCACATACAATTTTGTCCTGAGACCTCAAGAAAGGGGGAAATTACTATCAATTCAGATAGTCTCTTCCACTTTGAATTGACTTTGTTAAGGAAGCTTTTCCTTCCTTGTGTTGTATGTTATTACTTCCTCTCAATCACAATACAGTTTGTTACTGTTAAAAGCTTTGAGTCAGAAAGTGAGCTTCAGTCACATCCAAGAGTTCTTAAAGGGAAATACACTGGCTTAGAGATATACCAAAATGAGTGGAGACGGCAAGCACTCGGTATAAACAGCAGAACAGGAAGACAACATCCCCAGCCCTCCCTAGGACTTACGGAGTCGAGGCTGCTGTAGACACTGCACTGGGTTGCTGCTGCTGTTGCTTAGCTCTTGCATGCAACTACTCCTTCTTTTTAGTCTATAACTTGAAGTCCATGGTGCCCCTTTGAGAATTCCTGGGAGTGTAGGGGCAGCTAGGTGGGGCAGTGAATAGAGCACCAGCCCTGGAGTCAGGAGGACCTGAGTTCAAATCCGGCCTCAGACACTTAACACAAAAACTAGCTGTGTGACCTTGGGCAAGTCACTTAACCCCAATTGCCCTCCAAAAAAAAGAGCAAAAAAAAAAAAGAAAAAGAATTCCTGGGAGTGACTCAAATCCACCTACTGGTTAAAAAATCTCAGTAGTTCCTAGGACCAACATTACTTAGCATAGTGCCTGATACAAAGCAGGTATATAATAAATGTTTGTAGAATTTGCTTGATAAATATTATTTCATTTGATCCTTGCAACCACCCTGGCAGATAGATGCTATTATTATCCCCATTTTACAGTTGAGAAAAACTGTCAGACAAAGGTTAAGTGACTTGCCAAGGGTCATAGAGCTGCTAAGCATCTGAGGCTGAATTGGAATTCATGTCTTCCTGATTCCAGGCCCAACTCTCTATCCAGGACACCACTAGCTGCCTCTACAAATTCCAGGACATTAGTCAGTTCTTGTACACTTATTACATATGGAACTTAAATCTTCCTCACTGAAATTTCTGCTCCCACTCCTGTCATCTATGCTCAGGTAGAATATCTAATCTTTTAGTTTTCTTTAGGTTAAACATCTCTAGTTCTTTCAACCAATGTGCATATGACAAGGTTTTGAAATCTTTCTCTATCCTGAGGTACAGAGGATAGAGCATTAAGCTTGGAATCAGGAAGATTCATTTTCATGAGTTTAAATCCAGCCTCAGATACTTACTAGCTGTATGACCCTGGGCAAGTCACTTAACCCTGTTTAACTGAGTTTCCTCATCTGTAAAATGAGCTGGAGAAGGGAATGGCAAACCACTTCCATATCTTTGCCAAGAGAACCCCAGTTGGGGTCACAGAGAGTCAGACATGACCGAAAAAACCTCAACAACAGCAGCATCTTCATCCTGAATGTACTGAACCTCATCATCCTGAACATTTCATCTGAATGTTCTCTAGATTATTGATATTGATATCTTTCCTAAAAAGCGATGGCCAAAACAGAACACAATACTACAGATGACATCTTACCAAGGCAGAGTACAGCTTCCTTTGTTCTTCCCATTGCCTCTCTGTCAGACACAACTGAAACTACTAGACAATGGAATTCTGCCTTTAAAAGTTGTCAGAGGTCTTCAACTGTACATGGAAGCTGCCAAGCTATTTTTAGATCATATTGATTTTTTTTGGGCAGGGGAGCCACTGTGTGGGTCAGTGAGCAAGTCCCAGATCACAGAAGCACATTTGAAGTACAGCTTCTCTCTGTTAGAAGAGTCAATGTTATGCCAACCCCTAGTACTCAGATGGTGTGGGCTTAGAAATATTGTCCGAGGGGACAAGAAGAGCAGCTGGAAGGACTGAAGGTAGACAGTGATGAGGTTCATCCCCAGGGGGCCACTGTGGTGCATTTTTACCTTTTGGAAGTCTTGTTTCTTCCTGCTTTGGCCTCATCCACAGTCTGATGAATGAAGACAGCAGCAATGGCAGTTGTAGCTGTGTAATTGTTGTGTGTATTCACAACCTGTAGTTATGGATGGTCATAGGCGGCAGTGTGATGGAGTCGAATTAACTCTTGAAAGCTGATTGTTAAATTTTCTTTTTTCTTCCTTTTTTAAGAAAATTTTTTTCTTTTTTTAATTAATAGGATTTTATTTTTCCCCAATTACATGTAAAGACAATTCCCAGCATTCATTTTTTGAAAGATTCCGAGTTCCAATTTTTTTTCCCCTCCCGTCCCTCTCCATTCTCCTTCCCCAAGAAGGCAAGCAATTTGATATAAGTTATATATGTGCAATCATGTAAAACACATTTCCACATTAGTTATGTTATAAAAGAAGAAACAGAACAAAAGGAAAAAAAACCTTATAAATCCCCCTCCCTTCCAAAAGCAAAAATAGTATATTTTGATCTGCATTCAGACTCTATCAGTTCTTTCACTGGATATGGATGGCATTGTCCATCATGAGTCTTTTGGAATTGTCTTGAATCATTGAATTGCTGAGGAGGGTTAAGTCAATCACAGTTGATCATCACACAGCATTACTGTTACTGTGTACAATGTTCACCTGGTTCTGTTCACTTCACTCAGCACCATGGTGTTCATGTAAGTCTTTCTTGTTTAGCCATTCCCCAATAGATGGTATTGTATCCACTCAATTTCCAGTTCTTTGCCTCCATGAAAAGAGTTGCTATAAATATTTTTGTACATGCGGGTCATTTTTCCCTTTTCTATGATCTCTTTGGGATACAGACCTAGTAATGGTATTACTAGATCAAAGGGTATGCATTTTTATTGCTCTTTGGGCATAGTTCCAAAGTACCCCTCATTACCTTTGCCTTTGTGCCTTGAACTGCTTTAGTGTTTGTTGGTTGAACTGAAGGAAGAAGGGAATCTGAAATATTGTTTTAAAAATTTAAATTAGAGGCAACTAGGTGGCACAGTGAATAGAGCACCAGCCCTGGAGTCAGGAAGATCTGAGTTCAAATTCAGCCTCAGACACTTGACACTTACTAGCTGTGTGATCTCGGGCAAGTCACTTATCCCCAGTTGCCCTGCCTTCCCCCCTCCAAAAAAAAAGACAAAAAATTAATAAAAAATATTCCATTTTAAGTTCTGATTAGGCTGACTACAATGTTGGGCACATGCATGCTTCAGGCCCGCTCTTAGTTTTTGGTGGCATCAAACAATATTTCAAGAGAGTTGGCATCTATTAATTTTCTTAGATGGAGCTAGTAGTTAGCCACCAATTGTAAATACAGAAAAGAAAAAGAAGCATTTTTACTTGAAAATCAAGTGCACAATGGCTTGTTATATGCCAGATAGAAGGGGCCTTTCATAAGAACAAGCATGGAAGATTATATCTTGAGCCTTTCAATATCACTCCATTCATAATCAGCAATGCTATTGTGCTCATATTGTGGAAAAAAACACAAACTCTTGTATGTGGACACACAAAATGGCATTTTGTGCTAACTGCAAATTAATTTCTATTTTAAAAATGTGTATGCCCTCTCAGCTTACCTGTTCCTGAATGATGCCTTCTTACTTGCAAAATTTATGGTTATAAGAATGAAGGGCACATAGGAAACAGATTCTTTTAGACAATGGTGTCAAACTCAGATAGGAACAGATTCCTGTGGGCCATATATTAACTTAGAAAACCAGAAATTAACATTATCTGTGTTGTATTTTACTTTTATTCACTTTGTTAATCATTTTCCAATTGCGTTTTAATTAGTCTCTAGTAGCACTCCAGAGTTTTGCAGTCCAATGCTCAAGTTAGACACCTCCTCTTTAGATTGTGAGCTCCATGAGGGCAGGGACTATACCATGTTCATTTTTGTAGCTCCCCTACCTTCCTGTACAGTGCCTTGCACAAAGTGAGCATTTGTTAAATATTTTTTTTTACTTCAATTGAGTTGTGATCTTTATAATACTCTGAATAACCAAGGAATGGTTGGTGACTTCCCAGTTAGAGTATTACTTCTCAGCCTATTTAGATCAAGAGGAGGTAGAATTTCCAAAGAAGTTAGAAAAAAAGCTCTCATTCACATATTATATTACTGAGAATACAGGATATTTACGTTGTTCTACAGTATAACATGTTGTTCATTCAACATGTTTTCCATTGTTGGTTTAGAAGCCCTTGCAGTGACATCATTGTGGGAATAGTTTTTTTTTTTATGATTTTATTCTTTTCAGGTTAACACTGCTGAAATTCTGAGAGGCCCCAAGTAGAGAATTGTACTCATCATAGAATGGTCTGAAGAAAGCTAAGGATAACTGAACCTATATAATTTCCAAATTCATACTATATTATGATATTGTATAAATATATAAAGTCTATTTTAATTATGTTTCCGATGGAAATATTCATAATTTGGATTATTAGAGTAGTAATGGTAGAAATGAGATTTCTTACTTCTTAACTTTGGAAATGCATCTAGTGTGTATATTCAGTTTATGGTGAAGTGATATATATATATATATATATATATATCTGAAATTCTTTAAAAAGGATGTAACAATTTGATCTCAGCAAGAAAAGTCACTAAATCATTCGTTCTCTTTGATACAGCCATCTCATTACTAGGCATTTCCCTAAAGGAGGTCAACAACAAAAATAAAGACCCCAAATGTATAACAAAATATCCATAGCATCCTTTGTGGGTGATGAAAAACTAAACAACTAAAAACTGTAAAACCAGGTGCCTATTGACTAGGACAGGAGTGGAGAACCTGCAGCCTTGAGGCCACATGTGGCCCTCTAGGTCCTCAAGTGTGACCTTGTGACTGAGTCCAAGTTTTACAGAACAAATCAAGTTTGGATTTAGTCAAAGGGCCACACTTAAAGACCTAGAGGGTCACATGTGGCCTCAAGGCTGCAGGTTCCCCACCCCTGGACTAGGGAATTACTGGAAAAATATAAGGGAGTATTAATTACTATGTTGTAAGAAACAACAATTACGAGGAGCTCAGAGAAACAAGGGAAGATTTTTATGAACTGATGCAGGCTATGGAGAGTAGGACTGGGAAAGGATTATACACAATACCTATAATAATGAAAATGAAAACAACATCAAAATGGTACCAAACTCAG
Source organism: Petaurus breviceps papuanus (assembly GCF_028583685.1). Lineage (NCBI taxonomy): Eukaryota > Metazoa > Chordata > Mammalia > Diprotodontia > Petauridae > Petaurus > Petaurus breviceps. The sequence continues at coordinate 54,708,873 of NW_027186304.1, forward strand.
ATTAATTGCAATGAATAATCTGTACTCCAGATAATAGAATAGGGAATTTGTCTTTTATCAGTAGAAAAGTAGGGGTTTATGGTTGTGGAATAATGCATATACTATCAGATAAAGTAACTTTGTTGTTTAGATTTTGCATAAAATTTTGTTGTTAGAAATAAGGATTCAAAGAGTAGCAATAAATTGGGAAATGATTCTGATGTTTAAAAAGATAGAAAAGGAAGTTGTTAATTGGGAAATAAAGTGAAAAGGACAAGGCAAGGTCTTTCTCTTATCTCTTGTGTAGCTGAGATGGTTAAGAGCAGAAGTGGGAATGAGTGAGGTGACTAGCTTCACCTTCACTATAGTAATTTTACACACACACACACACACACACACACACACACACACCAGCAAGGTGACAGGCCAGAACCCTTCTAATCCTTTTGTGTTGGGAGAATCCACCTTCTTCTCTCTTACCAGTCTCCTATGGTAACCCTTTAGGCACACTTTACATGCTCAAAAAGCCTTTGTGAGGCCTGTACAATAAAATACAACTCCCTCTGGCATCTGAAGCCCTTCACAATCTAGCCCCAACCTATCTTTTAAACTTATTTCACCTTAGTCACCTCCATGGACTCTTTACTTGGCTCAAACTGGCTTACTTACTGTTCACCTTCCACAATGTTCTCTCTCTCTATGCCTTTGAAGGCTGACCACACATCTGTGGTTCTACTCCCTCCTTGGTTCCACCTCTTAGAATTCTTGTCTCTGTGAAAGGCTTAACTCCAGTGAGACCTCCTGCATGAGGCCTTTCCTGATCTCCCAGTTGTTCTCTTCCTCCAGTCAACCCCTACTATTTCTATGTACTTATGTTTCTTTCCAGTAGAGTTATAAGCTCCATGAGGGCAGGAAGTGTTTTATTTTTGTCTTTTTTGTTTTTTTTTTTTTTGGGGGGGGTTAATTTGTTTATTTTTAGTTTCCAACACTCATTTCCATGAGTTTTTTTTTTAAGCAATTGGAGTTAAGTAAAGCGGCTAGTTATTCTGTGTGGGTATTAAGTATCTGAGGCCAGAACTGATCCCAGGTCCTCCGCACTCGGCCAGCGCTCTTACTGTGCCACCTAGCCGCCCCATACATAAGATTTTGAGTTACAAATTTTCTCCTCGTCTCTTCCCTATTCCCCACCTCAAAATAGTGATTCTACTGAATACCCCTTCCCCCAATCTGCTCTCTCCTATATCCTCTCCCATATCTGCTCTGACTTTCTAGCAGGGCAAGATGGACCTCTATACCCCAGTGCCTGCACATCTTATTTCCCAGTTACATGTAAAAAACCATATTTTTTTAACATTTGATTTTAAAACTTTGATCTCCAGATTCTTTCCCTTCTTCCCTCGCCATCCACCCCTACTGGGAGGAAAAGTGATTAAATATAGATCATACATGTGCAGTTACATAAACATTTCCATAGTAGATATATTGTGAAAGAATGACTATATTTCCCTCCATCCTATCCTGCTCCCCGTTTATTCTATTTTCTGCTTTGACCCTGTCCCTTTTCAAAATTGTGTGCTTCTAACTACCCTCACCCCTAGTCTGCCCTCCCTTCTATCATCCCCCTTCTTATCCCCTTTCCCCCTACTTTCCTGTAGGCTCAGATACCCAATTTAGTATGTATTTTATTCCCTACTTAAGCCAAATTCAATGAGAGTGAGGTGGACTCATTCCCTTTTGTCTTCCTGTTCTTCCCATCCATTGTAACAGTTTTCCCTTGCCTCTTTTATATGAGACAATTTACCCTATTCTATCTCTTCCTATCTCCTCTCATTATATTCCTCTCTCACCTCTTAATTTTATTTTTTAGATATCATCCCTTCTTCTTCAACTGATCCTGGGCCCTCTGTCTATGTATACATGTACACATGTATACAGATGTATAGACACACTCACATATGTATTTATATGCACATATACCCTCCTATATAAATATATATATATGTATGTATACAAACACACACACACACACACACACACACATATATATATATATATATATATATATATATATTCCCTTCAACTATCCTCATACTGAGAAAAGTCTCATGAGTTACAATTATCGTTTTAACATGTAGGAATGTAAATAGTTCAATTTTAGTAAGTTCCTTATGATTTCTTTTCCCTGTTTACCTTCTCATGCTTCTCTCGCTTCTTGTATTTGAAAGTCAAATTTTCTATTCAACTCTGGTTTTTTCATCAAGAATGCTTGAAAGTCCTCTATTTCATTGAATGACCATATTTTCCCCTGAAACATGATACTCAGTTTTGCTGGGTAGGTGATTCTTGATTTTAATCCTAGCTCCTTTGGCCTTTGGAATATCATATTCCAAACCCTTTGATCCCTTCATGTAGAAGCTGCTAGATCTTGTGTCATTCTGATTGTGTTTCCACAATAGTAAAATTATTCCTTCCTGGCTGCTTGTAATATTTTCTCCTTGACCTGGGGACTCTGGAATTTGGCTATAATATTCCTAGGAGTTTTCTTTTTAGGATCTTTTTCAAGAGGTGATCAGTGAATTCTTTCAATTTCTATTTTGCCCTCTGGTTCTAAAATAGGGCAATTTCCCTTGAGAATTTCTTGAGGGATGATTTCTAGGTTCTTTTTTGATCATGGCTTTCTGGTAGCCCAATAATTTTTAAATAATCTCTCCTGGATCTATTTTTCAAGGTCAGTGGTTTTTCCAATGAGATATTTCACATTGCCTTCTATTTTTTCATTTATTTGGATTTGTTTTTTAGTATCTTGGTTTCTCATAAAGTCATTAGCTTCCATTTGCTCCAATCTAATTTTGAAGAAATTATTCTCTTCAGTGAGTTTTTGAAATTCCTTTTCCATCTGGCAAATTTAGCTTTTTAAGGCACTCTTCTCCTCATTGTCTTTTTTGGGCCTCTTTTGCCGTTTGAGTTAGTCTATTTTTTAAGGCATTATTTTCTTCAGTCAGGTTGTTGTCTCCCTTTTCATGATTTTCTTGCATCACTCTCATTTCTCTTCCCAGTTTTTCCTCCACTTATCTTACTTTTCAAAATCCTTCTTGAGCTCCTCCATGGCCTGTAACCAGTTTATATTTTTCTTGGAAGCTTTTGATGCAGGAGTTCTGACTTTGTTGTCTTCCTCCCATTCCATACTTTGATCCTTTTTGTCCCCAAAAAAGGATTCTGTGGTCTGTTTGTGCTTCCTCTGCTTGATCATATTGCCAGTGAATTACTTGTCTTTTGAGCTCTTTGTCACAGTAGAACTCTGCTTGCAAAGATGAGAGCTTTGTCCCAAATCACTGGGATTTTCACAAATGTTGTCAGAGATCTGAGGAGGGTACCTTCTCTATAGACACTACCCTGGAAAACTGGCATTTATCTCCCCAGGGCCACTGCCCAAGAAAGTGACCCAGATCCAAGCAGGTCAAAGCAAGAGTGATTACCCTCTGAATGGTTGCTTGGTCCCCCTACAATCTGTAGGCCAGGAGCTCATGAGGCAGCCATGTGGTAGATGCTGCAGCCTCTGCCACCTCTCAACCTGGGGGCAGGGTCTGGACCATGCCCTTTCTTTCCAACAGAGATCCAGACTGACCTTTTACTTTCTTTTTGGTGATTATGGGTTAAAAAGCCTTGAGGCTCATACAGCACTGTACTTGACTCCCAGCGTGCTGTGATGAAACCTTCCTGTCAGCCTGCCAGGCTGCCTTCAGTGGGAGATTTGTTTCTCTCCGTCACTTTGTGGGTTCTGTAGCTCTAAAATTTGTTTAGAGTCATATTTTATAGGTATTGGAGATGGTTGTGGGGGGAGGTCACAGAATTTTCTGCTTTTACTCTGCCGTCTTGGCTCCGCCCCCACCCCAATCTATTTTTGTCTTTTTAATCTTCAGTGCCTAGCCAGTATCCAAACATATAGTGGGTACTTAAATGCTTTTTAATTTGAATTAAATTGTTTAAAAACATCCAGGTGGGGAAGCAGGTACACCAAAGGGGAGACTTGAAGACTTTTGAAAAGGTTAAGGTCAAGTTCATGTAAACTCACCAACAAACTCAAAGTAGGCTTTGGGTACTACCTGTTTTTTTGTTGTGACAAAGAGGTTGTATAGCAGTGGCAACTAAGCTTCCTGACCTTATTGGAACCTATGCCAATAGTTATAGACTTGTGGAATCTTGTATCTTGGAGAGTTCTCAGTGGTCTTTAGTTCAATTTATTTCCCCCAAGAGCAACCACATTACAGCATACTGACAAGAGGACTCTCTGCTTGGAGATCTCCAATGAGGGGAGGGTCACCACTTTCTAAGGCAGCCCAATCCATTTTAGGTGCTTCTGTTAGGGAGTTTTTCCCATCATCAAACCCGAATTTGCTTCTTTGCAGCTTCCATTCATTTTCCCTTGGTTCAGACCTCTGGGGCCAAGTGGAACCAATCTAATGTATCTTCTACACAATAGGCCTTCTTATACTTGAAAACAATAATCATGCCCATTCCCCTCCCCCAAATCCCAAATCATCCTCAGTTCTTTTATGTAATGACTTGTGAGGTGATGACATAGGTTCAAGACCCTTCACCATTCTAGTTGCCTTTCTCCATGTATATATATGTATGTCCTCCTGTATGTCCAGCCTATCAATATTTTTCCTAACCTGAGGCTCCTAGAACTCAACACAACACTTTGGGTATAGGCTGACTAGGGCAGAATATAGAGGGTCTATCATTTCTTTATTCCTGGAAGCAATTCCTACATATCTTAATGCAGTCCAAGATTGGAGTTGATTTTTTGAATGCCATAGCACACTCACATTTATGTCATACAAACTACTTTATTTATGCTTCCTCCATCTTGTTTTTGCAAAGTTTATTTTTTGTATCAAAACATAAGACTTTACATTTATCTCTACTCAATTTCATTTTCTTAGATTGTCTAATATTCTAGTCTTGAAGATCCTTTTACATTCTTACTCTTTTGTTCAGTATGTTAACTATCTCTTCCAGTTTTCTGTCCTGTTAGATTTGATAAGCTAGCAAGTGGCTTTTGCTCTGAGACATCCAATGAGGAAGAATTCATCTCCTCCCAAGGCAGCCCAAAATAGTAGCTCCATTTGTTGGGGGAGATTTTCCTGATAGCAAAACTAAATTTGCAAACCACTATGTCATTGTATATTTATATAGTATGCCATTGGGCAGCTAGTTGGCAAAGTAGATAGAGTGATAGACCTGAAGTCAGGAAGTCTCATCTTCTTGTGTTCAAATCTGGCCTCATATTTGAACTGTGTAATCCTGGGCAAGTCACTTAATCCTCTTTGAGCTTTGTGACCCTGGGCAAGTCACTTAACCCTGTTTGTCTTAATTTCCTAATCTGTAAATGAGCTGATGATGGGAATGGAAAACCATTTCAGTATATTTGCCAATAAAAATCCAAATGACATTATGAAGACTTGGGCATGACTGAAATGACTGAACAGCAATGAAGACCTGAGTTCAAATACAGACTCAGACATTTACTAGCTGTGTGGTCCTGGGCAAGTCACTTGTGTCTGTTTGTCTCAGTTTTCTCATCTGTAAAATGAGCTAGAGAAAGAAATGGCCAAGAATTCCATAATCTTTGACAAGAAAACTCTAAATGGGCTCTTGAAGAGTTAAGTATAACCAAAACGACTGAACATCAACTTGCCATTGTATATTGGTATGTCATTGATAACACTATTTAAAAGTACAAGGCAAGACACAGAATACTAGAGCATTTCATTAGATATGTCCTTTCAAGTTTATATTGACAAATTATTATTGTTCATATTATTTAATGGCAGTTCAAGCACTAAATAATGTTGCAAAAAAAACGAAGAGTCAGGAAATGACTCATTAATGATTTGGAAATCATTTCTGAATCAATTATCTATGTACAGTCAGACCACCAACTTGTTAGAGCAAAGGTGAAGATGAATGAAAAACTAGGAAAAAGAATAAAAATGAGATTAGTGGAAAATTTTAAGCAATTTTGCCTCCCAAAATGATGGGGAAAATGAGATTGAAGAAAGTGGTGTAAAGGATGCCATTGGAAAAAAGATGTGACTGGTGAAAAATGATAACCCAGGTCACATTGAGAACAAGGCACAACCCTCAGAGAGTCTTTGTGCTTTACTGCTCTCTGTGCAAAGGCAAGAGAAGGTCTCCCACCTGTTCAGTGGATCCCCTTTTTTGAATTTATGGAAGGACATGAAAAAGAATGGCACAAGATGGGCAGGCATTTATGGGTTATGATTTGCATCTCACCAAAAAGCATCATCTGTACGATTACTGACATTGATGAGGTTGTAGATCCTTTGGAGCTTTCTAGTATTCATGAGGAAAAAGAGCATATACATTCAGAAGTAATATACAAAATGAAGGTGGCCAGAAGTACATTTAAAATGCCCCCAAACAAAAATACCCTTTCCCTATGCCAAGTATTATTTAAAAACTCTGCCAGGTTTCCTAGTTCTGCCCTGCCTGCCTGTAGGCCCAGAGTTGCTGCCTAAAGGCCTCCCCACCCCTACCTACCTCCTTGGTTTCAGGGAAGTCTCAGCCTAGGGCTCTGTTATCTGTCTCTGACTCAGCACAATGGAATAATATGGTATTAGTTGTTCTAGTCTGAATTTCAGTGGGAAGGCTTGAGTCTAACGACAAGAAAAACCACCTGTTGGATCCACAGTCTGAAATGATCTGGATCAGGAAAAGCAAGTCTTTTACATAATCACTATCTTTTTAAAGTAACCACCCGTCTGAGCCCACATCCTCACCAGTGTGGCTGAGTCAGGAGGGGTTGGGCCAGTCCCCTGGCTCAGGAAAACTCCCAGCATGTCAGAGCTTGGTGGCAGGATGCATTCCTGGGCCCTGCCTTGCTCTGACATGTTGACGGTCAGCTGTACTGGTGGAAAAGAAGACATTTTGTAATAAGGAAATGCAAATCACATAAACCAGTGAAAGCTTTTCCACCACCCCCATAAACATAATGTCCAATATCTCACCAATTGTTCAATAATCAAGTGTTTTAAAGCACCTACTATGGGCTCAACACTTGCCAGGCACTGGATATACAAAGATAAGGATAAAAACAATTCCTCACCTCAGGACCTTACATTCGATGTGGGGAGACAACATGTATGTATATGAGTATTTATGAAGATACTCCCTAAGATATTCCCAATACAGTTTTCTTATCTTTTTCATTTTTCCCTGATAGGGCCCAGTTTAAATTATGTGATAATATTAATAAGAGCTAATATTCATATAGCACTTTTAAGTCTGCAGAGTGCTTTACAAATATTATCTCCTTTTATCCTTACGACAATCTTGGGAAGTAGGAGCTATTCTTTCCATTTTCCAGGTGAGGAAACTGAGGCAGATAAGTCCCTTGCCCAAGGTCACACAGAGTGTGTGAGGCCAGATGTGATCTTAGTTCTTCCTGACTTTAGGTCCAGCTCTCAATCCTCTGGGCCACCCAGCTGCCTAGAACACTTAAGTGCAATTCATTCTCACAGAAATCAAATAAATAAGAATGTCATGGTATACCCTTATTAATTTCAGCAAATTGAAGGACACTTTTCATTTATTTTTCAGCTTGGTGTCAGTCTTACTACTAGAATGTTTCCTTAGAGCTTAATGAGAGACAGTCCCTGGGGCTTGCAAGGTCATCTTAAGGCCTCTGTACCCAAACAGTTCAGTTCATTGCAAGTAGGGCTAAAAATCTGAAGAATTATTTTGAGCCAAGTTTTCATGATTAATAAAATAAAACATCTTCCCTCTTTTAAATACTGTAGGTTCTAAGAAGAGAGTTGCATGAGAGTACAGGAAGTTCTCAGTCCCAATTTATTTCTAGGCTTGCCCTTGCCTTGTTAGGGGCAGGCAAACCAATGGATTTCTTACTGTGGTGAGAATGTTTACCTCGCCACTAGCCGCAGGACATCTTACTCAGGATGGTATTGAATTTTATTTGGGTTTCTTGTAAACTATTGTTTTATTACCCTGACCAGCTATTGGATCTTATATAAATAATTCTCAAGAGTTCGTTCTGGGGTTTGCACTGTGTTTGTAATGGTTGCCAAGGGCACTTAGACTGAACAATACAAACTGTTTTCATTGGCTGATTACCTCTGAGGGGGTCACTACACAAAGGAAGAGAAATTGAAATCTCTTTTGGTTACCTAGGTGGGTAATAAAACACATAGTCCTGCTCATTTTTTGGGCTTTCCAGCTCATCCAAGCCTAAACCCAGAAACCCAGTGGCTAGGCATGAGGACGAACTAGGTTGTTACTCTAAGAGTCAAGATGTGTCTAAAAATGTTCCTTTCCCGGTCATGTCTTTGGATCATGTAGATGTCCTGGGGGTTTCCTCTCTTCAAGCCCCTCAAACCGCTCCTCTCTTTACCTTAGCTTAGGGCTTTGCTTTCTACTTTACTGGTAAAATGGAAGCTACCTCTTGCAAGCTGCCTCTTGCAGTCTGGCACTCAGTCCTGCTACTTGACTGAAGCTAATTCCTTCATGATTACCTATGAGCTCTTAATTACTTAATCTTATAATTTTTTTTCTCAGTTTCTGTTCCCCTTGATGACACTTCTCAGCCATCTCAAGGCCATGCTGCTGGTAGTGTTCTTCTTCCAACTCTTAACATAAAGAGACTCCTGCCCCTGCAGCTTTGGACTCTGATCAGTGAATTTGCACCTTAGCTAGCCTTCCTCTGAGCCAAATTTACTGGTCCCACTTCCTCCAGTTCCCTTTTGTGTCTCTCCTTATTAGAATATGAACTCTGAGGGCAGAGCCTATCTTTCTTACTTGTTTCTGCATCGCTAGCAGATACATGTAGCATTTAACACAGTGCTAGCACATTGTGAGAACTTTAGAAATGCTTTCCCTCCCCTCCCCTTTCCCCTTTTCCTTCCCTCCCCTCCCCTCTCTCTTTCCTCCCTTCCTTCCTTCCTTCCTTCCTTCCTTCCTTCCTTCCTTCCTTCCT
>NW_027186304.1:54717877-54729069 GCF_028583685.1 Petaurus breviceps papuanus
TCCTTCCTTCCTTCCTTCCTTCCTTCCTTCCTTCCTTCCTTCCTTACACAGATTTTTTGGACACTATTGAATAGCCCTGCTTCTTGTATAGTCTTGCCTTCTTTGACTTTGATGTTGTTTTCTGCTGGTTCCATTCCTACCTGTCTGACTTCACTCCTCTATCATCCTGCCTCTGCCATTTGGGCAAGTCACTTACCTCACAGGACCTTACTTTACTCATTTGTAAAACGAGAGAGTTGGCCTCAATGACTTCTAATGTTCCTTTTATCTCTAAATTTTTACTCCTTTTCAGGTTCATCACTTATTAGGCCCCTTTCTAGTCTCTCTATAATCTCTCAGGGACCTCAGGGTAAACCATCATATCTATGAAGAAGAATCACAATTCTCTCTCTCCTGAACTGCATCCTTGCATCCCCAATTGTCTGGTGGATCGCTTCATGAGGAAGTCCCATTACTACTTCAAACTTAATACCCCCAAAGGGGAATCTTATCTCTGAATATTTTCTCCTTCCTCAACTATTCCTAGAACATGTCTCACCTATTATTATACTTTTCTATATAAATGACTTATCCCTTCTTCTTTGCCATTAGTGGGATGTAAGTTCCTTGAGAAAGGTACTATTTTATTTTTACCTTTGTATTCTCAATGCCTGCCATGTAGTAGGAACACACACACACACACACACACACATTTGTTGAATTAAATGGGATTGAAGAGAGGTTTCCCACAGAGAATGAGTTCCCCAGATATTCCTGTTCTCAAAAAGGATTATACTTGTTATATTGAGCCCTGGATCATTACAGGGACTTGTCAAAGAGATTCATAAATACTCTAATGACATTGGCCTAGCATTCCACACAGGGAAAGCTAAGTAGATGTGAAATTCATGTTACCCAGATTATGATATGCAGTTAGATAGGGACTATGTACGTATATCTTGGATAAGAATTGCAAATAGTCAATGAGCTAGGTGTAAAATCAGATAGGGCAACTAGGTGGCACAGTGGATATTGGGGGTCTGGGGTTAGGAAGACTCATCTTTGTGAGTTCAAATCCGGTCCCAGACACTTACTAGCTGTGTGATCTGGGCAAGTCACCTAACCCTGTCTGCCTCATTTTCCTCATCCATAAAATGAGGGGGAGAAGGAAATGGCAAACCACTCTAGTGTCTTTGCCAATAAAACCCTAAATGGGGTTATGAAGATTTGGATCAACTGAAAAATGACTGAACAACAATTGCATAGGAGGTAGCAAGGGAAATGGATTTAATTTTGGAAATTTTTCCCATTGCTCTCAGTGATCCTGAGTTCCTCTCTGCTGTCAAAGTCAAATTTTAAAAACCAGTATTCTTCTGGATATGCAATATCTATACGGTTACAAATTATGGAACACCAGGGCCACATGAAACTTGAAAAATAAAGGTAATCCAAAGAGTAATGGGAAAGGTGCTTGGTACAAGTAAGTGGGTTTCAGCATATCATCAATGGTGACTTTTTTGCAAAAATGGCTGAAATATGTCATGAAGGGCATGTATAATCAGAAAATATGATAGACTGGTAATGGCAAGAGAGATAATAATGAACAGACACTACAAATGTTGGGCTAATAGCTTTGTGATATTCATGGAATCATAGCTGGAAGGGATTTCAGAGTACCTAGTCCAGATTCCTCATTTTGTGAATGAGAAAACTAAAGCCCAGGAAGTGACCAGGGTCATATAGGTAGGAACCGTCAGAAGTAGGATTTGAATCTGGGTCATTTAACTCCCAAACCAATACTCTTCCTTCTGCATCATGGGCCCAAAGGAAGGTTTCCTTAGCTGTTTACTGGATCCTTGATGGAGGATTTATGAATGGACATAGGCAAGAGTCATATAAGATAAGAATGCATGGCTACATTATACTCTGAACCAGTTTGGGAAGCACCCACGTTGATATTATCACAGATACAGCAAATATCAAAGTTAAAGCTTCTATGAAGATTTTTGTGAAATAGGGGAAACATTTCTATTTCTCTACATATTGGTACACCATATAAAAATAGCCCCTTTGACTTGATACCCAACATGTTAGTATTATTTGAATAGAATTACACAAAAGAAAAAAAATTAAAAGAACCACTATGTAATTAGCAAGTTGGAAAGGAACTTAGAGGTAATCGAGTCTAACCTCATCAGTCTGAAAATGAGGAAACTGACCCAGTAAGGTTTAATGACCTGCATAGTTATTATTTTATTTTAGGAATCAATAAGCTTCATGCCACCTTTTGTTTTAGTATTGATAGAGAGGAAAACACCTTTAAAAGAAATTCAAGTGAGTAAAATTCATTTTAATGAGAGTCTACCTGTCATGACAAATCCAGCAACTTATATGAACACTTATAAACACTTATAAAACACTTATCACACAAATAAAGTCAGATTTTAAAAATTGGAAAAATATTGGTTGCTCATGGGTAGGCTGAGCCAATATGATAAAAATGGCAATTCTACCCAAGTTAATTTATTTATACAGCGCCATGCAATCCAAACTACCAAAAATTATTTTATAGATCTAGAAAAAATAATAAAAATCATCTGGAAGAACAAAAGGTCAAGAATATCAAGGGAATTAATGAAAAAAATGTGAAAGAAGATGGTCTAGCCATATTAATCTCAAACTGTCTTATAAAGTGGTAATCATCAAAACAACCTGGTGCTAACTAAGAAACAGAGTGGTGGATCAATAGAATAGATTAGGTATATAATACACAGTAGTAAATGACCATAGTAATTTAGTGTTTGATAAACCCAAAGATCCAAGCTCTTGGGACAAGATTTCACTATTTGACAAAAATTGCTAAGAAAGCTGGAAAATAGTTTGGAAGAAACTAGGTATAGATCAACATTGTATACCATATACTAAGATAAGGGGAAAATGAATATATGTAGACATAAAGGGTGATACTATGGACAAATTAGGGGAACATGGAATAGTTTACCCACCAGATCTATGTATTACAGAAGAACTTATGACTAAAGAAGAAACAAAAAGCATTTTGAGATGTAAAAATGGATAATTTTAATATATTAAATCAAACAGGTTTTGCACAGACAAAAATTGATGCAGCCAAGATTAGGAAAGCAGAAAGTTGGGAAAATTTTCTTTTTACAATAAATGACTCTGATAAAAGTTTCATTTCTCAAATATATAGAGAACTGAGTCAAATTTATAAGAATACAAATCATTCCCCAATTGATAAATGGTCAGAGGATATAAACAAGTGTTTTTCAGACAAATAAGTCAAAACTATCTATAGTTATATGAAAAAATGCTCTATATCACTGTTGATTAGAAAAGTATAAATTAAAACAACTCTGAGATACCACCTCACATCTATCAGATTTGTTAATATTACAAAAAAGGAAAATGATAAATGTTGGAGGGGATGTGGGAAAACTGGGATGTTAATGCACTATTGGTGGAGTTGTGAACTGATCTAATCACTCAGTAGAGCAATTTAGAACTATGTCCAAAGGGCTATAAAATGTGTGTACCCTTTGATCCAGCAATACCACTTCTAGGTCTGTATTCCAAAGAGATTATAAAAAAGGAAAAAGGACTATTACATGTACAAAAATATTTATAACAGATCTTTTTGTGGTGGCAAAGAATTGGAAATTGAAGGTATGCCCATCAATTGGGGAATGGCTGGATAATTTGTAGCATACGATTGTGATGAAATAACATTGTGCTATAAGAAATGATGAGCAGGATGATTTCAGAAAAACCTGGCAAGATTTACATGAACTGATGAAGCAATAAAATGATACAATGCAATTCCAAAAGACTCATGATGAAAAATGTTATCCACCTCCAGAGAAAGAACTGATGGAGTCTGAATGCAAATCAAAGCATGTAATTTTCACTTTCATCATTTTTTTCTTTTTAGTCTGTTTTCTTTTGTAGCATGACTAATATGGAAATATGTTTGCATGATTCCACATGTATAACCTATATCAGATTGCTTATAGTCTCAGGGAGAGAGGATGGGAGGGAAGAAGGAACAGAATTTGAACTCAAAAATTTAAAAAATGAATGTTAAAAAAATTTTACATGCAATTGGGAAAAATAAAATATCATTTTTAAAAAAAGAAATGAATAAACCAAATAGTTCTTGGAATCCTTATCATTTTAAGACTATGGCCCTGAGGAAGCAACATTAACATTCTTTCTTTATCATGGGTACTTAGATGGTGAAGAAGATAGAATGTTCCTGCATTCAAATTTAGCCTCAAGATGCTTTCTTGCTTTGTGATCCTGGGCAAGTCACTTAACTTCTGTTTGTCTCAATTTTCTCATAAGTAAAATGATGATAATAATAGAATCTGCCCCCCCCTTCCCCAGGAGTGTTGTGAAGATCAAATGAGTTAATAATTATAAAGTACACAGTGCCTAGGTACATAAACTACATAAATGTTAGCTATTACTGTTATTGGCAATTATTATTTTTCATTTCCCTTTGGGTCACAAGATCACTTAGTCCAGGGGTGGGGAACATGTGGTTAACTAGGCCCTTGGGTATAGCCTTTTGAATGATTCCAAGTTTTACAGAACAATTCCTTTTATTAAGGGGATTTGTTCTGTGAAGTTTAGATTCAGTTAAAGGACTGCACTTGAGGACATAGGCATATATGGCCTGGAGGCCGCAGGTTCCCCACATCCGACTTAGTCCAGTCTTTTGATTGGGAGTGTAAATGATTGCCATTAATAGAGAAGAGGGGATTTTTCCAAGACTGATCTTGTCAATACAAGCTATTTTACTTTTGCTCTTTGTACAGCAATCAGCCGTGTTTCTCTCCTGGATTTGGCTAGCAACTTTAATTTCACACTTGTGACTAAGACCAAATATTGATGAACAGCAGAGAACAATGTTATCTTTTGGAAATTATCAACATTAAATTGCAAAAATTAAAACCAGCAACTCTTAGCAGATTTTGGGGGATATTTCCCTTTTTTTCCTTCCAAATGCTATGGTAGTTGGCATACTTGTGGAGGTATGTGTTTATCTGGGATTAAATAGCTGACAAAATTGTTGAGAAGCATAATAGTGTAGTGGATAGAGTTAGGGTAGCTCCCAAGATCTGGGTTCAACTCATACCTCAGACTCTTATTAGCAATGTGATCCTAGACAAATCACAATTTCTCTGGGCTTTAGTTTTCTAATTTGTAAAATTAGAGTGTTGGACTTACTGACTTAATGGTTCCTTCTAGTCTAAATCAATGATCTCATGTTCTCATGATCTGAGTTCAGCTCCTGCCTCTTCTGTATACTAGCTATAGGCCCATGATAGAATCATTTATCCCTTCTCTACACCAGACAATTATGTAAAGACTCTAAGACTGCCAATTATGTAAAGCACTTTACAAATTTTAAGGTGTTACAAGTTAATGATATTAAGTTATATTTGAGTTGTTCATCTGCATTGATGCATTCTGGGAATCTCAGCACAGATAAAACCACGGGTCCAAATTTCTCCCATTTCCCCTGAGGGAATGCTTGTAGATGCTTGTAGATGGATCAGTTGATAATTATCATATGTGCAGACTCTGTGTGTGTGTTTGTATTAATTTGATTTTAGTAAATAGACAACGTGGCATAATGGATATCCAGCCAGTCCTGCAGACTGACTTGAACCTGGGTTCAAGTCCTGCCTCTGACACATTGTATAGCTCACATTTATAAAGTGATTTAAGTTTGCAAAGCACATTACAAATATTTTAACCTTTTCATTTTAACCTCACAACAACCCTTGGAAGTTGGTGCTACTATTAACATAATATTATATTATATTATGCCCATTTTACAGATGAGGAAACAGGCAAACAGAAGTTGTGACTTGCCCAGGGTCACAGAGCTAGCATCAGATTTGAATTCATATTGTCCAGACTCCAGATCCAGTACTCTATCAACTATGCCACCTAGATGCCCTGGCTGTGTGACCCTGGGTAAATTACTTACCTTCTCAGTGATTTAAACAACTAAGACTATATGTTACAGAGATTTATAGTCCTTTATAATTTAAATAGTCATCTACCAATGCTGACCTTCATTGGTAGAGGACAGATTTACTAGGAATTTTCTATATCTGTACCATTGAAATCATTGGCCTAGTCTAAGAAATACATTTAATTGTAAGGAGCTTTATAACATACTATGTATCCTTATGGAATATTGGAAGAGATTTGGAGATAGTTTCATTATAATGAACTCTTCATTCTTTCAGTGTTTATTGATAAGAAATTCTGCCTAGGTTAGAATTCTGCCTGGGTTACCCCTGAAGCTTAGCCCTGCTCTTCTCTCTACGATCATTGCAAATATATGTATATGCATACATATATGTACATGTACATACGTGAACACATGTGTGTATGTCCATGTGAACACGCACAGAACCATACCTGGAGTGACCTTGGAATTTCCCTTGTATTCCTCACAAGCTGGTCATGTAAGACCCTAATCACATACTCCCAGTTATGTTAGCTTACCAGAACTCCATTTGGGAGGCAGGGAGGTGTGGAGGGCTGGACTTAGGGTTTGAGTGCTGACTCTGTCACTCAGGCAGGTCATTTAAGTTCTGCGTCCCTCAGTTTACTCATCTGTAAAAATGAGGGAATTGGACTGGACCCTAAAGCCCTTTTCAAGCTCTAAAATCCTATCATGCTGTTGTAGGTGGATGGTTGTAGGATGTAGGTGGATGTTACCTGTTTCTAGGGGAGGATTAATAATGAGACCTGTTTAGCAATTTGCCGGTGATAAAGATCACCACATGGCCTCAGGTGTATGTTGAGAAACTGCATCCTCCTACAAGGATAACATGTTCTATAGAGAAAAAAAGTCGTGTATGATAAAGTGGCAATGGAGTTCAGCAAAAGAAAGACGTGAGTTTCTGCCATTGGAAGAATGCCTCTCAGTGCTCAGATAAAATCTTTGTCATCTCAGGGATGAATCATGTGGACTCGTTTGATATGATTTATTTGTCAGTTCATGTCAATGATAAATATCAACCAGGCAGGAAAATAGTGTTTGCTGAACACGGTGGCTCTACCTCCCAAATTCCCAACATTGGTACCCTCCTTGACACTCACATAGCCACCACCCTGGCTCAGGTTGGCTTTTCCAAATCTCAACTAAACTACTTGAATATCCTCCTAATTGGGGTCTTCCTGCTTCCAATCTTGTTCCCCTCCCATCCATCCTCCACACAGTTATCAAAATAACCTTCTGAGACACATACATCCCTCTATTTATCCCTCTCTTCAGAAATCATCAATAGCTCCCTATTTCCTATAGGATAAAATACAAGATATTTAAACTGGTGTTCTGTTTAGCATCTACCTATCCAGCCTTATTTTAGATCATTTCCCTTCACAAACTTGTATTTTCCAGTTAGTTGGTAAATATGCATTAGTAATATTAAGTATTTATTATGTGTTGGACATTATGATAAGCACTGAGGATCGACAGAAAGGTAAAAACACAGTCCCTGCCCTCAGGAAACCTATATCCTAAGAGGAGAAATAACATGCTAACAGCTAAGTAGACAGAAGACATCCACAGAGTAGGTGCAGGCTAATCTCAGAGGAAAGACCCTGGGAGGGGGTGGAGAGAGAGGCCAAGAAAGGCCTCCTGCAGAAGGTGGGATTTGAGTTGAGTCTTGAAGGAAGCCAGAGAAGCCAGGAGTCTGGGATGAGGAGGGAGAGCATTCCAGGCATGGGTGGCAGCCACTGCAAAGGCGGGGAGTGGGAGCTGGGATATTCCGGGTTGTATGTTTGAAAGAGCAAAAGACCAGCCTTACTGGATTGTTGAGTACACGAAGGGTCCCAGGCCAAGTGCATTACTGTTCTTGAACTTGGCACTCCATTTTCTTCTTCCATGCATTTACACAGACTCTTCTCCAGGGCTAGCATGCATTCCTTCTTCTTCCTCATCTCTCAGGAACTTTGTCTTCCTTCAAAATTTAATCCAGAAGCTCTCTTCTGTTAAGCCTCTCCTGATCCCCTGCAATATAAGGGTTATCTTCCTTCTCTATTTTCCATGTAGGATAATTATTTTTGTACACATCATGTCCCCTAAATAGAAAGGAAGTTCCTTTAAGGCAGGGATGGTGGTTTCATTTTTGTCTTTTGTCCCTAGCATCTGCACTGTGTCTTGTACAAGTATGGCGTACTCTAGATGTTTGTTGAATTGGTTGGCAGAGTCAGTAAGAGCTTTCCAAGGTACAAAATTTATGTGAAGTTATATCCTTATTCCAGAAAGTTATATATCAATACTCGGCATTGAGCTGCCCTGGCCAATGTCATTTCACAGCAACCCTGTTAAATGTTATAACTAACACCCACTGTGGCATAATTCAGCATATCACCCATTTATAACATGATTCCCATGGAACTGACTTCCCCTTGTAATGTTGTTTCATCTAATGCCATATTTTCTCGGAACTGATTAACAATCTTTAGGGAGAGTATACCTGTGTCTCTTCATTACCTTTGGTCAAAAGAAAATCGCTCCAGATGCATTAAATAAAGAAAAGAGCAGATATGTACCGAGTTTAGCCGTCTCTCAGAGATAATAATACCATCTTATATATATTTGCTTTATACTTTTCAAAGAATTTTCACACTTTTGGACTCATTTAGCCATTTAAACAATTCTCTGAGATTATTATTACCTTAATTCAGTTCAACAAGCATTTATTAAGTGCATACTCTAAGTAAGGCACTGTGTTGGGCACTGGGGAGATAGAAAAATGAAGTCATGGCAGTAACTTTTTCATAGAGCACTTCAAGTTTTGCAAAGCACTTTAAACAATTTATCTTATTTGATCCTCACAACAGCTTTCCAAATGAGGAAAGTAAGTCTAAGAGAGGTTATAGAACTAGTAAATATCAAAGTCAGTGACTTCACCAAAGTCACACAACTTGTAAGTTTCTAAGGCAGGGCTGCCTGATTACCTACTAAGGAGAGACACAACAAGAAGACAGATAAGTGAATGTAGTTTATGTACAAAGTAGTAGGAATAATTTAAAGAGTCAGAGAGCATTAACCCTGGGGGTAAGTGGGTTGGGAATCAGATCAGGAAAGACCTCTGGTAGCAAGGAGACATTTGAACTGTGCTTCAAAAAAACCCTACAACAAACCGAGTATTCTAAAGGGTTGAAGGTGATATATCTCTATTTTTATGTATGATACGCGGAGATGTTAGGTAACTTGACTAAGGTCACTTGCTTAAGTTCATACGCACACCTGTACCAATGGAGAACAGTCATGACAAGGTTAACAGAAATTCACAAATAATTTTTTAAAATCTCTTTTGAATCATTGGTTTATTTCTCCTCCTCCACGTGAAGCTGAAATGCAGAATTGCTAGCCCTAGCAAAAATAACTCTAGGAATTTCTTTCTCTTTCTTGCTATTTTCTGATGGAGATGTAGTGAACAGGGAAAAGGGAAATGTAAGACAGCAAAATACTATATTCTTAGAGCTAGAGTAATCTTGAAGAAAATCTCTGATTTTATAGATGAAGAAACTGAAGTAATGACAGAGTAGAAAGAGCACTGGGTGGGAAGTCAGAATGCCTGGGTTTAAATCCTGGCTTGGCTATTTCCTACCTGTGGGACCTTAAGCACAGTCATTTAGTGTCTCTGGGTCTCAGTTCCTTCATCACTAAAATGAGAGGGCTAGATCAAATAAGGTCTGTTCTAGCTCTAAATCCTATGATTCTATGAAAAAGCAACATTAAATAACTTGCTATCATAGAAAGCTAGATGAGAACAGAGCTGAGCCTAGAACCAGGTGAGTTCTAGATCAGAACTTCCATAACATTAGAAAGAATGAAGTCAGTCATTCAGTTAATAAACATTTGTTAAGCACCTACTGTTTGCCAGGTACTATGTAGAGAGAGGGGAGAATTACAACCCTGTAAGTTTGGATGGCTCCTGAGAGGTTTGTTTCTTTTTTTTTTTTTGTCTTTTGGAGGGCAATTGGGGTTAAGTAACTTGCCCAAGGTCGCATGGCTGGTTTTCTTGTGCTAAGTGTCTGAGGCCAGATCCGAACTCGGGTCCTCCTGACTCCAGGGCCAGCACTTTTACTCGCTGCGCCACCTAGCCACCCCAGAGAGGTTTATTTCTTAAGAAAGTTGCTTAATACTTTAAAAAGGGTAATAAGAGCTGACATTTATGTAGTGCTTCAAGGTTAACAAAGCACTATACATAATTTAATTTAACACAACTTTGTCAAGTAAGGGCTTTTATTATTCCCATTTTACAGATAAGGAAACTGAAGCTAAAAAAAGAGTCTTACAGCTAAAAAGAGTTTGAGATAGGGTTTGAACTCAGGCCTTCTTGACTACAGGCACAGTGCTTTTGCCCCATGGACTATTTAGGTGCTGTAATTATTTGCAGAAAATATCATTAGATACCATTAAAATAAAATGTGCAAACATGTAGTGTGTACATGAACAGAAGAAAGTCCTCAAAGCAATTTCCCTAAAATCATTTTTCAAATTAAAAGAACTTGACTAGATTGAAGGGAGAGTGTAATAAACCTTTGTTTTTCATATGGTGGGCATTAACATAAAGATTCTTTAAAAGTAGCAATTTTCCTATGAGTCCTTTGTCCAGAATATGCACAATTCTGTATTTTGTTCTACTTTAAAAAAAACAAACAGAATAGTAAAGACAATGTTATTGGGCTTTGTTTAGTCAGAATGATGGTGGTGGGGCAAGGAAAATGCTATTCTTCTGCTTTCCATATTCCTGATTTGATGACTTTTCACTCAACCGTGAAGGCATCTTTAGCCAATTGAGTAAGTTTAGACTTGGGAACTGTTGAGTTCTATGTTTTGGCTGTGTGACTTAATCTTAACCACTTAACCATTCTGGTTTGCTTCCTTGTTTATAGAGATAAAAATCTTAACTTATCTCCTAGGAATAATATGTGAATGGAATGAACTGAAGTTATGACTTTTATATGACATTGATTACATAGATAAGATTTACCAGACTTTAATTATGAGGGAGTATTTGAGGACATTTGTCCATTTGTGGATTTTCTGGTCTCAGCTAGATATGCTCCCTCTTCCCTATTTACTGATGTTTTCTGTTCCCCATGATGATTTCTGGGGTCCTATTTCTATACAATTCCTAATATGG
>NW_027186304.1:54729079-54730123 GCF_028583685.1 Petaurus breviceps papuanus
GACATTTTGGGGCTACTGTCAATAGGAGCCCTTTGTATTCTGTTCCCCTGCCTTGTGCCATTGGAGGACTAGATTAGAAGTGGATAGATTTGGGGAGTTTGAAAGGACAAAGGGGAATTTTACTAGGGACCTCTAGGGAACTTCAGTCATTCAGTAGTGTCTGACTTTTTGTGACCTCATGCCCATGGGATTTTCTTGGTAGTGATACTGTAATGGTTTTCCATTTCCTTGGATCCAGTGGATCCCCTTGTCAGGATTCAACTGATGCTTTTTTTAGGACAATCAGAGGTTAAGCGATTTACCCAGGGTCACACAGCGAGCAAGTGTCTGAGGCTGGATTTGAACTCAAGTCTACATAACTCCAGGCTCTGTGTTCCACTGACCTACCAGCTACCTCCTTTTAAAAAAATTCTTAAGTAATTAAAAGGAGGCATTAGTTATGCGATGCTTTGTGATTGTAACATTGTGTGGAATCAGGAGCATTGTATAAAAGCCCTTTATTCATTCACTTCAATCCAGAAAGCATTTATTAAACACCTACTAGATATGAACATTGTGGCAGGTGCTAGACTTAAAGAGACAAAAACAAAACAGTTCCTGTTCTTTGGAGAGCTTACATTCTACTAATCACCCAGTAAGTATCAGAAGAAGACAGTAGCTGTAGTTGGTGACTCTCCTTTAAGGGATACTGAAGCAGGCATTCATTGGCATAATAGTAACAGTAGAAAGGCCTGCTGTCTTCTTGGGTCATGTATCTAAGATGATGGAAAACCTAAGACTTGTCAAAACTGATAAGTATTATTCATTATTGGTGACTTCTGAGGGCACAAATGATACTGTAGAAGGAATTTAGAAGCTATTTCCCATAAACAGTGATGCTCCCCAAAGTAGTCCTGGGTCTCTTTCTCCCCCCCCCATGTCCTCTCATTTGGTGATCTCATCAACTGCCCTGGGTACAGTTATCATCTCTACATAGATGACTTCAACATATCCATCCATCTATCTATCTATCTATCTATCTATCTATCTATCTATCTATCTATC
>NW_027186304.1:54730133-54802835 GCF_028583685.1 Petaurus breviceps papuanus
ATCTATCTATCTATCTATCTATCTATCTATCTATCTATCTATCTATCTGTCTGTCTATCCCTGTATATCTACCTAAGTACCTATATGTATATATCACTCTGTGTACCTATGTATGTATGTATCTATGCATCTATCTACCAGTCCAACCCTAACATCTCTTTCCTGAACTGTAGTCTTGTATGATCAAAGTTCTGTTGGACATCTCCACTTGAATATCCCATAGTTGTATTAAATGTAGCACGTCCAAAATGGAGCTCATTATTTGCCTCACATAAACCCACTTCCTTTGAAAACTTTCCTATTTCTGTAGGGTGGTCCCTCAATCTTCTGATTTCCCAAGTTCCCAGTCTCAATGTCAACCTCATCTCTCACTTCTCTGTGGCCCTCTATACCCAAGCAGTTGCAAAACATTGTAGATTCTATCTTCACAATGTAGCCTGCATCTATGCCATTCTCTCCCTTTACCCAGTGCCCATCCAAGTTGGGTTCCACAGCAGCTTTCACCCAGAATATTACTGCAACAGACAATTGGCTTCCTGGCTTCCAGTCTTTCTTCTCTACATAAATCTGCTAAAATGAATTTTTCCAAGCACAAATCCAATCATAGCATCCTCTGCTTAAGAACTTTCACAGGCTCCCTCTTGCCTCTAGGATAAAATACAAATTCTTCATGTTAGCTCTTATATGTCTTAACAATCTTGTTCCAGTCTTCTCTACCGGTTATATTTCACATTTTCACCTTTCATGCACCAAAAGGTGAAAGTGTTCTATCTAAAGTAACCTACCCATGGTTCACTGAACACATCATCCCAAATCTGCTTCTTCTGGCAGGTTTTCTCTTGTGCTTAGAATGCACTCTATCTTCACCTCCATCTTCTAGAAACCTTGGCTTACTTCAAGGCTCAATGCATTTACCATCTCCCATGGGAAGTTTTTCATGATCCCCTTAGTTGTTAATGTTCTCTGTCTCCTCAAGTAGTCATGCATAGATTTATCTATTTAAGTGATATATTTCCCTCAGTAAGAGGGTAAATTTTTTTTTTATTTTAGGAGAGGGACTGCTTTTCATTTTGTCTTTGTATCTCCATCACCCAACATGATGTCCTTTATATAGGAGTGCTTAATAATATTTGTTGGATTGGTTTATGAAGTCCTAAGTTAGAATATTTTTTTTTGCTTTTTGGAGGGCAGTTGGAGTTAAGTGACTTGCCCAAGGTCACATGGCTAGTTTTTGTGTTAAGTGTCTGAGGCCGGATTTGAACTCAGGTCCTCCTGACTCCAGGGCCAGGGCTCTACTCACTGTGCCACCTAGCTGCCCCTAGGCTAGAAATGGAAAACTTCAAGAGTACAACTGGAATTTTCATCACTACTTTTAAATGAGGTAAGGGATTTTGAAGAGAAAGTCAAGTTTTGGAAGTGAACAAACAGCTGGTTTCAGGAGATGGAGTCTGAGAATAAGAACTTGGATTTCTGGATCAAGATTTAAATATAGTAATAACAGATTCCTGACTAGGGACTGAGCCTCTCTAACAGAGGCTGTTAAGGATGACTGATTGAATATCTTTGCTTGGAGTCTCGTGAATCTCATCAAAAGGGCTTTAAACTTAAGAAATGAATAGAGAGGAGAAAAGTGCTTATATCAATTCACTGAGATACTTTACAGCAGGTACCCCCACTTTATTTTACTTGGGCAAATGAACTTTAAAAAAAGTATTTTGATAACCATATTTCCATATAATTGGCTTTCTCTGTAACCTTATACATTTTATGTTAAGCATTTAAAAACATTCTTCTGAGAAGGGGTCCATAGTCTTGACCAGATTCTCAAAGGAGTCCATGACACACAAATGAGTTTACAAACTGTTGTTATATAGAATAGTTATAATATAGGAGTAAAAATAACAATAGAGGTATTCAGAATTTCATAGGAGACAAAAATGTCCAATAAAGCAGCAATAATAAATATTTCACTTAAGGATAATAAGCAGAATAAACTGTAGATTCTAATACAAACGGACAAATTTAACCTCATAGGCATAGAATAAACCTGTATGTCTGTGCCTATATTTATATTTTTATAATCTCTCTCTCTTACTCTATCTGTCTGTCTGTCTGTCTATCTATACTAATCTGTTAGGTGATGCAGTGGCTAAAGCACAGCTCCTGGAGTTGAGAAGACCTGAGTTTAAAACTGGTCTCCAATACTTACTAGTGGTGTGACCCTGGGAAAGTCACTCAACCTCTGTCTTCCTCAGTTTCATCAATTATAAAATGGGGATCATAATAGCACCTACCTCACAGCATTATTATGAGAATCAAATGAGATATTAATTGTAAAGTGTTTAGCACAGTGTGTGGCACAAAGGAGGTACTTAATACACGCTTGTTCTTTTTCCCTTTCCATCTATCTATATCATCTATATCTACATCTAAATTGAATGGGAACAGAAACAGAAGCAATATTGGCATTGGAAATATTACAGACCCCCTGGGCAGAAGGAGGAAATAGATAAGTTCAAGAAAGAGATCATGAGACCAGAACTAACATCATATAGCAGTGATGGGGGCCTTCAGTCACAAAGAAGCCCAGGTTAAGTTGAGTGAATCTAGAAAAACCTATTTTGGGGGGCGGCTAGGTGGCACAGTGAATAGAGAATCGGCCCTGGAGTCAGGAGGACTTGAGTTCAAATATGGCCTCAGACACTTAATACTTACTAGCAGTGTGACCTTGGGCAAATCATATAACCCTAATTGCCCTGCCTTCACCCCCCCAAAAAAAAAAAAAAACACCGAACCAACCTATTATTGGTAAGATCATTGTCAATGGGATGGAAAAGGAAAAAGCTAAGGGACTTTCACCCAAAATGAATTAAATGTAAGTTTGATTCTTCCCTATATAAAAATAAAACACTTTAAAAAAGAAAACAAAAGAAAAAGGAAGTTATAGGTAAATGAAAGGACGGCTCACAGTTTCTTCTTGGAGAGACAAATAAAGGATTTGGCAGAGTTGGTTTATCATGCTTCCAAAGGCAACAAGAATCATGATCTTATGGAACATTTGTCCATCTCATGTTCCACAGTCATGATAAGCTTCATAAAATAATTGCCATTTGTGCATCAGCATCTATTGAAGAAGATGAGGAGGGAGAGAAATTCTATGGAGATCCTCTAAATTAAATCAATATGCGTTCTGATGCTCAGGGAATTTAATGCAGTGGTATCAGTAAGTTAGAAGAGAGAAAAATATGCTAGAAAACATGGCTTAGGAGTTAGAAATAAGTGAGTCTCAGGGGTCTGTGGACTACATAGTGCTTAGCACAGTTTGGCATATAGTAGGCACTGAATAAATGTTTATTGACTATTGATTACACAGAAATATGTTACTTATATAATATGGTTTCATTGGGAAAAGAAGAAGGTATTGGATCACCATCTCTAACAAATAACATAACAATAAACTAAACTGGTTATATTTTAATGACAGGAAACAATTCATTACAGATGTGGGAAGCTTACTTGATTCAACTGTCTGTGTACAGTCAGACCACTGACTTGTTAGAGCAACAATCAAAATCAATGCAAAATGAGAATTAAAACCAGAAAAAGATGTGCTGCCCAATTGAAACAACACAAAACTGATCTTTTTAAATGAGCTGTTGACATTGCAAAATGGAAAATGCATGGAAGAAAGGATTTCAACAGTAATTATAATAATCTCATTCAGAAATGTAATCAATGTAAGTAAATTGCAAAAGTAAGAAAGTCCTAAAAGCCACCACAGCCAGGAAGGCCTGGATCTTTTTGCAAAATGGAGAGATAGGGCAGCTAAGGAAAACACTAATTTAGAAACTTGTCTATAAAAAATTATGGAGAAGCATAGTGGAAGATCATGAACTATATTGCCTCATAAATTAGTAACTAGTGGTAAAATGTTAACAATCTTAAAGAGACCTTGGTTAGAAACTCAGTTAAAGAAACTAATCCCTATAGCTTTTAAGCATGAAATGGGAAGGATAATAAACAGATGAAAAATGGAAAAGATATGTAAAGTTTTTAAAAATAACAACTTGTTTTTGCTATCAGAGATAATGGATTTACCACATTTATATTTGGGCATCACATATATACGAGGGCATAAATGATACTTCCAGAAGAAGTTTATAAAATAGTGCCCATAAATAATGGGCTTTCTCCCAATCTTAACTAAAATTTACCTTGTATAGGAAACCTGTCCCAACCTCTCTTAATTCCAATGACTTCCCCCTTTTGGTTACTTCTTAATTTTCCTGAATATAGTTTGTTTGTACATAAATGTTTTCAAATTGTCCTTGACCCTTCCCCACCCCCATGTGATTGTGAGCTCTTGGAGGGCAGGAATGGTCTTTTTCCTTTCTTTGTATCACAAGTGCCTATCCCTTGGTAGGTATATAATAATTGCTTACTGAATGACTAATTTTGCATATCCTTTCTTCAAGGTCAATTGCTTTGGCTTACATAGAATTCAAGTGTTTTTTTTTTTTTAACATTGTTGCCTTTTGCTTCTCTTCTGACAAATTTTCCTGCACTTCTGTATTTTTTTTCCTCCAAATCTATTATTCCCCTTTTAGAACCTCTACTTCTTTAGTGAGATGATCCATGACATCTTTTAAGTTTTGTATTCTTAAAATAAAATTCTACATTGAGTACTTTGATTACTTGCTTAATTTCATTATTATCTTTAAACAGTTTTATTCCTCTTTTGAATCATCCTGGAGTTTCTTGCTATTATTCCATGATCTTTGGGATTAGTGAATAATTTTATTTTTCACTGGGGAAAGTTGGTTTATTTTCTTTTCTAGTACAATAATTGCTCATTGTGTTCTGTTCTCTTTGAGTTCTTACCCATTTTCCCTTTTGTCTTCATGAGCTTCTGTGGTGTTTTATCTGCCTGTTGGCTCGTTTTAAAATCAGGTTTTTCTTCTTTGGACCTTGTATCTTTCAGATTTTCTCATAAATTCTCAGTTGCTTGTTTCTGATTGCCCTCCTCGCTCTCTGCCTCACCACTTTCCCTACTGCTGCAATGATCCTCCTAGGCTCAGCATTTTGAGCCTTCATACATTGTGGGTAAAGGGTTGTGACCCAGTCTTACTTGGTCCCCAAACAGAGCAATATATATACATATATATGTATATATATATGTATATATATATATATGTGTGTGTATATATATAGTTGGAAGAGAAACTTTCCAGGTTTGAAGTCCTCTTTCTCTCAGGCATCAAAGTATTTTCTCCTCTGACCAGTATTTCCACAGAACTGTTGTCTTTTTTCCGTACTCTTCTCCTTCTTTCCCTTTCCTCCACGTGGATGGGCAGAATTAGTGTCTGCTGCCTTTGTGAGGTTAGGGAAGGGAGGCTGAGTCATTAACATGGGGAAACCATGTAAGGACTCCCACATTGGATTCTGAAGCACAAGACTGAAATATTTTTTACATTGATTACTTTTGGTGATAGAATGGGTTGGGTATGGTGTAGGGACAATGAGTGGAATCGCTAAATGTTTATATCTCTTAACATTTTGGTTATCTGATGTTATTTCATCAAGTTTTTTTTTAACTTGTACAGAACTCTTGTCTTCCTTTGACATACATTTAGATTTAGTTACTCTATATCTGGGATGTAATTTCTTTTTTGTTGTTTTTGGGTTGCAGAGGTTTGTAAAAAATATCTCTTCTGCCATCTTGACAATCACATGATCTCTCATGTTCTCCATGAATAATTAAATGGAATAAAGAAGAGAAAGATCAATGAGGGTTGAGGTAGATAGAAAGAGTAGGACTTAAAATAGACTTTGAGAGATGTTTAGATTTTAAGGAAAAGAGAAAGAAGCAGGGATTACATTATAAGAAGGGGATACCCTAGCACCCACTCATTTTCAACTGTTTGCAATTTGGCCTCTGATCTACCATTAGACTGAAATAGTTCTCTGCAAAGTTACCAATGATCTCTTAATTGCTATGTCCTCCTATCTTTTTCTAGGTCATCATCCTCTCATTTCTCGTTCTCTTTCTAACTTTTGATATTTTTAACTACCTATTTCATCGCTCTGTCTCCTGATTTCCCTCTCTCTATTTGTTCACTCATTTCCCATCTTCTTGACTAGATCATCTCTTGCCTTCCTTAGAGCAAATGTTCCTCAAGACTGTTTTAGGCACTTTTCTCTTTTTTCTCTTGTTCCATTTCTTCTGGAGATCTCATCAGCTCCCTTGGATCTCATTAGCTTTCATATGCTCTTATCTGCTACATTTACTCAGATGTTTCAACATCTAAATATATTGCTATAATCACTCTCCAAACTGTAGTCATGCATCACTAACTACCTGATGGATATCTCCTCCTGGATGTCCTCTAGACCTCTCAAACTCAACTTAGCCAAAAGAGAACTATTTCAATTCCCTCTAAACCTAAATTTCACTATATCTGTTTTATGCATGTTTTTTTTCAGTTACCTAGGTTTATAATCTTAGAATTATCATTGATTCTTCCTTTTTCCCCATGATCCCCATAACCAAGGTGCTAAGTCTTGTCAGTTCTACCTGTATGATATTTTGCATCCATCCCCTTCTCTCTCTCTTTCCTCTGGCTCCCCCATCACCCTAATTTAGTGTCTCATTAATTACCTCTCACCTGAACAACTATAATATCTTCATAATTTGTCCCTATAAATGTCATTCATTTTGCACCTCTGTATAAATATTGTTCCTCAGTGCCTGGAATGCTCTCCCTCCTCTACTTATGT
Source organism: Petaurus breviceps papuanus (assembly GCF_028583685.1). Lineage (NCBI taxonomy): Eukaryota > Metazoa > Chordata > Mammalia > Diprotodontia > Petauridae > Petaurus > Petaurus breviceps. Next base: position 54,736,911 of record NW_027186304.1, read on the forward strand.
TTCTCTTTCAGAACTCTTATACTCCCTTTTAGGGACAGTTAGGTGGTGTAGTTGATAGAGCACCATGCCTGGAGTCAGGAAGATCTGAGTTCAAATGTGGTCTCAGACATTTGCTAGCTTTGTGACCCTAGGCAAGTTACTTAACCCTGTTCGCCTTAGTTTCTCACCTGTAAAATGAGCTAGAGAAGAAAATGGCAAACCGCTCCAGTATTTTTTTTAAGAAAGCCCCAAGTGGGGTCACAAAAGTCAGACATGACTGCAAAAAGCCTGAATAATAAGGTCCAAATTTTTTTCTACAATTTAATCCTTTTTTTCTTTTATATACATTGAGAATGAACCTCATATTAGCATCAAAACTCCAGCATAGTCCTTCTCTTTGTGTACTTGTCCTACCAGTCTGCTTTTCTAATCTTCACTTTCTTTATTGCTATTTCCTATTTCTTTCTAAGTGCATGTAGGACAGTGATTTTGAATCCAAATATAATGGCTCCACTGTGCTTGGCAATGAAAAGTTTGTTATAAAATTTTTTCTAGGTCTTTTTCATTTTTTTGTCTTCCAGTTTCATCCTTAAATGTTTTTGGGATGACTTTGCTTGGCTTTCTTTCAACTTATTTTTTCTTCCATGATTTTCAGTGCTTTACTGGATTATAATGCCTATAATCTCCTGCCATTCTTTTCTACAAGATTTTAAAAAATGAATTCGAATTCCAAATCAATGCTGTCTTCAGTTGCCCTGTCACTTCTAACTCAGTCACTGTCTAAAGCATTTTGTTGCTTAGCATTTTTAGATTCTATGGGTCTTTTTTTTTTTTTTTTATAAAACAATCGGGGTTAAGTAACTTGCTCAAGTTTACACGGCCAGTTATTTCTGGGTGTGGTGCTAAGTATCTAAGCCTGTATTTGATCCCCAGGTCATCCCATCACTGGGGCCGGTGCTCTTACTCGCTGAGCCACCTGGCAGCCCCTCTATGGATCTTCTTAATATAGAAATTGATTTACAATGGTTAAACTTTTGCTTGAAATTGTTGTAATTGATGACAGGGTCTTTTCTTCCATCTAATTCCTATCTGTGGTATTAATAAATTTTTTAAAAATAGGACAGTTTACAGTTTTTATTTTATACCTTAATACCTTATTTTTTCTCATTTTGAATTTTAAATTTTTCTCTAACAAGTTGGTGCTTTAACTGTATGTAGACAATTGACTCGTATCAAAAGGACAAAATACCAATTAATATATAGTAATTTTTACATTATTCAGTTGTTTCCATGGTTAGTATTTCTGGTTATTTTCCTGAAGAGAGTGTTCATGATAAATATATGTATCATTTGTGCTGTCTGAAAGCCTTTGGCCTCTTTTTATTCCTTACTCCTAAACCATATTTTCTATCATGCTGACTTTTTTCCTCATCTTTGCAATAAAGTCACTTAATATCAAAGTGTCAGTTTATTTAATTTTGAAAGTCTTATCATATCCTTTATATAATTTCTTTATCTTTCCATCATCTTCAACAGATATTGGCATGTAAGCTGCAATTATTTTCATGCTTATCTTTTTGAAGATATTTACCATGTGTACTGCAATACAAGATGACCAAATATACCATGAAATGATGTTCCATTGCTTCTGGATGGATGATAAAACAAATTCTACAACTTCTTTGTTTGTTCTTCCAAGGAGAATCTTTGGACTATCCTTCTACTTAGCTCCAACTTTCTTCTTTCTTTTAGTTTTAGTTACAGTAACAATATCAAGATACAATTCTGTTCCTTCAGTATTATGGCCACTTATTGGTCATTAGACAAAAACCTCATATTCAGAGTACTAGTAGCTAATTTTTTGTTTCTGCATGGCCCCAAAACTTTGTGATTTCTAGCACCTTAAATTCCTTTCTTCCTCCTACTCTGCCACCATCACTATAGAAGTAGAAGTAGTCATACAGAACCAATACCAAGGGCCATTTTATATTTTTCTTTGCTTCATGGATTGCCCTGGCCAAAGAATTCATCACCAAGTCACCAGTTGAGTGGAGGTGAGCTTCTCTGTACTTTAATAAGCTGATCCTTGGAAAACAAAGTCTATTGATGAGAAATTACTCAAAATCTTTCCAACACGAAAGAACCTTCCAGATCTTGCATGACAGTACCTTAGCTTCTGTGGACCTAGGGCTACCACTATGCAGAAATTAAGCAACAGAAAAGAACTTCTGTACATCTTCCCAAGATAACTGGGGGTGAAGTAAGGTGCTTGCTATTTGACACAGTGCTAAAAATGACAGCTATTATTTTTAAAGAAAAAAATTAAAGAAGCAAATATAGGCTAGGAGTCAGAACTATTTGTATTTGTGGACAACATAATGATTTATTTAGAGATCCCCAGAATCAGTAAAAATGACTGCATAGATATAATCGTACAAAATTATGGAGGGTGTTGAAATTTAGGAAGAGAGGTTTACATTTGATATTGTAAACAATAGGGAACCACTTGAGGAAAGGAATGACATAATAATCCCAATTGATTTAAATCCTAGGAACCAATGAAATAGATTCAAACTATATATTTTCTTTCTGAAGTTCATCTCTCTTTTTTTTTAAAGCAATTTTAATGGAGTTAAGTAAACTTGCTCAAGGTTACATGGCCAGGTGTTTCTGGGTGCGTGCTAAGTGTCTGAGCCTGGATTTGATTCCCCAGGTCATCCTGACACTGGGGCCGGTGCTCTTACTCACTGTGCTACCTGGCCGCCCCCATCTCTCTCTCTTTTTTTTCAAAGGCTAATGTCTGCAATATAGACAACAACTAATGAAAGTGATCATACTTCCCGAAAACTTCCCCTAACCCCCACACCAGAATAAGGCTGAGGTAGGATTATGTTAATCAGATTACAGAACAGTATATTGGATCACTGTGAAGAATAACCACATCAGGGTACAGAATTAAAATCAAGAGAATTTATAGACATGTAGTGAAGCCTTCTGGGATAGATGAGGGGCCAACCATGAATGATGCATATATATTTCTTTGCTTCTGTGCATGTTTACATAATATGACTTTGTTTTCATAAATTTTGTTTTTTTTTGGGAATTTGATACCTCTTGTGATATATAGGTGGTTAGGCTATTAAACTGTAAGTGCACAAAGAACATGGTTTTTATTCCTTGTCTTTATATTTCTCATGGTGACTAATATGCTGTTTTACACATAGCAGATTCCCCATAAATATTTGTTGGTTTAACTTTTCCATAGGCAGTAACCATAGTAACTTACTCTTGGCCAAAATTCCTTTAAAATGATACCTTTGCTTTTGCACAAGACTAACATACATCAAGGCCAAAGTACACTTAAATGTTTGTGAAAGTACAATTTTAGCTAACAATCTTTGTAGAGGGTCTTCTTCTGAGGATTTAGAGCACTTCAAATGTCTTTTCTAGAATAAAATTTAGGCTTATTGCTTATTGTAGAAAGAAACAACTAAACACTGTGCCCAGTGTTTTAGAATAATGCTTCATATTAGAGTTATGGAGAAGCATAGTGTGATACTTGTAATGAAAAATATGAAATCAATAGTCTTTCACAACTGACTCATAAATTTCTATTTAACTAGATTGGTGTCTGCTCCTTAGACTGCTATTATTATCCTCATTTTATAAATAAGGAAACTGAGGCAGAAAAAGCTTAAATGATTTGCCCAGGGTCACACTGGTAATCAGTGTCTGAAGCAGGATTCAAACTCAGGTCTTCCTGACTTAAGGTCCAACTTTCTATTCACTGTACCTCCTAGCTGCCACTGTATAGATAGAGAAAAGGAGTTTTGTATTAAAGTTTTACATTTTCTCAGTTTTGACCTAACATTAAACAAATAGTGTTATGATACCATATTAATAATTAATTAATTAATGATTAATATTATTAATGTAAACCTATCCAACCATTCACCCTATCTTTTGTTCATCTAGGAACATGAGAAACCAAGATTCTCTTTGTGAATTGCTGGTTTCTTAGATTTCTTCATGAGGACACTATTCTTTGAACTCTTTCTTTCTTTTTTTTTCTTGACACAGGCATGCCTAGGCTATAATAAATTGAGATCACATTCTGGCTTCCGTACTTTGGAGAGAGGACCCTCATTGTTGCTTTTTGATGGTGTGTGTCTCCTTTTTTCCCCTTGATCTTTAATTATATTTCAGTTGTACATAAAGTCAAAGAGGCAGTAAAAGAAGGAATGAGAACATGATTCTGATTCACCTTAGGCCTTACATCCTGTCAGGAATGGCCTTCCTTACTCAGTGCCAGTCAGAACTTTAAGTGGAGTGGAGTGACCAAGGCTTTGACATAGGTTACCAGCCTCCAGGGGTGCATGGAGGACATATTTCCTCTATGTTTGCATCCCTGTACTTCTTAATCCCCTACGAGTTTGTGCTGGGACAGTGATGCTCACTTTCCTGGAGCTTAATTTCTGCCATGTGGGTCCCAGATCCTCCTCTGGGTATTGTCTAATTCAACTGCACCGAAGTATCTGTGGCAATTTGTGTCCCCTCTACTTTGTACTACAAAGGCAACATCCTTCTCCTAGGAGAGTCACCTTCTTCCAGAGGAATCTCATTCTGCCATCAGCCTTCCAGCCTTCCTTCCTTGCCTGGTGCTTTCTCCTTAACAGGACCCTCATCCCCTTCACCTCCCCTCAGAGATTGCCTAGTAGAACTGGGCCGGGAGAATCCCATTCCTTTGCAATCTCACCTTTCACTCCCTTTAACCTACCCATTGGCCTCCCCTATGATAATACCATGCCTCACAGGACTACACTGAACTAGAGAAAATTCAGTCTCGCACATTCTTCTCCTACCTCCATCTGAGGATTGCCTGGTGGGATTGTAGAATCAGGGGGCATATTTTACTTTGAGGTCCCTCATTTCATTCTTCTACTCACTGAGGCTGTCCATTTAGTGTATTCTCTGAACATTTCTCTTACTTTCCCTCCCCAGCTTCTTTCCCTTAACTTTGCTCTGGGAGCCAGAATTCCTAGTATTAGTATTGAATATAATCACTATCCTTATGGACTTCTGTTGCTTACGGTCTCTTGCTTTTAAAAGAAGAGAAGACTTTCTGCAATTTAATGGGCAGGGACATTGTAAGCATTTTGATAGTGATTTACTTGACACTCTAATGATCTCTGATTCAGTCAACCCCAAATAACATTCAACAATCATGGAATAAAATGTCACAGTCAGAAGAGATGCATCTGACAATGGAGATTCTCAAATTCAACTGTGAAATTTTAAAATTTTATCAATTTCCTTTCAATTAATTTGTACACATAAGCAAAATGATGAATAGTTGTTTAAAACTATCTTCTTATGATCAGATTTTTAAACTATTCAGAAAATAAAAGGGTTTTGGAGACTCTAAATTGAAAACAATCCTTTATTATCTAATTTAGGAGTGAGTCAAAGCTACTATAGTTACTTAATGATATTAAGCAAATATATTTTGATGAAGGACAAATATGTGGAGGGCATTGTGAAAGAAAATTAATGACATAAAAATGTCTAAACTTTTATTGATTAAAATTATTATTTTATTCTCTTAATAGAAAGAGACATTCGTACATCTATCTAGAGTAGACCTATTATCAGCACAACTCAGGTTATCAGTCTGCTTTGGGACAACATGGTTGAGGAAAGATACGTCTTCTCAGTCAACAATCTTTGGGATCTAAAGCAAATGGCCAATATAGAAAACATTTGGTTGTGTCAAATCTTACTCAATAAAATGGATATGACAATCAGTCTTTTAACAACAAAAAGGGATTATCTAATAAGAGCTTATTAGCACATGACTTTTTGGGGAAATGTTGTTTCAGTATAAACATAAAAATGGCTTCTATAAATTGAGAACACAAATTTTAATAATAACTCTAAACATAAAGACACAAAGCATTCTTATGAAAAAATAGAATTAGATTATTAATTGAGAAACAGAGATGGCCTATGAAAGAGAGCCAGAAAGGGATAATGCAGTCTCTAATCAAGCTTCAAGAAAAAAAAAGTCAAAATGACCCTATTATTGGGTCATTGCTCTGACAACAGGAAAAGAGAGATAGATAATCTGAAAGTAGAAGAGTTCTAATTGGCTTCTCTATTCCCTTCTCACTACTTTTGGTCTAGTTTTGTTATGTGTAATTGCCTTCCCTCATGCTAGTCTCTATCATTCTTCTGCCCTCCCTGAGTGTTGGAGACAAAATTACACCGTCTGCATTTCAAAGTCATTGCCAGTTTGGATAGTCATTAGAGATGTTCTTTTTTAAGCCACAGGTCAGCTTTGAACTGAATAGATTCAACCTTGCTAATATCAAAAAATGAACTTTCTTAATCTCATCAAATAGTCCTTTGCTATCATCTTTCTACAAACCTATTATTCTGCATGGAAATGACTGGGGATGTGCATTATTACAAATACCTCCTTCCTCTACTTTAAAAAGCTTGAAGGTGTCAGTTATAATGTTGGGAATATTTTAGTAGTTCACCTATCAAGTCCCTCTGTTTGGAGAGCCTTTTTTTTGCCTGTGTGAAAAAACAAGACACAGGGGCTTGGAGCAAAGATGAATCATGCAAAAGAATGTTTTAAAATGTCAGTTCTTGGTAACAGTTCTAGCACAGAGAAGGTCCTGAAAGTTAGAACTGAAGTCTGATTGGTGAGGGACTGGGCTAGAAATGGGGTGATATGGAGCTGGAGACTAGACAGAGCCTCTATGAGAATGGTCGAGGGAAGTCTTAACAGAAGGAACTAAGGAGGAAGTCCAGATCGATAAACAGTGGGTAACAGATTGATGGTGTGACACATCAAGGGAAGGTGTTAGCAGCCACTAGGCAAAGGACAACACCACAATGCCTAGCATATTCCTGTTACAGAGTTGGTACCTAAGGAATTTTTGTTCATTAATCATGAAGGAGGTCCAATACTAGGCTATAGATAGAAATCTCAAGATGCAGGCATAGGACAATGCCATTAAACCAAGAAGCCAGGAATTGATAAGAGGGAAGGGGCTGGGTGTCAGCAGCAGCTGAACCTGCTGAGGAATCAGAGCAGTAACCAAACTATCTGCTTGACCCAACGCAACAGCTGATTAAACCATCTAGCCCAGACCCCCCCAAGCTCTATAAGGAGTTCACCTAGCTGAGCGTCGGAGTGAATTATCCATCACTAATGGTATGCTCTGCAGTGAACTTCCTTTCCTTTAGTTCTGAAGTCATGATTTTCCTAGCCATACGTGCACTCTACATATGATCTATGATCATAATATTTTATATTTTGCCCCTACATACTCTGTGTATTTGTAGGTGAATGCATGTCTGCTTTGCAGGGAAATGCTTTGGAATTCATGCTATGCCATTTGAGTGACTTTGCTAAAGAACTATATGCTGAATCTTAAGGGGAAGCATACATGTTGAGGTTCATGAGCTAGTTTTAGAGGAACTACCACCCAAAGGATTGCCCTAGAATCCCAAAAATAGTAGTAGCCACCTCTCTGGGGACCCAACCTGCCAGTTAAAGCGGAGTTTAGGGAAGGGAGTCCAGAGTGGGACATTCCATGAAAAACCAAACTATGGTTGCAGGGGTCCCAGTATTTCTCCTGTCTTAGCACTGTAATAAAACTTATAATAATACCTCATATTTATAGATCATTTTATGGCTTACATATTACTTTACATACTTTACACTCATTATCTTGTAAACTCTTACAATAACCCCGTGTGGTCAATACATTCATCCAAAAATGAAGTAGTTCACTGGCAGTGATAAGTGTTCACAACAGTAATTCTCACTGTAGAGGTATAACATTCCTTTTCTGAGGGGTACTATAGATTTTATAAAAAGATGACACATTCCTGCAGCATCATTGGTCAGAGTGTTGAGACACTGCATCCAAAGAGTAATAATGAAGTCGGATAGCCTCCAGATTAACAACCCTCTATTTTATCAGGGGAATGAACTATGCTGATCAACAGTTGGGCTGCTTGAGAAGGAATTTCCAAACCCCTTGCTTAATATCACTTGATAGGCATCAAAATGGAACCTCAGACTACATGGACTGGGGCACATCTATTAGAATGTCTGCTCCTTGAGGGTAGAGATTATTTTTTTTTTGGTCTGTCTTGTATACCCAGGGTTTAGCACAGAGCCTGGCACATAGTAAATACTTAATAAATACTTGCTGACTGATTGATAGATGCATCTGTTGAAATTTCACATCTCCGTCTAACCAGATTCCTTCAGTATGAGACAGTGATGATCCAACAGAGTGGGTATTGAGTCCCAGGGTTCAAGTTGAAACACAGGCTCTTTCTCAGTCTCCTTTACAGGATCCTTGTCTAGGTCACGGTGACCTACTGGCCTTTGATCTGGGTCCTCTTCTCTTTTCCCTCTATACTGTTTTACTTAGTGATCTCTTTAGTTCCCAAGGATTCAGTGAGCACCTCTGCAGATGACCCAGTTCCACTTGTCCCACCCTAACCTCTTTGCTGACCTCCAGTCAGCTCCAGTTGCATATTGGACACCTTGACATAGATGTCCTATAGACATCTTAAACTCTGCTAGTCCAAAACTGAGCTCATTATCTTTCTCTCCAAATTCCCTTCTTTCTTAACTTCTCTAAGACTGTTGAGTAATCTTCCCAATCATCCAGGCTCTCGGCCTAGGTGTTATCCTTGATTTCACACTCTCACCCTACATATCCAATCTGTTGCCAAGGCTTGATTTTATCTCAGCAACATCTCTTGCAAAAGCCCCCTTCTCTAGTCTGATGCTCTTAACAACCTAGTGAAGGGCCTTGTCACCTGACACCTGGACTATTAATCTTATTCATTGATAAAGTGATAACCATAAAGTATAGATCTGAAAACATTACGTTTCTACTTAAAAAAAAATTTCTGTGCTTCTCTGTCATCTCTAAGGTCAAATACAAAATCCCATTTGATGTTCAAAACCTTTATAACCTGCCTCCCCCCACCTCTCCAGTCTTCTTATACCCTCAACCTCCCACCCCATTCTGTGACCCCAAAGATATTCTGTTTCCCACTCTGGGCATTTTTATTCAAGACCCCTATATCTGGAATATTATCCCTCCTCATTGCTACTTCTTGGTTTCCTTCCAGTCTCAACCAAAATCTCACCTTCCATAGGAAGGCTTCTTTACCTGTACACCTGAATGCCCAACATGCCTTCCCTCTGTTGATTATTTCCAATCCCATGTACAGTTGTTTGCATGGTGGTTGTTAGCATGGTGGCTCCTCCATGAGACCAGGACTGTCTTTTGCCTTTGTAAAGTCAGTTCTGCTATAACTGTGCATTTTGGCAAGGTAAGTTTGCTCTAAGAGGGAATATTTTGAGCACAACATGAATTTTGAATTTACTTCGGTATGATTTCTTCCTCAAGAAAGTGAGAAAACACAGAAAACTGTACTGCATACAGGCATTCACAAACAGCAAGGAAGGAAGAAGGCAGGACAATTAGGGTTAAGTGACTTGCCCAAGGTCATACAGTTAGTAAGTGTCAAGTGTCTGAGGTTGGATTTGCACTCATGTCCTCCTGACTCCATGGCCCATGCTCTATTAACTGCGCCACCTACGTGCCCCAACAAACCGTGACTCTTCTGAGGCTCACTTGTATAAGCAAACATGCTGCTGCTGCTGTTTGTCCTTCATTTTTGAAGAGGACCATGACATCAGGAAGGTGATGCATTAGATTTAAGTGAGGGAAGGCTGTGCAAAGTCACCAGCCTCACTTTTTCCTCTGGAGCCATCTGGGTCCAGTGGCCAGGGCTTTATCAAGGCAAAGTGTCATATTTATTGTATATCTTCTGGTTCAGGAAGAGCTGTGGTTGGATAGGGGATGATCTACCCCACCCCACCCTCATCTCTACCCCACCCCACCCTCACCTCTACCCCAACTGTCTCTTGAGGACAGAAGTTGTGGCTGGCCCAACCTGCTGGTATAGCGTGAGACCATGGATGCAGCCACTATTTATTGCAATATTTATTGATATATTTCTTAACCATTTAACACGTACAAAACCATGCTATCATTTTTATTAAGTTTCTATCCTTTTTTTTGTATGTGTCACTGATAAAAGTTGTTGAGCTTTGTGCTCTTAACTTCGTTTTCCTCATAAGACCAGTAGTTTTTATTGTGTTTTTGCAGAGCGCCGGTCCTTCTGGGAATGCATATGTTGTGTCATAGCAGAACTGATTGTATCTTTAGCACTGACTAGATTGCCTGCCACGTAGCAGATACTTAAATGTTTGTTGACTGACTGACTTGCAGTAGTATATAAGTTGCTCCATGGTGATGGATAATAGAAAGAGCTCTGGATTTGGTATCCACGGATCTGGGTTCTAGTTTCTGCCCTGCCACTTTCTTGTCCTGTGATCTTGCAATAAACAGTCTCTTCCCCTCTCTAAGCTTCAATTTCCTCAAACTGAGATGGAATGAGATAATATATGCAAAACACTTTTCAGACTTTAAAGCACTATGTAAATGCTGCTTAGCTATTCTTTTTCTTCTTCTCAATAATAACAATAATAGTAAACTCAGGTAATAATTTTCCTACTACTGCCCTTCCAGGGCCATTGTGATAATCAAATGAAATAAAATCCATAAAGTTAAGTGTTATAGAGATATCAGCTATTATTATTACATTGTTGGACAGCACAATTCCTTCCTATATGAAATCTAAAAGTTTCTTTTCTTTCCTCTTTATAAACAAATCGATGTAAACATATGAATATATCTATATTTTTAATAGATCTTCCTTTTGGGACACTGTGGTCAGAAATTTTGCAAGTGCATAGAGGGGCACACCTACAATCTCAGCTAATGGGAATGTTGAGTCTGGCAGATCTCCTGAGTGCTTGAGTCCTGAACTACAGTAGGGTGTGTAGACCAGGTGTTTGAAATAAATTTGGCACCAATTTAGTGAAGCCCCAAGGAGGGGAGGGGCACCAGGTTGCTTAAAGAGGAGTGAATAATCTGTGGTGGAATCAAGGCCACGAGTGACCAGCACCTGCACTTTCTAGTCTGGGTGAGACTTATTCAGTCTTTAAAAAATGGGGGAATAGGGGACAGCTAGGTGGCAGCTAGGTGGCACAGTGAGTAGAGCACTGGCCTTGGAATCAGGAGGACCTGAGTTCAAATTCGACCTCAGACACTTGGCACGCTTACTAGCTGTATGACCTTGGGCAAGTCACTTAACCCCAAATGCCTTTCCTTTCCCCCTCTAAAAAAACAAATAAACCCAAAACGGGGGAGTTGATGCTAGTAACCTGGATTAATCAGGATATATTTTCCCTGGATTAGGGGTGGGGCACATGCTAAAAAGTCTGATACACCTAAAAAGGAAGCCAGGTTCTTTATGTCACCAGTGGCTCTGTCATAAGGTTTACTTATATTTAATGATTTTTCATTTCTCTTCCTTGTAGATTTCTTTTAGAGCAGCTTCTTTCTCTCCTTCCTAGTAGCTTTAAAACTCACTTTATTTTAGGAAGTAAAATATAAAATTAAAGTGATTACAGTTTTGTCTTTTACTTCACTAAGAGAACTACCTGATAAGTCAAGTCTTTAGGGAAAAAAGGAGTGAATAAGGAAAATGTTTATAAAATGCTTTCAAGTTTACAAAGCATTTTCCCCACAACAATCCTGTGAGGTAGGTTTAGCAAGTATTTTTTTTTTTTAACTCTCATTTTACAGTTGAGGAAATTGATTCTCAGAGGTGTCAGGTGACTTGGCTGTGATTGCACAGCTGAATAAGGGTCAGATGGGAGATCTGAATACAGGTGAGTGACTGAGTAGGAATCTATCACTCTTTATATCATACCACATCGCTTCTGCTAAAAGGTAGAGGCTTTGGATTCTACTCCCAGCTATTTCACCATTGGGGAAGTCATTTAATTTTTCTGGTACCTGGTTTCCTTTGTCTATTAAGTGAAGGGATTGTATTCAGGGGTGGGCAACCTTCTGCCTCAAGGCCACATATGACCCTCTAGGTTCTCAAGTGCAGACCTTTGAGTGAATGCAAACTTCACAGAACATATCCCCTTCATAAAAGGATTTGTTCTGTTAAACTTGGACTCAGTCAAAAGGCCGCACCCAAGGATCTAGAAGTCCACAGTTTCTCTACTCCTGAATGATCTCTAAGACCATTTTAGCTCTAAAAATTCCATGATTCTATGTTTCTTCAAAACAGAACTTTAAAAGGGCCATCTAGTCTTGGATCTGCTACCTTTATTTGGTGTAAGAAGATCATGTGAACCTCTTAGATCAAGCCCCTTTACCCCGAGAAGGATTAAGGACATGAATTTAAAGACAACCTGAGAGATCAATGAATATGTTAGTGCACACAAGAACGCTGCCAATCCCTTTGTTTAGTTTTATATGCTTACTCCACATTGGTGCATTTATAAGAGGCACCAGCCCTCTTTGTCTACCTTAGTATAAAACTGCACAGCCCCTAACATCTGTGGTCCATCTGGTACTAGGACTATGTCTGTTTAGAGTGAGCTTTCTGGGGGCTGTGATGTGTGTGGCTTCCTTTTCCTAAGCCAGATAAAGGAAGAGGTACACTGGGGTGGGAGGGAAGTGGGATGCTCATTTCTTCTTGGATCCTTCTTATATGAGTGAGAATGTGCCAAATCTATTCATACAATACTAATAAATCTTGTAGTTAAATCGCGAGTTGAAAAATTCTTGAATCCTGAACCTGACTAGAATGAAAGGATATAAAATTTACAATAAACAAATAATTTGAGTTCTGACGACAATTAGACTGAATGAAATAAAATGGCTGCTTAGCTAGATTGAAAATCTGAAACTAAAGGATAGTTTTGTTTTTCAGTGATCTGATGAAAGGTATGTGTGCTACAGGGCTTATATGTTAAATATAATAATGGCCAAAAAATTATCTCTGAAATGATTTTTTTTTCTTTTAGAAAATAATTCTCAATTTGTTAGATTTTCCCAGGCCAATAGAATCTCTTTTTTCTTTTCTTTCTTTTTGGAGGGGGGAAGGCAGGGCAGTTGGGGTTAAGTGACTTGCCCAAGGTCACACAGCTAGTAAGTGTTAAGTGTCTGAGGCTGGATTTGAATTCAGGTCCTTCTGACTCCAGGGCCAGTGCTGTATTCACTGCACCACCTAGCTGCTCTAGCAGGTCAATAGAATCTCATTGTAGGATGGGGCCTGAGAGTTCATCCAATCCAACTCCTCTCCTGCCAGATCATGAATCCTGTCTACATCATTCATAAGTGGTCATTACCAAATGTGTTGCCTTCTCACTTGTAGGACCTTCACTTTTTTAATTCAAGGCTTCATTAAATGTGGAAAGAAAATCAATTTTTATCTTTCATCTTTTTTTTCCAAGGACTATTCTAATCTGTTAATGCCAAGTTGCAATTTTTCCCCTTAAATTTTTATAGATTTTCCATTTTCATCTTATAATGTGCTTAAAGCCAGGGTCTTCTTAATTGAGGGTTGTGATGTCAGGCTATATCAACAATGCCCTGAGGCGTGACCTGGGTGTAGTGTGAAAACACTTAACATTGCCTCACAGTTGGTCTTATGCGCTGAAAAATTTCCAATGCCATTATTAACATTTTAAATTAAATAGAGAAGATGATGACAGCATAGGATTTGTAACAAGCCCAACATTTATTTATTTTGTCTGAAGCACAAGTAATGTCCTTGCAATGAAATATGCTCCAAATAGCCTCTTGAACTTGTATGATGGAGACGTCCTATTTGACAGTATTATTAGTAAATATTTACTAGTTAATTATGTTTCTTTGTGGTATAGTAGAAAAATAAGGCAGGTCAATAGAGCTGGATTCTAATTCTGGCACTGTCAAAAACATCTGTTGAAGCTGGGCCAGTCCCTTAATCTTTTTTTTTTTTTAAAGCAATTGGGGTTAAGTAACTTGCTCAAGGTTACACGGCCAGTTATTTCTGGGTGTGGTGCTGAGCATCTGAGGCCGGATTTGATCCAGGTCATCCCGACACTGGAGCCGGTGCTCTTACTCGCTGAGCCACCTGGCCACCCCTAAGCAATTGGGGTTAAGTAACTTGCTCAAGGTTACACGGCCAGGTGTTTCTGGGTGGGTGCTAAGTGTCTGAGCCCGGGATTCGATCTCCAGGTCTTCTCAACACTGGAGCCGGTGCTCTTACTTGCTGTGCTACCTGGCTGCCCCAGTCCCTTAATCTTTATGGGCCTATTTGTAAAATGGGAGTGGGAAGGAGAAGGAAAGGAGCAGACTATTTTTTAAAAATCTTGTATTTATAGAGCACTTCAAAGTTACAACACTCTTTACATTCATTATCTCATTTGATAACTCTCTGTTTTGTGTAAATGGTTTATAATTATAATGAGGTATTTGGGGCTCAGAGACTGGTAAATGGAAGCGTCACACCAGTGTTGGGGAACCTGTGACCTCAAGGCCACTTGTGGCTCTCTAGGTCCTCAAGTGTGATCGTTTGACTGAATTAAGGGCTTCACTTGAGAACCTAGAGGGCCACATGTGACCTCGAGGCTGCGGGTTCCCCACTCCTGTACTAGATTCACACTCAAGGCTTCTATCTTCAACTTTGCTACGTGACCCCAGTGTTTCTTTTAGACATAGCTGTGTACAGCTATAGTTAGATTCTAGTTATAAAAAGATTGTATGATGCTATGATTCTTCCTTGCTTAAATAACACAGTAGTGGTGTCTCAGAGATAGTGTTTCAGGAATAATGCTATTTCTACTGGAGCTTAATTTCATATGGAGAGAGGGACAAATGAAAGATATTCTAGAGAAGAGTCTAAATGTTATGCTAGTTCGTATTATAACTTGGTCTATTACATTAAAGGAGGCCTCCAACTTAGATAGAAGCTAAGGTCCAAGGCCCCTTCTTTCCAGTTAAATCACTCTTGAGTTTTATGCTGGGAGCCTACTGCAGTGGTGATAGTGAGTTATTCCAACACATGGGAATGAGGCATTGATTTGCTTGTCCCATTCACTTTTGCATTGGCAATTGTTATTGTGACATCCTGTTGGATTTGCCCTTCCATTCCATAATCACAGGTAGAGGTCCCCTGTGAGTACCAGTACTATGTCAGGGGTCTTTGGTGATCCCTTTCTGGAGAATCATCTGTTTGGTCAACCATCAGAAGGTAGAGGTAAGTGTGATTCCATAAGGATTGATCAGCACTTTCCTATGGAAATTCTAACATTGGTTCATAGATTATCTAATGTTCAGAGTTGAAAATGTCCCTCAGAGGTCATCCAATCCAACTCCCTCATTTTACAGAAGAGGAAACGCTGAGGCCTAATGAGGTTAAAGGACTTTTCCAAGGTCATAAAGGTAGTAAGCAACAGAAATGGTATTGGAAGCCATGTTCTCTAGTTCCAAGTCCACTGAACTTTCCATTGTACCATGCTGCAACTATTTTGAAGGATTAAATAATTCTCCATTTATCTGTCGATTTCAAAATGACTCTCAGTGCTGTTCTTCTTGGTTCCCAGCAGGAGCATGTGAGCCCCTTGTATTCAGGGGCTGTTTTGCTTTTGTCTCTGTGTTCCAATATCTATTTCAGTGTCCTTGCATATAGTAGCTGTTTCCAAATGTACATGACCCATAGAGAGATCCCAGATGAGCAATGTTAAAAGCTCTGATATTCTCTGAAAGCAAGGGGGTTAAGATTAGCACAAAAAGGTAGACATTCCACAAACTAGAAACATGATGAGGTAGTTTGCATTTTTTATTATTCCCCTGCAAAGAGTAGTGTGGTTCTACAGGCTTGGTCTAATTTTGAGAGAACAGTTCGCATAAACAGGTCTGCAAATAAGGAGAGTTGTGATGGTTGATTAATGGTTCTTAGAGCATCTCACTTAAAGGGACTGAGCCACACATCTGGTTGAATTTATCTTGTATCTTGTTAGCCTGAGTTTTTGAGGAAGCTTACACACACACACACACACACACACACACACACACACACAACCTGATAAGCCATTTTGTTAGTCATCTCTCCATTTTTTTTTAATTTAGAGAAAACAGATTGATTTTCAGCTTGAAGTAATTTACCGACACATTATAAACTCATCCAAGACTAGCATGGGAGAGCATGTGCCGTTTCCTGTTTACTGAATGGCTCCTTGGCTGTCTGCTTTGTGTCTCTCAGGTTAAACCTGGAGTTGTTCTCTGCCAGAGATGTCATGGAGCCATGTGTGAGGGCCCTCCACTTAGAGGGAAATGTTGCCTTGTTGGCTCAGGCCCTCATCAGTACCAGTCAAAGTAGATTCCCTATGGTTTACAAACTGAAAATGGATCAAACAAAGGTGTTCCTGGGAACCATTACTAGATAAAACCTTCCTCTGCCCGCCCCACATTGTACGGGCCTTCTGGCTATCATGTAGATCAGCAAAGAAACTTCTTTGCAGGCTCACAGGCCTGAAAAGACATAGGGCAAAAATGCTGCATATGTTTGTTACACCATAGCGCTCATGTGGTCCTGTGTTGCATGACTTACTCTTGGGATTGCTTGGTGATGGAACTGTTTTAAACCTTTTGAGATCCATCCACGAGGAAAGAATTTCTCACCCTAGTTATGAATGTGGACTTGTAATATGGCTGCAAGTTGAGCTCTTAATTCATTCTATACCCTCAGACTTGCTGTTCTTTGTACTTTTTTTTGTAGCATATTTTCTCATGGAGATGTTCATTAGTCAAACGATGGGAGCTCGCTTCCAATCTTTGCAATGATAAGCCCATTTTCAGCTAGCCAAGAAGGCAGTTGCTGTCTCAAGTTTCCCTGAAGCATCTATTTAACCTAACCACAGTAAAGCAGGAGAAAAAAGGAAATTAGGCACGAGGAGACAATCTCTTCTCATTCAGAAGATAGAGTTTTCAAAAGTAATCACATCATTGTCAGAAAGGCAGATATTCTATTCTTTTTCTTCTGTGGTTTCTTCCCCTTCATTGCTAATCCATGAACTTCTGATGTCTGGGAGGAGAGATTGCTCCATGCCTTTTATTTTACAAGTGTCAGGGGGTAGAACTCATAACTTTCATGACTGAATCACTCGGAAAAAATCTTTCCCAGATGGTAACATTCTAGTCTTTGTGGTTAATCTTAGGCTTCTGAAATGACATTTATTCAGCTTCTTGATAGCCATAGTGATTTCTATCTCTGATTTCTTCCAATCCAGTCTTATCATTAATATCAAGTGAAGCATAAAACAAGGAGATGTATGTTCACTAAAGTTCTTTGCCACTGCCATGAAGGAAATCCAGGATGAAGTCCAAGTCAAGGAGGGATTCTCTCTAGGTGGTGATGGCCCTCCACATGTGCCTCTTTGCAAATGATATCGTGTTGATTTCATCAAGTCTCAGAACACTGCAGATCCTCTTAAATGAGAACCATAATAATAATAAACAGTCTTGCCTATCTATTCACACAGGAAAAAAGCAAAACAGATGAAGAATGCTAATTACCTAGATTATTATATGCAGTTGAATGGAGAGCATATAGAGCTTGTCTGCTGGCAATAAGTATCTTGGATAGACACAGCAAATAGACAATGAATTGGGCCCAGAGTAAAATAGAAGAAGAGCAGATTGGATTGTCTATGAGAAATTACCAAACTCTTTTAATGTTCCCAAGCTTCTTCCAGAAACAAAGGACCCTCTTTTTAAATACCAATATTCTTTTGTTGCTTTTTTGCATGGTTGTAAGTCCTGGATCATTATCATCTTTGAAGAGCTTAAAATCAAGGATAAACCAAAGGAAAGTGTTGTGAGCAGGCATTATAAATATAACACATTATAAATAAGGAATTTTGAAGGAGGCATGTAAAGGATATCATTAAGGAAAAGCATGAATGAAAAAGAAGATAGGCTGGTCACATGGTGAGAGTTAACTGATGGACAATTTCCATACTCCTTTGGTACACTGGTGATGTTGAGAAAGCAAGGAAGGCCTTTAGATTTTTGAATAAATTTAGGGCAGATTATGGAGAAGAGTCATGTAGGTTGGGCAGGCAGATGAGTTCCCACATGCATCAATGGAGGTGCTACCAAAGTCAAAGAGATTACAGATCACTTTTTGATATTTGAGTCTTTTTTTTTTCAGTCTGGTTTAATTCTTCACATTTTCAAAAGCTGATAACTAAGGAACTGGAAGTCTAAACAACTTGCCCCAAAACATGCACTGATCTTGTGGCACAACTTGGATTAGCCCTTACTGTTCCTGACTTAAAAAAAGAAAAGGTTACTAAACATAGAATCGTGAATCCCAGGATCCTACAATTGGAAGGGGCCTCAGAGTTCATCTAGACCAACAACCGCCATTACAGTCTGTAGAAGGTCCTTAGGAAATATGCTCTCTCAATTTTACGCAATGTTTCATTGGAAAGTCAAGTGACTGATTCTTTTTGTTGTATGGAAATTAGACACATGACTGCAGAAAGATAGCAGCTCTTTTAGGGGAGATATAAGATAGTTTCACTAAGGTGGCATTAAGTTCCAGATAAAATAGATTTCTGTAACATATAGATAGCACTTAATCTTCTAAAAGGATCTAAGAGCTTGATCTACTGAAGATATCTATCTGTTTTTTTTAAATCAAATATGTTTTACACTCTTCTTATATATAAAGAGTATGGAATAGTGGTTAAGAGTTGGCCTCAGAGGGCGGCCAGGTAGCACAGCGAGTAAGAGCACCGGCTCCAGTGTTGAGAAGACCTGGAGATCGAATCCCGGGCTCAGACACTTAGCACCCACCCAGAAACACCTGGCCGTGTAACCTTGAGCAAGTTACTTAACCCCAATTGCTTAAAAAAAAAAAGAGTTGGCCTCAGAGCCAGAGAGAACTGAGTTCAAGTCCTGCCTTCTGATACCTACTGGCTATGTGATCCTAGAAAAGTAATGTGACCTCTCAGTGATCTAGACAACCCTATAAGTCTTTAAGTTGCAGAGAAGTTCCTAATCTACATTGGAGTTCCTGATAATAATGAAATCATAAGTCCTGTGATACCTATTCCTATCTGTAAGGTACACAGGATAGTAAGACAGGTGAGTGAAAAGAAATCAGGCCTTGGCATAGAACCGGTAGAGTGAAACTGCTCTGTGGGGTGAGAAATGTACAGTAAGTAGACACGTACAGGATGATCAAGGAGGTGCTTTATCATGGGTGGGTGATTCCTAAATAGGATCGTCAGGGAAAAATGCCTCAGTCACACTAACATGGAGTGTGAAACAAAACAGTCCAGTAATGGAACGAATGCTCAGCGACAGCAGCTGATAGTCTGGCAGACCCCACTGAGGCATGGGATAGTTCTACTCCAACAAGACAATTGTTCTAAGACACCAAGAGGTAAACAGTACCAGGTTCTGCAAACAGTTGCAGGCCACAAATCAAGAAACTATTCAAATATGTGTTCAACATGGAAGAAACTAGCTCACATTGACCATTTCAGCCATACCTACACACAGACAATAGTCTTTTCAAGATGTGGAGGGCTTTGCCATTTGGTACCTAGCATAGGCAATAAGCCCATTGGTTGTTGTTGTGATTTGGAGTTATCAGGCTGTACGTAAGGGAAGCAGCAAAGCAGATTGACCTGAGGATCAGTAGAAAAGAAGAAAAGGACAAGATTTTTTTCATGGAACCAATGAAAAGGCTGCTGAGCGCCTCGGTTTGTCATTTGTATTGACTCACTAGTATCTAACTTTGACATAAACTACATCATTAACTGGAATCTCTTCACCCACCCCTGGGCTAGAGCAGCTGCTCTCAACACTCATCAGTTGGGTGACACTGGAAAGGAGGAATGAGTCATCAGGGTGCACCTGCAGGGGAGCTGATGTGAGTGATATATGCTTCAAGGATGAGACCTGAGGAGTCAGTTACACTGAGAAACGTATTTTGAATTACTTCCAGAATCCTGCAACTATAAGCCACACTTGTTTTATTATGGAGTTAATTTATGAAGTATACATACATGTGTATGTGTGTGTATACATATATGTAAAGTATGTATATTATATACCCATGTATCTAAAGTGGGAAAGACATTTAAAATAATCCATTAGTTTCTCTGGGGTCATTTAAATCTGGATTATCCTGTATTTTTAGCATCCACTGCACTTGCCTTCAGTGGCCATGCCTTTCTGGGAAATGTCTCTGGCTAAAGGATAAGAGGTAGTTAGGAGCTAGGTACTTTGGTATCATTCCAAAAAGGAAAAGTCATCTTAGGAACACGGTGACTTTTCTTTCATTGCTGACTTACCCATAGCTTGAGGTCTGACTGAACAGAAAGGCCCATGTTCACCAAGCAACACCTTTGCCTGCAGCATCCTGTGTACAGGATTTTGGAGATCTCCCTTCCATGGACAAAGTGGGCTGGACTCCACCCTGCTTTACTGGGAAAACTGATGAGATCACAGTCCAGAGAGGTAGAGCTACAGGCAAATTGTTTTGTTAGAACAGGAAAATGATTCTCAGTTATAGAGTACATTTTTAAACCATTTTTTTTATTGATTTCCAAAATGCACGGAATATTGAGCAGACTTGAAAGGATATAACTCCCCACCTCCCCACTGGCCTTTCCAGTCTCCTCCTTTTGACCCACCCACTGATCTGATCTTCGCTGTTATTGTACTTCAAGCCAAATTCCCACTAGCATACAACTGGTCACAGGAAAAGATAAATCACAAAGGAAAACAAACAGGAAAAGTCAGTGTAGTCATGAGCTGCCTCCGAACATGCTAACTTAATGTGCTTAGTCACTAAACATGTAGCTGTGTGTTTTAATTTCACCATGTTAATTGTCTGTTTTCTGAGGGGAATGAGTACCATTGGACCCTGGGAGAAATATTGGCAGAGGTTATTTGAGGGCAAGTGCTTTTACCATTGCTATCCCTCCTCCTGTGTTTGCCCCCCACATACACAACGGGGGTCAAAGAATCCTGGGACTAGATTTTAGTTAGAAAGCAAAAGATTGTACACTCAGGCATAAATTTGGCAGGAGGGCCTCCCCTTGCAATTTTCTAAGCATACCTCAATTCGAACCTGCTGTGAATACTTCTACATCCCCATTTTGGGCCTCTCTACATCAAAGACTTCCCAACATGCCAACATGTGCCAAAGGCTATGGTAGTTTTGGCAATTTGTATGGGGAGGAGGATGAGATCATTAAATTGACCTTGACTTAGAGCTAAAGATGGGGTCTTGGGGACCACGAGGACTATGTCACCTTACCTCCCTTTAGGAAAGGGACTTAATAAAGGTCATTGAAAGTAAAAAATGATGAAAAATGGAGATTGAGGCAACATTTTCAAAAGCAGAGTGACCTTGTAAGAATGCTGATTGTCTACTGTAGCCATCCACTCCTGAGAAGTTCACACACAATGCAGGTTGTAGTACTTATGACTTAAAGCCTTGACACATGGATTTGAGCATGGATGATTTATTCAGGGTGCAGTCTGGCTGAACGAAGTCAGAAGGAGACCCTGACCTTGAGGCATCAAAACATTTCAAGCTTATTTTTCTCTCTGCCATTTTGGGTAAAGTAGCAAGTTTAGGAATAAGAAAAAAAGGAGGGGAATAAGTCAAAGAAGACTTTCTTCTAAGGGACAATGATTGAGGATCTTTGCCAAACCTCAGCATGCCAGGATGAATGCCTCAGCAAGGGAGAGAGAGAAGGAGTGAATGCAAATATACATTTAGGAGTGAGGCTGTACACACAGAGGGAAAACATTGTGTTTTTTCAGGGTTTTCTATTAGTTCATGGGAAGCTACTGTGTGTTCAAGCCAAAGTATGAAGAGGCATGTTCTTGGCCTCTCTCCTAGAGAAAGAGGGGCATAGGGCCCTTTTGAAATTTAGTCTAGAAATTTGCTCAGGTCTTGAGCCCCCACCTAGAATGCCAGTTAATATATGTTAAAATATATATATGTGTGTTCATAGGCACACATGTACTAATATAAGTGCTTATAGATATAAATATATGCACACATGAATATTTGTGTAAACATATATCCATATATGCACACATGGGCATGTAGACAGATGACGTATATAGCAGTGTGTGTGTGTGTGTGTGTGTGTACTTTAATACTTTGAAGGACTACCGTATGATACTATTGATGTGAGTATCGCTTGAAAGTTCCATGCCCGCCCATTCTGCAGCACTCTTATCTGTGTCCTCCATAAATCTTCCATGAGGATCCACATATCCACTCAACATGCAGTGTGTCTTCCTCTGAATCTCTTCACAAGGTGTAGATGCTAATGGAATACACAAGCTGTTCACTGGTTATCCCTTGGCCCCTTTGTTGCTGCTGCTGCTGTACATCTCTCCAATGACATCTTTATATTGCTTCTATACAATTCTTCATTTGTAAAGTGTTGTAGTCGACTCACCCCTACTATGTGCCTCTCTATTGCCGTTTGAATGACTTTCAGGTCATAACTTCAAGTCTTCAGGGACTGAGGTACAGTTATCTCTTCTGCATCATGGGGGTTAGGGGCACAGCTCCCCAGTGACCTGGGTCTACATAAAACTTTTTGGCTCTCCCTCTATATCAGAGAAGAAGTCGGAATTTTTTCTTTTTCTTTTATGGGGTGTTTACAGTATCTTATTATAAAATGTGTGTTGATATATAATACTATCATATATTCCATGCATTTCTGAGTTTCTAAACTTTTTCTGTGTCATCTGCTGACCTTGGAGTATTGTCTGCAGCTTCTGCAAAACTTCCCAGAAATTCCCATTTTATTTCTTATGCTGACTTATGACATATCGAAATCATGATGGGAAAATATCTCTTTGTGGAAGGGGAAACTATACTTAATTTATTAGAGACTAGGGGTATTCTAGGGCATTCATAGCCAAACATCACCAGGAGAATAGAAAAAACATAGACTTTTGTTTCAGGGAGAGTCATTAAAGACACATTTCCCAAAGACAACCATCTTTCCTCTGATTAATTTCTAGGCCTGATTCATTATTCATATGCAAGACAAATTTACTTGCATTGTTCATCCAACTGAATATCATAATCAAGAGGATAACCATGCTTCATTCATTTGATTTTTCCTAGGTGAATAGATAGGTCAATGTTTCTGAGTGACTCTTGGTCTCAGTTAGGAGGCTTTATGGTGTTCTGGGGTTTGGTAAAATCAGCATAATATCATTTACAAAGAGGAGCGTCTGGAGAACTTCACTATTTAGAAGGAAGACCTTCAATTTGGACTCTGTTGGAAATCATCCTCTATAGTAGCAAACATCTTTGACAAGCATGTATATGTCTGCTTTATGCATTGTTTAATATTAATAATCAGAGTTTGTCAAATAAGGTTATCTTTTTATTATAACATTCAAGTAATAATATTTTAGTTAGTATTTAATTTTGGTACTACTTTCAAAGAAGATCTGTAACTATATTTTATAATCAATTTTTTTTCCACCATTAATGACAGTGAAACTACCACATTTGAACCCTAGCATCACAGTCTCAGATGTGCTGCTAGAGAAAGTCAAGATGGTACTGAAGAAAAAAAAAAAGGAAGAAAAGTTGGATTAGATCAAGTATGCACTTAGGAGGTCCATGATGGAGGCAATACAATCTCCAGGGTGTTAAGGGATCAAGTCCCATGATATTTGAAGGAGGAGAAGATAAAGAACAGAAAAACAACATTTGACCATATTATTATCAAAACAGGCAGTGGAATTATCTACTGATCCAGTAGCTACTGATCCATATACCTAGTTTTCCATTTCTTCACAATTTTCTTTTCTTTTTTTTGAGGGGGAAAGGCAGGGCAATTAGGGTTAAGTCACTTGCCCAAGGTCACATGGCTAGTAAGTGTTAAGTGTCTGAGGCCAGATTTGAACTTAGGTCCTCCTGACTCCAGGCCCAGTGCTCTATTCACCAAGTCACCTAGCCACCTCCTCTTCACAATTTTCATGAGATTAATTTGTACATGTGTTGAGGGCATCTATTATAACAAGATAAGAGGAAATGGACAGACTTTTGCAAACAGTATTATTCTTAGTAGGTCACATCTTTGCCATCATACAATTTATTGAGAAGTGTAGAAAATGCACCAGCCCACTGTGCTTACTGCTTGTTAGCTATAAAAAGTAGTTGATTTGGTGAATTTTACTTAAGGTTCTCTTATTAGAAAATGTCTCCCTCTTTCATACATGTGTAAAAAATGATTCAAGAAAAAAAAAGATTCAAGACTCCCAGAAAATGTAATAACATTGTTATGTATGAATAGGCATTTGAACACCAGTAATAATAATAATAGTAATATATATGATGTTGCAGAAGTTTTCTTTAAAATTTATTTTTAATGTCCTTAAAAATTGTTTCATATTGTTTTCCTCCCTCTAGCCTTCCTCCACCCACATAGAAGGCAAGCAAAATGATATCAATTATATATGTAAAGTTATATAACACAAATTATTAGACATATTGTAAAAATAAAGTTAAAAATTATACTTCAATTTGTACTCACAGTTCATTTTTCTCTCTGGAGTAAGATTGTATTTTTTTTATCATGAATCCTTTGGAACTCTCTTGGATCATTGCATTGATCAGAATAGTGAGATCTTTTACAGTCAATTGGCATTACAATATTGCTGTTACTGTGTACAATGTACTCCTGATTCTGTTTACTTCACTTTGTATCAGTTCATATAAGTTTCCCCAGGTTTTTCTAAAATGATTTTTCTTGTTATTTCTCACAGCACAATACTATTCCATTAAAACCATATAACACAAGTTGTTCAGCCATTCCCCAATTGTTGGGTATCACTTCAATTTCCAATTCTTTGCCACCATAAACATGTTGCTATAAATATTTTGCACATATAAGTTCTTTCCCTTTTTCTTTAATCTCTTTGGGACATGGGCCTAGTAGTGGTATCTCTGGGTCAAAGGGTATACACAGGTTTATAGTTTTTGAAGAATAGTTCCAAATTATTTTCCAGAATGGTTGAGCCAGTTCACCATATTATTCATTAGTGTCCCTATTTTTCCACATCCCCTCCAGCATTTGTCTTCTTTTTCTTTCATGTTAGTCAATCCTACAGGTATGAGGTGGTACCTTGGAGCGGTTTTAATTTGCATTTCTCTAATCAATAGTGATTTAGAACTTTTTTTTTTTAATATGACTACTGATAACTTTTATTTCTTCTGAAAACTACCTGTTCTTATCCTTTGACTATTTATCAATTGGGGGATGACTCTTATTTTTATAATAAGTGAAGTTTTAAGCTTTAAAACTGTATACTCTGTATATACCCTATATATGTCAGACCAGTTTGTAGACACACACACACACAGACACTTATGTACTAGTAAGACTGATTTTTAAGTTGTTTGCTAAAAAAGTTAATCCATCAAAATCCACAATGTCTTGTACTCATCAAAGTAGTTACTTTGGGAAGGTGTACATGTATCCAAATTATGTTCAAGAGGTTTTGGAACTTCCTTTTGGAATTACTTTCAAAGTCCGTTTGTAAGCTTTATATAAAAAACTAACTCAGAAGAAAGGCATCTTGGCTTTCTAAAAATTAAACTCATCTCTTATTCAAAAGAGCTCCAGCAAGTGTTCTTATACTCTGGAGATAAGAATCCCACATATCCAAAGTTTGCTACCAAATCTTTGTTAGGTAAAGTTTTGTAAGGAACGCTGTCTCAATGAGGACCTGGTGCTCTTTAGAACAAAATTCTGAAAGCACAAATTATTCTGTTAAGACAGAAAAGAGGGTTACCTAAAGAGATGAATTTATATGCAAAGGGTAGCGATCTATCAACTTATTCTCAAGAAAGTGTAGCAAAGGCAAGGTAGCTGAGGATGATCACAAACAAATGCTACTGGAATGTCTGATGCTCAGAATAAGCCAAAAGTGGCTACAACCCTAAAAACAACCAAAAAGGTCTTTTTAATGCTTTATAGGGAGCAACATAGTTGCTAGGGGTGGATGAAGTAATTATAGCAGATGATGGAGAGAAGGCAAAATTACTTAATTCTTTGAAAAAGACCTTTAAGGGGGCCGAGCCAATATGGCAGCATAGAAGCAGGAAAACTCTATGAGCTGCCCCCATAAACACCTCAAATACCTATAAAATATGACTCTAAACAAACTTTAGAGCTACAGAACCCACAAAGTGAGCAAGAGAAACAAATCTCCCAGTGAAGGCAGCCCAGCAGGTGGACAGGAAGGATCCATTGCAATGTGCTGGGCACCAAGCCCGTGGTTTTAGCCCCAGGGTGGCCCCAACCAGCAGTGGCTGGAGTGGACTTCGGGAGAGTGGGTCACCAGCACCTGTGGTGGTTTCCAGAATTATCAACACATAAATGCCAAAGACAAAATAAAAGGTCAGTGTGGAACTCTGTTGTAACTAGGGGGATGGAGGAGCGGGTCTGGCCCCTGCCCCCTGAGGTGAGAAATGGCAGAGGCATGGCAGCCCTGCAGCCACCTCCACGTGGATGTTTCATAGCTCTTGGCCTCCAGATCATAGGGGGACCAAGAGACCATTCAGAGGGTAATCACTCTTGCTTTAACCTGCTTGGATCTGGATCGCTGTCTTGGGAGGAGGTCCTGGGGTGGGTGACCAGGTGCCAGAGCTTGTGGGGGCTACAGAGAGGGCACCCAACTAATAGCTTTGGCAGCTGTGAAAACCCCAAAGATTTGGGACAAAACTCTCCTCTCTGGAAGCAGAGTGCTACTGTGGCAAAAAGCTCAAAAGTCAAGTAATTGAGTGGCAACATGAGCAAGCAAAGGAAGGAAAGCAAGCACAGCAATCAAACAATAAATTCCTTTTTTGGGAACAAAAAGGATCAAAGCATGGAACAGGAGGAAGACAACAAAGTCAGAACTCCTGCACCAAAAGCTTCCAAGAAAAATATGAGCTGGTTATAGGTCATGGAGGAGCTCAAGAAGGATTTTGAAAATCAACTAAGAGAAGTGGAGGAAAAATTGGGAAGAGAAATGAGAATGATGCAAGAAAATCATGAAAAGTGAGTCAACCACCTGATTGAAGAAAATAACACCTTAAAAATAGACTAACTCAAATGGCAAAAGAGGCCCCAAAAGTCAAAGACAAGAAGAATGACTTAAAAAGCTGAATTTGCCAGATGGAAAAATAATTTCAAAAGCTTACCGAAGAGAATAATTACTTCAGAATTAGATTGGAGCAAATGGTAGCTAATGACTTTATGAGAAATCAAGATACATTAAACAGATCCAAACAAATGAAAAAATAGAATGCAATGTGAAATATCTTGTTGGAAAAACCACTGACCTGGAAAATAGATCCAGGAGAGAGAATTTAAAAATTATTAGACTACCTGAAAGCTATGATCAAAAAAAGAGCCTAGAAATCATCCTTCAAGAAATTCTCCAGGAAAATTGCCCTGATATTTTAGAACCAGAGGGCAAAATAGAAATTGAAAGAATTCACCTATCATCTCTTGAAAAAGATCCCAAAAAGAAAACTCCTAGGAATATTACATCCAGGTTCCAGAGTTCCCAGATCAAGGAGAGAATATTACAAGCAGCCAGGAAGGAACAATTTTACTATTGTGGAAACACAATCAGGATAACACGAGATCTAGCAGCTTCTACATTAAGGGATCAAAGGCTTGGAGTATGATATTCTGGAGGTCAAAGGAGCTAGGATTAAAATCAAGAATCACCTACCCAGCAAAACTGAGTATCATGCTTCAGGGGAAAATATGGTCATTCAGTGAAATAGAGGACTTTCAAGCATTCTTGATGAAAAAATCAGAGGTGAATAGAAAATTTGACATTCAAATACAAGAAGCAAGTGAAGCATTAGAAGGTAAAAAGGGAAAAGAAATCATAAGGAATTTATCAAAGTTGAACTATTTACATTCCTACATGGAAAAATGATAATTGTAACTTATAAAACTTTTCTCAGTATGAGGATAGTTGAAGGGAATATAAATGTATATATATATGTCTATATAGGAGGGCATATGTCCATATGAATACTATAATGCCATGCTTGAGCATGTTTCCAGAAGAATGCTACTGTGAATAGCTTTTAAAGTTCTGATTACACAGTTTAGTGAACACCCTATTTATTCCATAACAAATTCAAGCAAAACATTCACAGAAAATCAAGGTACAGCATTCACAATATTACAGCTTATTACAGAAAATCACAATATAGTATTCACAATAGTTTATCATTAAGATGACCACCAAAGTGATCACATTATTTAGAACAAAGAACAATCATCTCAAAGTACAGTAGTCACAGTCTTCCACTCATGGGGCACACTAAATTAACTCAATCAGTCACTTATTCAGCAATCAGTTACTAAGTATCATTAATCACTAAGTACAATCATTAGAAAATACACAAACCCTCCACCCCTAGGTCATAAGTAAACTACAATTTCATCATTACTCAGTACCCACAGAGAGGTCTTTTCACACTTGGGGCCTGTTCTTGGATTCCCTGGATTCACTTCCATGGTCCCAGATTCTACCTGGATTCACCAGACTGTCACCTGAGTTCAATGGCAGACAGCTCCCAGGCCTTGTCCAGCTCTCTGGATAGGTCCTGCTCCACACTGAAGTTCACAGGGTCCAGTCCCTCTCAAATCCTTCACAATTTCTGCTTCTGGGAATTCAAGGCTCAACCAAGCCACAAACAGACAAAGTCCCTGCATCCTGGTCATGCTTCCTCAGTCTTCTGCAGCTCATTCAAAAAATCGGAATCACCTTATCCAGCCTGGGGGGAGGAGCTCCTGGGCTCCTAGCCTCGTGGTCTCCTGGGGTGTTCTGGTCTCCTGGGGTCTCCTGGGCTCCTCTTCAGAACAGCTTCTGCCACCAGATTCTTGTCCCAAGAAATTCTGACTGTGCCTCTCTGGGGCTTTTCTTATATACACAACATTAGTTACTTCCTGTTTCAGCCAACTCCTTCCCGTTACATCAGGAACAAGAGCTCATTCCTTGTGTTTCCTTCACAGAGGTTTGATTAGTTACTAAACGCTAAGTACCTGCTTACTTGCCAATACAAAAAGGGATCTTCAAATTACCATTAGAAATACATATGTAAGTGTGTGTATGTGTGTATATATATGTGTGTGTGTGTGTGTGTGTGTGTGTGTGTGTGTGTGTATAGATATACATAGACAGAGGGCACAGGATCAATTGAATAGGAAGGGATGATATTTAAAAAATAAAATTAAGAGGGGTGGCTAGGTGGCGCAGTGAGTAAAACGCCGGCCCGGAGTCAGGAGAACCTGAGTTCGGTTCCGGCCTCAGACACTTAACACCCACACAAAATAAACTAGCCCTGTAACCTTGGACAAGTTGCTCAACCCCAATTGCCCTGCAAAAATGCAAAAAAAAAAAAAAGATTTTTCACTTAACACCCACAGAAAAAAAACTGGCTGTGTAACCTTGCACAAGTTATTTAACCCCAATTGCTTTAAAAAAAAATAAAATTAAGAGGTGAGAGAGGAATATAATGAGAGGAGATAGAGAGAGACAGAATAGGGTAAATTGTCTCATATGAAAGAGGCAAGGGAAAACTGTTACAATGGAGGGGAAAAACAGGAAGGCAAAAGGTAATGGGTCAACCTTACTCTCACTGAATTTGGCTTAAGTAGGGAATAACATACACACTAAATTGGGTATCTTACCCTACAGGAAAGTAGGGGGGAAAGGTTTATAAGAGGGGGGATGATAGTAAGGAGGGCAGATTGGGGGTGAGGATAGTTAGAAGCACACACTTTTGAAAAGTGACAGGGTCAAAGTAGAAAATACAATAAGTGGTTGGTGGGATAGGATGGAGGGAACTATAGTAGTCTTTCACAATATATTCACTATGGAAATGTTTTGCATAAGTACACAGGTACAACCTATATTGAATTGTTTATCTTCCCAGTAAGGGTGGGTGATGAGGGAAGAAGGGAAATAATCTGGAATTCAAAGTTTTAAAATCAAATGTTTAAAAAAAACCCAATTATTATTATTGTTATTTTTACATGCCACTGGGAAATAAGAAGCTAAAAATAAACATAAAATTAAAAAAAAATCTTTAAACCAGGAAGTATAAAAAAAGCTGCTTCATAGGGAATTGGATCCCAAAGAAAATGAAGCAAAACTAAGAAAGTGCATAGCTGACTTTTATATTTTCAATTAATCAGACCTAGATGAGCTATATTCCAGGATACTGAAAACAATAACATCATTATCATCATAATCATCGACAACAACAAATTGTCAATATGATTTCTAGGCCACTGTCTGATCTTTGAACGATCATGAAGAATTGCTATAGGACTGGGAATGTGTAAATGTGGTCTTGAATTTCACCAAACAAAAAAGGAAAGAAAGTGGACTCTTCACCTTGTTGACCAAGGAGCTTGACTTTGATTTCTGATGATCTTCTGGAAGATTTTGTCAAAGGGATGGTTTGTAAGCAGTTAGGAAAATTGTAAGAGCAAGCACAGGTTCGTCAAGAACAGATTATGTTATATCAACTCATTCCTTTTTGTCCATGCTTACTAAGCCAGGTAGGGAAATATTATAGATAGCAATATGGTACAGTGTGTTATGTACCTCATAGGGCTGCTGTAGGACCCTAAAGAGAGTGCATTTTAACGTTCAGTGAAAATCTTAAAGACCTATGGATTAAACAACAAGCCTACGGTATGCCAAGCATTGAGGATACAAAACAAAACAAAAAAAAAAGAAAAAGAAAAAGAAAACAAGAAGCAGCTCCTGCCCTCAAGGAACTTATATTCTATAGGAGTAGACAACATGTATACATATACACATAAGTATGTACAAAAAAATCCCAAGATAATTTAGGGGGGAGGCACTAGAAGCTGCGGAAATCATGAAAAGCCTCCTTTAGGAAGTGATAATTGAGCAGAGCTTTGAAGGAAACTTGGGATTTTAAGAGGTAGAGTTGATTAAGTAGAGTATTCCAGGCGTGGGGTGGGAGGTGGGGACAGCCTATGCAAATGTATTTTGTAAATGTCAGCTATTATTTGGTCATAGTATATGTGGATTTCATCAAGGCACTCAAAAAAAATCTTTGGTGAGAACCTGGTGGATCAGATAAAGAAATGTGGGCTGGTTAACAGCATCGAGACATAGATTTAGAGCTAGTTCAGTGACGCCTCAGTTTCTGTAGGGGGGGAAAGTTCATAGGTTAATAGGAGTTAGCTGGTGCCTTGAAGATCATCCCTCTCCCACCATTCCTGAATGCTCTTTGAGGACATGGGAATGTTTCTTTTTTTGTTCCTTTTTATCCAAAAGCCTAACACAGTGTATTGCATATTGTAGGTCCCTGATAAATGTTCATTGAATGGAATGACCACTGCCCCTTCACTTGATAAATGGGAAAACTGAATTCCAAGGAGTTAACTGATTTGAACAAGATCATACAAGGCAAGACTATAAATAGCAGAGACAGGATTTGAACACAGATTTTCTGATTCCAAATTCAAAGTTCTTTCCATTATACACCATTGCCTTCAGTGGAGTGATCCATAGACTTGTACTTGACCCCTTTGTGTTCCACTTTTTAAGTTAATCAATTTTTAGTAAATTTTAAAATTTCTTTTAAATTTTTAAACTTTTTAATCAATTAAATCAATATTTAATCAATCAC
Source organism: Petaurus breviceps papuanus (assembly GCF_028583685.1). NCBI lineage: Eukaryota > Metazoa > Chordata > Mammalia > Diprotodontia > Petauridae > Petaurus > Petaurus breviceps. Next base: position 54,768,612 of record NW_027186304.1, read on the forward strand.
CTTAATAAAGGTATAAACTGTGGCCTAGTGCCCTAGGCTCTGGGTTTACATGGACTGAGTTCAGTCTCATAGAAACTCCCCTGAATCATTCTCTCCTTAGTTTGTCTTGCTACCCACAAAGTTACATCTGGGAAATCTCAAAATATTGCTTTAATATAGCTTATGTCTATATCTCTATAGATGTGAGTTAAAGGGTACCCAGCTTTTATGTAAGCATGCAAGGTAACAATGCATATAGGGAAAATCTTTATTTCAGCCAATGGAATAAACAAAAATAAACAAAAACAGCATAAAAAATTTGTGGTGGTCCACAAACAACAAATACAATTCCCCTTACCTCTCTACTAAATCCCATTGTTCCCTAGGGCAGTGGCCCTGGACTCGTGACTCACCACTTTGTGGTGTCGTATCTTCTAAAGGCAAACAAACTTGAAGAAGTTGTGAATGCAAGTATCGGCATTTTGGCGAATTCCACCTATATGGAAGAGATTTTCATAGATACCTAACCTTATAGCACTCCCTTGTGGGTTTGGGATCCTTCCCTGCCCCATAAAAAAAGTACCTTAGGGACACTAAAGGGCCTTCCCATTATACTTACTTTGTATAATGTATGTATAATATATATATATATATATATAAAACGTATAATGGTAACAACAGAGGGAAAAGTTCGTTTCTATTATTCCCCCATATCATGCCTTTGGGGTGGCCAGTGGGCAATCTGTACCCTTCCCCACCCCCTGCTGCCACCTTGTTAGATCTTTCTAGAAAGTTGGGTTCCTCAACTCAAACATGGGGCTCTAAAGGAGGGATCCCCAGGCTGTCCCTGGCTATAAGCTCTCTTTCTTTAGAAGGGTAGTATTCAGGAACTCCCACTATCTTGCTATGTAATTCTTCTCTTTTGGGGACATGTAGTTGAGAGCACGCATGCAGCTGCCACAGCCCTTCCAGGACTGGGTCCACACATTCAGAGTATGGGAATTTGGGATTCAAGACTTCTCCTCTTGATTGACATGGAACTCTTATCTGCTTCTGACACAAGTCTGCCATTATAGGCTTCCCCTGGGGTCCAGTGACACTTATAACTGTAGTTACTCTCTGGCCTTTGCTTTGAAAAGGAAAAAGACAAAGAAAATTAAAAGTGTCAAAAGGAACAAAGGGAGCAGTAAGTCTGTTGGTTCCCTTTTATAGGCCCCCCAGAAGGAATGGCTCTGAATCAATAGCCTAATGAGTTGAATTATTCCCCACTTGGTGAGATATCTCCAGAGTCCCAAAGTCTTGCCACTTTTTAAGCTCAGTACGCTGATAAGAGAACTCCTCTAATTGGCTACCTACAGAGGTTATATTTGTAGATTATAGGACTCTGGGAGGAATAGCTAATACACTGGGAGCTAGACCTAGGATCCCCAAAGATCTTGGCAGACTGGGATAATGGTCCAAATATAATAGATGAAATTATATAGGAAGAAATACAAAGCCCTTCACAGAGTGCTATTCTAATACCTCACTGTGCCATGGAGAGGACCCTGGGTTCTTAAAGACCAGGTCTGCACAGCGTATGGCCTGCAGGCTGCTTGTGGTCTGTCAAAGTGACTCGTGGGTGATATGTTGTGCGGACCTGTTTTACATTGTCTACATTTTTCATGGGCTGCCCAATATATTTTGGTAGGTCTCAAGTGGCACTTGGGCTGTAAGTGGCACGCTGGCTGTATGTTATGCAGATGTGTTAAAGACTGACACGAGCTCTGACGATTTTACATTATAGAAAAAACTTGAAGTATTGTCCTAGCAATAGATTGGTTCTGATTTCTAAGGGCCAATCTAGTGTAAAGCCAAGCACAAACAGCTTTCCAGAGGACTGCTGCTGTGAACAGCTTCAAGTTTCTGATTACATAGTATAGTGAACTCTCTATTTATTCAGTAATAAACTAAGACAAAACATTGACAGGAACCAAAGTACAGCATTCACAATGTTATAGCATAACAAGTTATCACTAAAGCAACCACATAGTTTTCATCAAAGTGGCCACATAGTTTTAAACAAAAGATATCATTCAGTAAGTCCTTAACTCAATCATCCATAGGGAGCAAACCACCTTAAGGGACACAAAGCACAATCATTCAGTAAGTCCTTAACTCAATCATCATTAAGAAGCAATCCTCCTATAAGGGACACAAAGTACAAAGGTCAAAGTTCTCCACCCCTAGGTCACATTGTCTTAATCTCTCAGTCAAAAAGTCTTCTTTCTTCTTAATTGGAGATTAATTTCCAATCATCCTTAATTCAGTCATCCTGAAGAGGTAAGGGATACAAAGTACAAAGTCCTCCCACCTCCTAGGCCACAGTAAATCATGATCTTCTCAGTTTGCATTAAATACCCAAGGAGAGGTCTTTTCATATTGACTCAAGGCTGGTTCTCAGATTTCATGGTTGTTCTTCCATGGTCCCAGCTCCTACCTCAATCTACCCAACTGTCACCTGGGTTCACAGGTAGGCAGCTCTCAGCAACTCAGCTAGCTCCTCGTCCAGTTAATTGTCCAGTTCTTATTCCATACGGAAGCTCACAGTGTCCAGTCCACCTCAAGTCCTTCACAGTTTCTGTTCCTGGGAAGACAAAACTCAACAAAGCCACAATAACATTTATACATGTTGCCAGCACCATCATCAATTCACTATCTGCCTGTGAAATCAACACAGACCCACCAACAAGGTCTGAGAACTCAACACACATCACAAACAAAAATCAGCACAGACAAGAGACAGATTACCGCCACCACAAATGTTTCCTTCTCAAAATCCTCCAACACAAATGCTCTTTCAGTTCTGCTCTCTCCCAGCCTGGCTTCTCCTTATATATGGTCATTAAGCTCCTCCCTGCTCTGCTCCGTCCTGTTGAAAAAGCAACAGGGGTTCACAAGTTCTGTTTCTTAACAAAAGACTTGATATAGTCATGGGCAAGGCTTAAAAGAAACTTGAACTGAAACAAGGTGCTAAATAATTAAATAGCTGAAACAAGGTGTTAACTACTTCTTTGCTTGCCATTACACCTAGTTAAATTCAAGAATTTCATTGTCAGTTGGCTGGACATTTGTTGACAAGTGTAATAACCATGATAGCTCTTGAAAAAAGAAAAAAAATACAAAATGGCCCCCAATTTTTAAAAATATTCTTCTGCATTGAATGACAGTGGCAGAGAGTATTAAGAATTACACAGTTTTTAGATTATCTATAAATATTAGTTAAATTGTTGGTAGTCAAAATATGAGATCCTGGTCCAATGATATACAATTGGAGGGACTGAATTTATGAATATTGACATTCTCACTATAAATGAAATAAGGAGAGAAGGAAGTTGTATCTAAAAGGAAGGAGGGACCTCAGATTCTTTTTTGGAGAAGCAAATGAAGTTAATTTATTGTGTGTCCAAATATAATAAGGAAAATAATTTCACAGGGCATTTGGTCATCTTGTATTACAGTGTTAAGTTTTTGCAAAAAAATCAGTCTATGCCCCAATATTTGTTGTGGGGGGGGAGAGAAAAGATAGAGAAGTCTTATATAGACCATTATAAAACTCATCAAAGTAAATCAATATATACTTTGAGTATACTTGAGAACTTTAGTGCAAAGGTGGGAGTAGATCAAGACAGCAAGAAGTGTTTCAAGAGTAAGGAATGAGAGAAGCTAATTACTTGTGGATTACATAGATACCTCATGCTTAGTTCTTTCTTTGAGTATCAATTCCTGACCTACTGTCTCAGTGTTGTTAGAGTTGATTCAAAACTCTCACTGTGAGCAGGTAAACCCAAGAGCACCAAGAATAGTAACGTTTTCCAAACCTCTGGCTCCTCTTCCAAGCTTGATTGCAAAGCCATTGTCCAGGGGAAACAACCCTATGACTCCTATCTCCATTCATACTAACTATTCCTCATGGGCAGGTAAGCCCAAGAGCCCCAGGAGTAGTAGCACCCCCTAGATCCATGCTTCGAGTCCCAGCCCTTGGTGAGTCAGGGTTTCTTCATCATTGCCACCACTAATATCAACTGCTAATTAGCTGCCACATATGGGTAAGCAAGATAGCTACATTACACAACAAGATATACTGGGGAAAAATAGATGGTAGCATATGCCAGGCAGGTTAAACCTGAAAACAACTGCACCTCAGACCCTATGGTAGCAGCCTGGACTTTCCCCTTGGAGGAAGGTCAATCATTTCAAGCACCACCAGCAACAACCACTGACTGCCACGGGTAGGTAGGTAAGCCCTAGAGCTCTGGGAATATCAGTGCTCTCCAGGTCACTAGCTTTGCCTTCAGCCCATCCTGTAGTTATTATCCAGAGGAGCACATCTTGCAGAGTGGAAGACTGGCAACTGCATCTGCAAGTACCGTAGCCCTCAATTCCTTAGCGTTCAAAGCTATGGAAGACCCAGAGAAGAAAGTTCTCACCGTTAGTCTCTGGTGCTATCAAATGGTTGGAAATCAGAAACATATGATTTATCTTTTGGGCTCCCTGATCTCCCTTTGGATCTGTTGGTAGGGAGATGGATTCAGCCAGTCCCTCAGTTCTTTGCTGAGACAGCCTTGGAGGCCATCTTGAACTCCAGCCAGTCTCCCAACATGGTGGCCAAGCCCTTCTACTCTATCAGAACCTGTGTGGCACAGCCTAGATGGATTATCTGCATCCTTCTCCTTCCCAGAACCCTTGTCTAATGCATTGTATAATGATCAGTCCCAGTCCACTCTGGGTAAAAGTTAGCTGGGTTGCCATTTTTATTTCTGCGATTTTATATTCCTGCATATATTCTCATATTCTTATTAATGCTTATTAAACTGGCAAACTAGAAGGGGCTATGCAGATAATACAAAGATATAATACATATATGTGTCTACATATGTGTTTACATACATTTCAACAATGCATCAGATGTGAGAAAAATCACAGCTACAGTCACCTCAAATCATCATATTCATCATATCATAATCATCAATAACTGTTGAATTCTCCAAAACACGGAAACCACTGTTCTTTCAGGCTGCTGTTAAATTCTCTCTCTCTCTTTTTTAGGATATCTTTTCCATAGAATGTCTTCTCTAAAAAACTAAGCTAATTTCTCTCAAGATGTCTTTTCAGTCTCCCTCAAAAACTGTTGTTTTTTTTTTTTCAGAGTTTTTCCCAGTCTTTTTTTCTGATAGTTAATTCTTCAAGACTCCTCAGGAAAGAGGTTTTCCTCATTCTTTTTCAGAGCTTCCCACCAAGGTTCTTTCAGCCATGACAGTTAACTCTTTCCATTTGGTAGTTCATTGTCATGTCTCAAGATCTTATTCAAAGATCTTTGTGAGAGAGATTATTCAAACTGTGGTTATAGAGGGAATGCTTGCATTGATGAGCTCACATAACCACTTGAGAGAGTAAAATCTTGCACTTTTTGAAAAAAGAACTGTGCACGTAGAAGATTAAGAGGAATGTCTAAATTATATGTTATGGGAATTTTAGTGACTTCAAGCATAATATGAGTCAATAGTAAGATATGGGCAACCAGAAAAGTCATCGTGATCTACAGCTGAGGTGTTAAAAACCTCAACACTGTCATTGTAATTGGGAAAGTTAACAAAAAAACACAAACAAAAATGAAATCAAACAGAGATAATGTTAAATGTTAAAACTAAGTCAATGTGTGGCTCAAAGCAATCCTCATATATGGAGGCGCCTATTTCTATTTGATTTTGACACTTCTAGAACTTCCTTACTAGATGCATTGTGCCAGAACAAGGCATGTGACTGCACCACTGTGTCTTTCCTGGTCATAATTCTTCATTTTATGATGTATTTTTTATACTGCATCTTATGAAGAACACTGATGAATTAGGGCATGTCAGATGATGGTAATTGTTATGGTAAATTCTCTGGAGACCATGCCATAGGAGAATTAGTTGAATGAACTGGGAATGTTTACTTTGAAGGGAAGGTGACTTTTTTTTGAAGGGGCCCATAATAGATGTTTTTAAGCATTTAAACATTTGTAAACATTTGAAAGACTGTTTTGTGGAAAGAGGATTGACTTGTCCTATTGCATTCCAGAGGACAGAAGTTGGAGCAGTGGGCATATGTTGTAGAGAAGTTCATTTGGTTCGCTATATGGTGATGTTTCTCCATATTTAGAGCTTTTAAAAGGTATTAAATTCCCTCTCAATGTAAGTCTTGAGGTGAAGGCTGAATGATCACTTGTTAGGGATTCTTATGTCTAGTTGTACTAGATATGTTTTTGCTATCCCTCTCAATTCTGAGGTTCTCTGGGAAAAAAAATCATTTTCATTCATTCACTTTAATTAATTCAATGCATCCTTTTCCTAATAAAAGATTCCAAAGTACTTAAAGTGAGTGACTCTATCATAGATGGCATTACCGTCACTGTGAACTCTATGGTTCCCTCACATGTCACTCCATATTATCTTTCCTTGCAGCTAAATCCATCTCTTAAGCCACATGCCTACTCTATTCACCTCTCCTATCCATCATACTTCATACTTTTACTCCCACATTTTACTCCTACACTTCTCCTATTCCTTTGTGAGATGGGCATAGCCTCTTCTCAAAGTTAGCTTTTCCTATCATGAAAATTAAGCTGAAAGAGAAAGGGACTTCCCATCATCTTTTTAGACCTTCTTTCATGACAGAGGTCCTTTCTTGAGATCAATTAGAAGATATATGTAATGTATCTTGTAAACCTTAAATTTAGCTCTCTATAAATGTGAGGTGTTAATATTATAGCATTTCTAGTTTTAGTATGCATACTTAGGTATCTGTTTATTTCACTTTAGCCCACTTTAAAAATGGGCAATAGTTTACTAGGCATTCTATTGGCCATTAAAGGGTTATAGCTTGTGGAATGGATTGGGTTTTTTTTTTTTTCATTCTTAAGTCCCCAAGACTTGGATTATCTACAACTTTGTCTAACTGGGAATTGTGGATTTAGATTATAGCTCCATTTTGAGCTTTGAAGTGCTGTCCATGTAGCTGTTCGATATTAATTCTTCCTATCAGTTTTTTGTTATTGTTGTTTGCCTGCTCTTTAACTGAAGGAAATTTCCTACGTTGAAAGAGCTTGTTCAAGAGCAAGTAATTGCAGAGAAACCACAGTTCTTTCTGTAAGGTGTATTGAGTTGGGCAGAAATTTTCTATGATGAAATTGGTGAACTTTTGGGTTTGTATTATCTATATAGGGTAAGATCTGTCATCTATATAGGGTATGAAGTTTCTATGATTTTGACTCTAGATCCTTTATAGTTGTAGAAAAAGATGTCGAAGATTGAAAACTGCCTTTTCCAATTAGGAAGTTACTGCTTCTCTCTTACTTGTCAGTTATTAGAGGCCATAGGGCTGGAATTTTTCCATAACATTTTCATATATCAGGCTACTAGGCAAAGTGCCTGGGGAACCATGGTTGGAGCATTGCTGCTTTCTTCTCTTTCCCTAAAAACACAAACAATGCAAGTTGCCCCATGGACCACCCACACACATGCTCAATTGCCCAGTTGGATTCTTCTATTGTTGGTGCAAAAAATAGGGACAGTCTGACAGATGCTCTAAGTTTGGGTGACAAGCCAGACACTTGGGTGTTGAAAATGATGCTGGCAAAAAGCCCAGGATTCTCAGATTTTTCTTATCTTGTCAGTTGTTTTACGCAATGTTAGCTTCCACAGCCAAGGATGATTATAGTTGTGCCATGAACATATATGGAAAAGGAGGGGCCATAGTGTACCTTGAAATATTTCCCACAGAGTCAGGGCCACCTGTCTATTTTTCTCAAGAGAGGAATGATTGGGCTGAAACTCAGGGTTCTTCCTGACTGAAGTAGAGAAAATCCTGAGTGATGGGTGATGTAGCTGCCACCTGGACACCTCTTCAATTCCCTGCCAAAGAATCAGCCCTCCAACTGTGTAGGCCCCCTCTGCAGCGTCAGCACTGGCGAGAGGCCCAAATTGAAATGAATTTTTTGTTAAGTTTGTGAAGGTGCACTAGGTGTGGCATACTCTCGTTCCTACTCCCTGTGGAACTTACTACCTAAACAGACACAACAAACAACAGACAGACAGACAGACTAGCAAAACTGCCTCCTATAGAGAAAAGGTCAAAGACAAAACCGAAATTCACTGAGTCAAGTTGTATCTCATCAGGGACTGTTTTTTCTCCTTGGAGCTGAGGTGGTCTTTGTGTTGCCTTGGAATCAGATCGGAAAGAGAAAGTGTGTCTGTTCCCTAGCAGGTACTCTCCAGTCTCAACTCAATAACCTTATTCTAAATTTCCCTCTTGTAAACTGGTACAGGAAAAGGAGACGCTTTGTTTTTTCCCAATTAAAGGCGATGGTCGAGCAGCTGTTACCAGTAACAATAAGGCCACTATTGCTGAGACAAACATTTTCCCTGATGATGCATGGGAACACTAAATCCAAACCACATTGTTTAGCTTTCACTCCAGCTAAGGGGTATGTCACATCCCTGAAAGTAAATGGGAGAGATCATAGTTTAGAAAATATGACAAAATTGAAAACTTAAAGCTGTACTACACAGTAACATCCTTTAGCAGGGGGAAATAATTGATATAAGAGGTTGTGGATGTGTTTTCATGGCAGTTTATTAGTTTGGGGATGTCTTGAGTCAGCAAAGCTAACTAAAGTGATGGTGAGTCAGCCTTGCCCCAGGGGACCAGTGGAGAGGCGGGTACATACAGTGTGAGTGTGTGTGTGTGTGTGTGTGTGTGTGTGTGTGTGTGTGCATGTGTCCGTGTATGCATGTGTGAACCTTCACCACAGAGAAACAGACATAGATAGCTCTACAGAACTTAACAGCCTCTTAGATCACTTTCCTCTTACCTGTTTCTACCCTGTTTGTCTCTGACATCAGATGCCAACATGTGATTTATGTGACCCTGATGTTCTTGGGTTTCCTTTTTTTTTTTTCTGTGCGTCCCAAGAGCACTACAGTCTGTTCTCACTGTGTAATGGACTTAGTTTGCTCAGGGGTGATAGCAAGTTCTGGGGTAGAGAATGTAGGAAAAGGAATGCGAGAACCCAAAAGGAAAGATACATTTAGGGGTTAAATGATGATGGAACTGCTTTCATAGGACCAAGATCCTCAGTGGTATTATCTTTGAAATTCACATTTTATTTTCCAGGGGGATCATCTCCAATAGTCTCTCACTAAAGACTTAGGTGGTTCAAATGATCACATAGCTGACCCTGTGGCATTGGGAAACAGAGTACATGCAAGGCACCATAAGGAGGAGATAAAACCTCCAAAGCTTTCTTTCCAAGAAATGTCAATTGTTTTCCAGCTGTTGTCTGACTCGTCCTCACGACATCCTGTTGAAGCAAGCATAGATAAAGAAAGTGAGATGTTTCCTAACTTAAAAAAATATGTCTGGCACAGCATCTTCTGCCTAAATTTTTCTCATTATGATCACTAGTGTGTATCATATGACTTCGGTATAGCAACCCTTGCTTAATGGAAACAGAAGAGAGAGCCCAGGACCAAAATTCATATACCTGAATGTGAAAATGTCCTTATGGAGGGGATTATTTGAAACTTTGAAAATGAAAGGGACCTCATTTCTGCTACAAATAATAAAAGTTTTAGAATTTTTAGAGCTAGAAGGAACCTTAAGCACTATCTTGTCTATCCTTTCTCCATTTTACAGATAAGGAAACTGAGGCTCGAAAAGGGTGACTTGTCTAGGACTTACAAATAATTAGCTAACATATTAACTAAAGTCATGATTATCAATAGAAGGTATGTTTGGAGGCTTTGAAAATGAAACAACATAGATATCTATGATTTACCACATCTGTGTAATTAAGAAAATTATATGTATAATTTATATATATGCAATATATATACATGAATATAAATTTGTATAAAAAGAAGCTAAGTTACATTTTATAGATTTGATCTGGCAAACATGTAGCATCTACTTTTGTGATTCATTAGCACTATTGGGAGGATATAAGTATGATACATGTAGTACTTGTGTATTTTGAGTCAAAGTTATAACTGCCACCATGGGGTTGATTCCAATAATCACCATGGCATTGTGGGACCTATCAAATATATTCAAGGCATCTGAAGGAGGAGATAACTGCCCCCCCCCTTTCCAAGAAACACCAATTGTTTTCCAGCTGCTGTATAATCTGTGCCTGAAACTATGTATATACAACATGTATAATTTACTCCAAATCAATCTAACAACTTTCAAGAAAGTCCAATTGTGCAGCTGTTGGTAATACCACCCTAGACCATTTCCAATAAGTCTAAATTCAACAATATCATAAGTTCTTCATTCAGAAAGCAAAATGAAAGTCATAAAAATACACTGAGGAGGTGAGCAGAAAGGACAGTATGTTTGGACAGGACGTGTGAGCATGCAGGAAATCCCTGGGCCAGAACTTGGATGTAGCCATAGTCTTCTTCAGTGGATTTCTAGGGGGTTAAAACAAACTGCCCCAACTGTCTTCTATTGATCCCTGAGGCTCAGTCAACTTTTGGAGGCCTGGATGATTAACTCTTTTCCTGCCAGGCTTTGTTTTTTGGCACCTGGCACTGCCAGTAGGAGTAATATCCTGCCAGGTTAGGGACTGAGCTGCCAGGCTTCCAAGGCCTGTCTTGTAGATGCATGGTCTAATTAGCATCAGACTTCTAGAGGCATTGTGGGCTTTGTCCATCACCAATTTTAAGAACCCTAAGCCATGCTCTCCAGCAAAGTCAGGCAGCCTCAGACACCGCCCTCTCAGAAAGAGAAGTCATTCATGCTTTTGTTTCACAACACTTGGGCTGAGTTCAAAGTTTTTAACAAACTAGAAAAGGTTTTCAGGGAAACACTGACTGTTGAAAGTAGGCTTTTTCAATAACTGGGACAATGCGCTAGCATGTTCCAGGAATGTATTCTGTCTTTCTCTTTAGCAGTAGGAGAGCTTCTAAGGCCAAGCTATTGCAAAAGCTTTATTTCCACAATGTACCACACCAGCCTGGAGTATCATTCAAAAGGGTTTTTTTTTAGCCTGCTAGACAAGGTGACCAGCCCATAAACTGTCAATTATGCCTTTCTCCTACAGGCTTCTGTCTCTGATGGCTCTGAGGGCCAGATGTTTGAAAAAAAAAATACTGTAATTGTACCATAAATAACAATAACTACATTAGGTCAGACCCATGACCTCTCTTGCCCAGTAGTCTGACTCAGATAATGGTACAGAGACGCAGTTTTTGGAAGAGTATGGGAGGCATGGACAGTTTGTGATTTGTAGTGTTATGGGGAATAGTTGCATTGATGAAATCACTGGAATATCTGAGTCTTTGGTTTTCTTCATGATGTTGCCCTTCGAAAATAAGGGATGTGATCCAAACATCTTTGTCTTTATTTAATAACTTGTTATAGTTTCATTTTCACTTGGATGCAGTTCATTTCAGGTATGAGATTTGAGTATCCTAGGCTAGTTTTAATTCAGTTGAGTATAGATGATGGGTTCCAACCTCTAATGGACCAATTTACTTTGCTTTATTCTGTAGCCTCAGAATGCAACACTAACCATAGATATGGGTCTCAAAAATAGTATTATTTGCAAATGAAAACAATTCTTAGGTACCACCTTACACATATAAGATTGACTGATATGACAGAAAAGGAAAATGATAAATTTTCAAGCAAAAGTGGGAAAACTGGAAAACAAATGCACTGTTGGTGGAGTTGTGAACTGATTCAACCATTCTGGAGGACAATTTGGATCTATTCCCAAAGGTCTGTAAAACTGTGCATACCCTCTGATCCAGTAGCACTTCTACTAGGTCTATTTCCCAAAGAGATAAAAGGGGAAAAGAACCTATGTGTACAAAAAAATTTGCACCAGCTCTTTTTGTGGTGGCTAAGAATTAGAAATCAAGGGGATACCCATCAACTGGGGAATGGCTAAACAAGTTGTGGCATATTGTTTTAGTGGAATATTACTGAGCTATAAGAAATGACATTAGGATGATTTCAGAAAAACCTAGGAAGACTTAACATGAACTGACACAAAGTAAAGTAAGCAGAACCAGGAGATCATTGTACACAGTAACAGCAATTTTGTACAATGAAGAATTGTGAAGAACTTAGCTATTCTCAGCAAATAATGCAAGACAATTCCAAAGGACTCATGATGAAAAATACTATCCACATCCGGAGAGAGACCTGATGGAATCTGAATACAGACTGAAGCATACTATTTTTCACTTTTTAAAAAGTCTTCTTGCCAAAAGTGACTAATATGAAAACATTTTACATGATTGCACATGTATAATCTATATTAGATTGCTTACCATTTCAGGGAAAAGGGAGGGAGAAAAGGAGGGATAAAATTTGGAACTCAAAACTTTAAAAGAAAAAAAACAAATGTTAAAAATTGTTTCCCATGCAACTGGGGAAAAATAAAATCTCATTGAAAATGGTATTACTGATCACAAACCCTTCGCTCTTTGTTGATTATCTCCATTTTATCTTATTTATAGCTTGTTTGTATATAGTTGTTTGCATGTTGTCTCCCCCATTAGACAGCTCCTTGAGAGCATGAACTGTTTTTGTGTTTTTACTTTTCTTTGTATACTCAGTGCTTAGTACAGTGCCTGGCACATAGTAGGAGCTTAATAAATTCTTGTTGCCTGGCTGACTGACTCTACCCCAGGAAATGGCAGGCCAGTGTCATTCTTCTATATAAAAGGTCTATTTACTTGGTTGCAGTCATGCACTAAACCAAACCACTGCCTTATTTTTAAAAAAATACTTACAGAAGTTATGCAAATTAATTTGGACCCAGATAAAGGTCTTATAAAATCAAGTAGTGGTCATATAAAAATTTGGATTGAAATTTAAAATGCCATATCTGGTATTTGTCCTATACTCCTGTAGGCCCATGACTAGCTCCTATGTTCTTGTTGTCAACCTAATTATGGTATAAAATACTGGTTGGGAACTGGGGCTAACCGATAATTGTCGACATGCCCGTTTAAAGTTATTTGATTTGAAATAGGTATAGCCAAAGAAATAAGGAAATAATTATTTCTATTCACCCAGGAAAATAATTTAGTTACAAAACTTAATCAAATGTCCAAGTTGAAGAATATTAGGTGGCAAAACCATACTTCAGTCATACTTTTTAGATCCATGAAATACAGGTGCTTTAAAAACCCTAACCAAAATGATATTTCCCCTCAAAAAGTACAATGCATCATTTTTTTCTAAGTGAATTTCATGGAATTCCCAGTCACCCTCCTGAGTGACTCACATCCCAAGTGAATTTGCTTATGCTTAAAAAGAAAATCCAATGTCTATGTTATCACATTTCCCTCCACTTAATCAGTCCCCTGATACATGGAATTTGAAGTTTCTCAAGATAATGTACTTTCCTAACCACCATCATCTTTCCAGTTCTTCCCCCTCCATCTCCAATGAAAGCAATAAATTTTAAACTGTTGAATAATTTTCATTCCTTACTATCATACTTCTCATGACAAATTTATGTTGGACTAATGCTGTATTATCTTAATTATGTGTCTCTTCCCAATGCATTTTGGCTAGCAAGACTGGTGCAGCTATCAGTACTTTGCCAGGACATCTCTTGAAATGAAATCCATAACTGAAGGCTTTTCTTCTTTGCTAAATAAATAAAGAGCAAGCAGGCGTCGGGAGGTTTCCAAACTCAAATTGTGGCACTTCCTGCAAAGCCCAGAAAATAGTGCAAGGGACATCTTTGGGCTGCTTTTCCTGAGGCTTGATGATGTGATGGGAAGTATGTAGGCAACATCAAAGAGAGACATGGTCATATCTCCACGTTTAGAAGTCCAGCTGAAAGCCCTGGTAGTTTTCTCTCTGACAGGGAAGGTTTTTACAAGCTTGGATTTTTATCAGGCCCAGACCAACAGCTTCCTTCCCCCAGTGTGTTGCCCGCCTTTCTGACTAGCCAGATTTTTCTCACACGTCTCAAATCCCTCCTAAGTGACTCCCCACTGACTTGAACTGAGAGCTAATGCTGATCAATTACTAGCTGCCAAATCCAGCTCCCAAACCACCAGATGATTGAATTCTTTAGATTAATGGCAAATGGATTATTCTTTTCCTTTTCCTTCTCACACCCTGGCATTTCCCTCCCACCCTCTCCCTTCCTAACTCTCTGTTCTTCCCTTTTTTTTCTTTCCCAATTCTCTCCTTTCCTATACCACTCTAGTCAAATCATGCAGCTCCATATAAACATAAGTGATAAAGTTTCACAGTTTCCTCAGGTGAACAGCTACAAAACCGATCCCCCTCTTTGATCACATGAAGTAACTGGACGTTGGAGCTCAAAGGAGGCCGTAGAATAACAAGATCATTTAGGGCTTTAGAGCTGGCAGAGACTGTAGATTTTATCTATTCCAGCCCATCCTTACATATAAGTGAGTGTCTTTTACAACCCCAAGAAGTGGTCATCTAACCTTTACCTGAAGATTTCCAGTGATAGGGAACCAATCATGCTCCTCGTTAGCCCATTCCATTTTTCAATCAGCTCTTTTTTTTTCTAGGGAGTTTTTCCTTCAATGGATCCTACATATACCTTCTCTGCGTCTCTCAGTCATGGTTCTTAACAACCTTCTAAATATTTGAAGCACAACTTTTATATCCTTTATAAATCTTTTCTTCTCTAGGCTAAATATCCCTAGTTCTTTCAATTGATCTTCAGATGACATCATCTTTAGACCCCTCACCAACCTGATCACCCTTATCTAAACATTGACCGGTTAATCAATCTGTTTTAAAGTTCATTGTCCAGAACTAAACATAAGACTCCAGATGCAATCTGACATGGTCAGTATATAATAGAATTATCACTTTTCCAGTCGTAGGATCATAGGACTAGAAATTTAAAGCTGGGAAGGACTTCATGGTTCATCTAGTCCAAACTTCATTTTACAGATGAGAAAACTGAAATCAAGAGAATTTCAGTGACTCACTCAAGGATACATACAGGTGGTTAGAGACAGAAACAAGATTTGAAGTTAGATCCTTGACTCTTAAGCCAGTGTTCCTTCTACTATATGATGGTCATAATCCCTAGACACTCTCTCTTAATGCAGCCTAAAATTGCATTTTTTTTGGTTACTATCTCAAACACTTTACTCATACCTCCCCCCCATACAAACTATTGTTTAAACATGTTTTCTCAATCTTATACTTAAGAAATTGATTTTTTTGAATCCTATTATAGGACTTTTACTTGGATGGATTGTAGAGGGAATTTGGGGCAATGCTTCCGGATGACCTAATCAACACAAAACAGACATATTAACTTGTAGAAAATAAAAATCTCATGTATAGGTCATGCCAATAATGGCAAGAAAAAATATTTTGATTTATTGAGGTTTTAAAATTAATAATAATAGCTTATATAGTCATTTAAAGTTAAAAAGCATTCTGCATATATTATCTCATATGGTCCATCTAATAGCCATCTATTAAGCACTGTGCCAGGCACTGTAATATAAATCAGAGAATGAGTGGATTGGGAAAGAGCAGGAATAACTGGAATTGTGGGGGGAGTCCTGGGGATAGTTGGGATTGGGAAAGATCCTCTGTAGGAGACTGCATCTGGGCCTCCTGAAAACAAAGCTGTGATATATATAGTTCTTATCAAGTCTTACTTGATATATTATAGCTATAGACATTACAAACTGCAGCTCATCTTTATGATTTATACAGCACTCTGTAGTGTGCAGAGAACTTTCCTCACAGCTTTCCTCTGAGTTATTCATTAGCCTCTGATTTTACAGGTGAGGAGCACAAGGTTCAAAGACTTGTCCAAATTCACAGAGGTATAATGCGCTAGAGTATAAATTCATGCATCCAAAGCTCTTATAACAAAGAAATCCCTAAGAAAACCAGAGGCAGTGAGGTGGTGTCTGCCCAGGGCCAGGAGTCAGGATGAAATGTTCCTAAGTTCCATCTGACCTCAGACACTTTCTAGCTGGGTGACCCTGGGCAAGACCCTGTTTGCTTCAGTTTCCTCATCTGTAAAATGAACTAGAGACGAAAACGGCAAACCACTCCAGTATCTTTGCAAGAAAACCCCAAATGGGGTCATGAAGAGTCAGACAGGACTGAAAACAACTGAATGACACCAAGAAATCCCTGAACTGTAGAAAATGTCAGGCTCCCCCTGCAGAGGTAAATGCATTTCACAGGTAAGGGGATTTTTTTTTTGAAGTTTTATCAGGGCCTTGGAATGCAAACTTTATTCTGATTAATACTCCTCATTTATGCCCTTTCCTGTTTCTGTTTCTGTACCAAAGAATCTTCCCAGCAGAAGGACTTTCTAGAGAATTCATGGCAGTTATGCCTGCCCCTCCCCCCTCCTGCTGTGATGAGCAGGCCTGGTGGGAACATCAGTCATCCTTAGGACTTCTCTTCAGGGTCAGCTCACTCGGCAGGCTGAGGGCCTCTGTGGCAGCCATGGTTTTAAGGGGATCCTTCAACATCTGGTTTCCTGAGAGCCTTTAGTCACCTAATCCTCTGCTTCCTCAAAGAGTGGTTGTGGGAGAGGCCCCAGAGGCCTCATCACACACTGTTAAAAATATGATAAAATGAAAGTATCAAAAACACCAGTAAAAAGCACACCTCCAAGAAAGGAACCGTTCCCAGAGTGCATAAACCAACTCAAAGGGGACAATGACCCTGTAAGAGTTTTTCATTATTATTTTGACAGGATTTTTGCTTACCTCAGGTGGCAGTGCTGCCTTTTCTTTCTCAGTACTGGACATTTCTGGAGGCCTCTGGGAGGTCCCTTCTAGCTCTCCAAAGGGGTGAGTAAATGCTCACTTCTCTAAAACTTGGAAACTGGACTTGTAGAGTCAGTCAGGGGAATTGTCACATGGCAAGTCTAAGTTTTGGCTGATCTCATCGCTGCTTCGCCTGAATCTTTTACTCGGGGTAAAGCAGAAAGAGTGTTGACTCTGGAGTCAGGGGACTTGGGTTCATATCCTGCCTTTGACAATTACACATGTTATGGGGACAACCTACCTGTACCTCAGTTTCCTCTTCTGTAAGATGAAGGGAGTTGGGCTAAATGACTCCTGAGGTGCCTTCCAACTCTAGAATTATGGTCCTGTGAGTTCTCTGTACGGATCAGAGGATATACTATCCTTTGCAGAGACATATTGTGGCATGGTAGATGGTGTGCTAGACCTGGGTTCAGGTGCTCCTTCTAAACACCTACTAGTAATGTGACCCAGGGCAAGTCAGTCAATTTAAAAAGCACTCTGAAACTTACTGAAAATAAATGTCCCCAACTGTAAATGTAGGAGTGCAAAACCTGTAGGACTTACCTTACAATGTTGTTTTGAGACTCAAATGAACATGTATGTGTATTATACACACATATAGTATGTATGTACACACATGTATATATGTGTACATATATGTGTATATGTGTGCATATATAGCTTTATACATTTTAAAGTGCTCTGCAAATGAAAGTTATTATGGCTATAAGATGTATACCCCTCCAGAGTCTGACTCAGTTGTGAGGGCAAAGGAGATAATTCTTGAAATTTGTTCTATTCCATTAGTTACCTGTGAATGTATATTATGATTGGTCATGACATTTCATGAGCAACAGAACTGACCTTGACTGAATTTCTAATCTAGGCTGTACAATACATAGGCAGAGAAACCAGGAATAAATAGTAGGATAAACATTAGATACGCTTCTCTTCTGCTTGCTTATGGAATGGCAGGAAATTATAGGGATGGTCAGGACTGCACTGCCTATGTCTTAAAAAGGCACAGAAAGGTGAAGTCAAATGAATGGGTTAAGTGGGACCGAGTGGCACAGCTTCTGCAGCTTCTCATTTCCTAGCAGTGTGTGGCCCTGAGTGGGGACTTCTCATCAGGAATGGCGGGAGGGAGCCATTTATTATTGTTGTGGCTCCCCTATTGAGTCCTTTTGTCCCCCTGCTAGACCACCCTGGAAGCAGGAACAGATGACTTTTCAGGTCCCTTCCAACTCTAAGACTTTCTGATTCTATTCTCAAATTTGGTTTCTTTCTCGAGAAAGTTTATGTGTTTTCTTTCTGTATAGGAGAAAATGTTTTTGATAGGGTCTTTGGGATACCATTTCCTCCCTGTTGCCCATCTGTGTTTTTCTTCCCAGAGTAGCAACTCTTTGTTCATTTTTATTTTGGCACTGATGGTGTCTATTAGTTCCATGTCTCCAGGCTTCAGTTGTCCGTATTGCTGAAGAAAGAGAATGTTACTAACACATAGATTAGGAAGCAGCAGGGAGAAATGGAAAGAGCTGTAGAACAGGGCAGGAGACTTGATTTATACTTCAGCTTTTCCACTAGCTTAGTGACCATGGACAAGTTATTTAGTCTTACCTATAAAATAAGGGCATTAGATTAGATTATTTCTGTGGTGCCTTTGTGCTCTGGGATTTAGGCATAAAACATACCCTTGGATTTCATGTTCTTATGTGTCTGTCTGGGAATATCTGAAAATGTTTAAATCATAACTGTAGTTATTTTCTAAGTTCTAAGATGCATTGTGATTCTAAGATACACCTAAGTTCTAAAAGATATCTAAGACCAGCTGTGGCACCTGCCCACAGTACTTGCCCTTCCCCTTCCTAGTTACTCTGGAGAAGTAACAGCAGGAGCAGGTTGGAGCTGACCAAGACCTAGCATCTTCTGCCTATCTGCCTGGTTGCCCACTTTTGTGTGATGAGCAAAGAAGAGTAACTAAAGCCTTATGCTTCTGACCCTTGCTAAGTCAAAATACTTTTTGGAAAAAGTGGAATTTATTTTTCATCTATCACCCAATATTATGGCTAGCAATTTCCTACTACCTACTTTTTTCCCCTTATCCTTGTATTAATCAATGACCATGTAGGAGAAAACTGTTCCGACTGATGCTTCCTGTTTTTTCCTTCTTTTAACCTCCTTAATTCTATTCTACCCATGACCTGCTACCATGCCTTCCATGATGTCCTTTGGATTCCCTTTCCATAATGAACAAACTTCCCTTCATCTTGACTTTTTTTTCCATGCTCCTTCTATCAACTAGCCTTTGCTGAAACCTAACTCCTCCTGCTGATGACACTACATCCCTGGCCCTCCTTTCCATCCCTGGTTGTACCTTTACTCACACCTTCCAGCACACTGGTCCTGGAGGGGAAGTTGGAAAACTCCTTGCTTCCCACTGCAAATTTTGTATTCTCCTTTTACCACTATCACTCAGAAATCACTCCTCCTATGAAGTTAGCAATATCAAAAATTTCTACCCAATTCAGACTAAGGTGGCTTTGTATACTAACTTCTGTGTCATTCTCTTTCCTTTCTCAAGGAGTTGAGCACCTGGCTCCTTGTCTACTTTGTTCCTCCATAATTAACTCTTTAAAGGAGCAGAAAATTCATCCTTGATATTTTATTGGTCTAGGGAACTAGGTTTTTTGGTTGCCTAGGATGTTATGGTTCAGCCTCTGTAGAATCTGTGCTGCTCAGTCTTGATGGAATCCTTACTGCCATGGAAGTCAATCCATTTGTCTGGCTGGGTATTCCATCCATGACAAATGTAGAGACAGAGAGAGCTGAATCAGTGCTCAGTATGTCCTTATTAAACATTGTTTTCCTTGTTAATTAAGCTTCTTTTTAATGAAATATTCTATAGTGCGTGAGAGTTTCATGGCTTTCTAATCCTGGCCTTGACTTATTGGACTGCTCTGAGTTAGGCCAGGCCTGGAATAGGTCTGCACTGGATAATGGAAGAATTTGCACAAATGTTTTAATTTCATGCTTCAAATGGCCTGTGAGTTTAGACGTTTGGACCATCTCTACATCAATGTAAATCCCAACCCCTCCATACTGTAGGTAGTTTTAAGAAAAGTTGATGACCAGCCTTCTGGCATTAATCCTCTTCAAATTACCTAAGGCTGGTTCTTGACTGAAAGTTCCAGAATCTGTCTCTGGGCCCACATCAGTATCCTTTCCACTGGTGCTTTTCAGAACCCAGGGTCACCTCCACATTGAGACATCAGAGAAAGACTTTGGAGAGAAAGTCTCTTCATAGCTCATCAAATGAGTACACTGCTGAAATTCAACCTCATTGCTGGGGGAGCCAATGCTGAAAGCACATCTGTGGAATCAGATGCTCTGTTTAGGTAGGTTGTCTTTGAACGTGAATATTGTTTGCACATGGCTTTTTATTGTGGTATGAATTTGCTTTTCTTAAAGTCTTGAACTTAGTTGTCTAAGGGTTTCCTTCTCTAAGAAAATAAGGAACTGCTTTTCTCTCTTTTCCATGCCGACCATAGACATGGTTCTGTCTTCTTCTTGGACCTACAAATAGTCTAGTGTTTAAAGCTGCAGATCGTTCTGCTTTTTTCACTCTCCATTATTTCATGCAGATCTTTCCATGTTTTTCTAAAACCATTGAGCTCATTTTTTCTTATAGAGCAGTAGTATTCTATCATAATCATGACCTACAACTTGTTCAGCCATTCCCCAAATAATGGGCATCCCTGCAGTTTCCAGTTCTTTGCCACCACAAAGAGAGCTGCTATAAACATTTTAGAACATAATGCTCTTTTGCTTTTTCCCAAATCATCTTTCAAAATAGACCAAGTAGTGGCGTTTCTGAGTCAAAAGGTATAGGTTGTTTAATAATTCTTTGGGCATAGCCATCTCTAGGGTAGGGATGGGGGAGGGAAGAAAAAAAGGAAAAAGAAATTTGCATGATAATTTTGTTTTATATTTGGAAGAAATATCAAGTTATGCACAGTAGATTTGCAGTTTCATGTACAATCATATTTTTATTTTACTATGCTATAGAAATGCTTGTTTCATTTCAAAAATTAATAATAGAACTAAAAACAGAATTCTAAAAAAAATAAAGATGAAGTTGTGCTCATGGTCTCCCTCATCATTATCATTCTGGACAAAGGAGAATGTGTTGTATTCATCTGGTTGAATAATTCTTCTGGATTTATTAAACTGTAATAACCATAGGAGTAAGTACTATGTCCCCAACAGAACTAACT
Organism: Petaurus breviceps papuanus; assembly: GCF_028583685.1. Classification (NCBI taxonomy): domain Eukaryota; kingdom Metazoa; phylum Chordata; class Mammalia; order Diprotodontia; family Petauridae; genus Petaurus; species Petaurus breviceps. The sequence goes on from NW_027186304.1 coordinate 54,789,697, forward strand.
GCAGTATTCTGAATGCAGTAGGGATTTAATATGTCTTTAAAAAAAATTGAATTCTAGTAGTCAAATGACATTGTGTCCTTTAAACTGGACTGAGTTTATTTAAAAAAAATGATCAGGGAGTGGCTAGGTGGCACAGTGAATAGAGCACTGGCCCTGGAGTCAAGAGGACCTGAGTTCAAATCTTGCCTCAGGCATTTAACACTTATTAGCCATGTGACCTTGGGCAAGTCACAACCCCAATTGCCCTGCCTTCTCCCCTTCTAAAAGCAAAAAAACCCCCAAAAACAACACAAAACACGATCAGTTCCTATGTTTTTACATAACCACCACTTCTCCATATATTATTCTTCTTTCTCCCCTTCCAGTGAGCAAAGAGCAAATTACAACATAGAAAAAACAATGCAGCAAATCTAATTGACACATGGTCTATTCTGATAGTATATGTTTCATTCTGTATCCAGAGTCTACCACTCCTCCAAGGAAGGAAAGGAGGCACCTTAACTTGGAATGAATTCTTGTTAGTAAAGTCTTTAATGAGCCTGCTGAGTAGAGTCCTATGTCTAATATTAAGTGAGTAGGTTTAAGTACAGAATCCAGTGTATAGGAGGTGCTCAACAATGCTTATTTTGTTTTAAGTTTTAATGATTTCTTTTGTTTTCACATCATAGTTAATTTCTGAAATTTCTGAAAGTTTTAATGATTTCCTTTGTTTTTACATCTTAGTCAATTTCTGAAATACTCCTCCCTCACCCCTGAACCTTCCCTTACAACTGAGAAAACAAGACAAAACAAAAACCATTCAGCAAAACCTTCCAACACAGTTTTGTTTGCTATGTCCCTGGTGTCTATCACTTTGCGTATATATACTATAATGATTGTAGAATGACTGTTGAATTGGATTGAAATGAATTAAACACAGCAATGAGTATATATAACATTCCATTCCCGTAGACCCTCAAAATTTTATCTAGAGGGAAAATGTGTATTACTATCTATTCCCAGGGCCAAAGAGGTGCCACTATAATTAATTGGGCTATATTTATTTCAGTGTTGTTTTGGTTTATATTGTTGTACTCATATTGTTTTCCTGGTTTATTAATTTCACTCTTCCTAAGTTCATTTGGGCTTCCTATACTTCTTTGAATTTCTCATCTATCATTTCCTAAAGCACAGTAATATTAAATTATAGTCACATGCCACAAACTGTTTGCTTTGTTCCTAAGCATTCTATGAGTATTTTGGTATATGTGTAGCCTGTCTTTGACCTCCTTGGGATATATGCTCAATTGTAAGACAGATAGGTCATAGAGTATGAACAGTATGACTTTTCTCACAGAATTCTAAATTGTTTAGCCCACTTTTGGGAGCAATTCAAAGCTCCACCAACCAATAGAATATTAGTGTGTCTGTAACTCATCTAACATTTACTGATGGTAGATTTTTGTCTTTTACCGTCTCTTCCAATTTGGTAAATGTATAGTGAAACATCAGAGTTGTTTAAATTTATTATTAGTGATTTGGAGCAATCTTTCATTTTGGTATTACCTTTTAGAAAACCATTTCTTAATATTATTTAAGCATTCACAAATCAGAGCAAGGTTCTTGGTTTTATATCATTGTGTCAATTTCTTGTAGAACTTGGGCATTAAACTTTTGTCAGAAATATTTGATGCAAAGATTTTTTTTCTCATTTAACAGTTTCTTTTCTATTTCTATCTGTACTGATTTTTTTTCATTAGTACTCAGTAACATTTGAAATACTGGTAATACTTTAAGAGATTATTAGTATCTCTGTCTTTTCTACCCTCTTCTTTTGAAATGAGAATGTTTCTCAGTTCAGGGTGGAGATGAAATTCACTTGTATAAACTCTGAGCACCTACTATGCATAAGGCATTGTGTTCAAAGGACACTATTATGTTTCCCACCACTTCTTTAATATTAATAAATCAATTTATTTCATCACTTTGCCCTTTCCTTGTATTGGAGTATGAAGGGCTCACACAGTTTTACCTCCAAAAATGACAAGTCTGTTTGGAGAGACAAAAATATCTCTCCAAACAGACTCCAGACATTTTGTTCCTTCTGTGTTGGAGTGTCTCATTGGCCTAGTCTGAATGCATTTCCTTGGAAGAAAGGTGATCTTTTCTAAAAATGCTATACGGTCACAGAATTCCCTACACTTCCAGCGTGAGGAAAAATTCTTGGGCCAAAGAGAGCTGAGATTTATTCAGAACTCTTGAAAGGACATGCTATTTTCCTTTGTGAAATGGTAACTCACATTTATATAATGCTTTCAGTTTACAAAGTGCTACCTGATGGTGGCAATTCTTGTTATGAGCCCTGGAGCATATGAGCTTTCAGGTAGACTACTGGGTATATTCTTCCATTAAGAATCTGTTAATGAGCCTGCCACACCCCAAATCTGTTAAAGGCTAGTATTTTTTCCAACTAGGCTTCTTGTTTGGCAATGGCTAATAGAGTGTGGGGCGGGCTGAACCTGACTGAGTAAACACATAATTTGGCATGAAATCGAGAGAGGTATTTAATGAGAACTATCAAGTATATAGTGGGTGTAAGCAGGCTGCAACACATTATAAGCAAGAAATTATTCAAGATATGGGGTAAAGTAATCTAAAAATGTGGGAAGGATTAAAAGGATGTACCGGATGCATGGAAAGATATTGATCCTTAAGCAATGGATACCCTGGGGACTCCATTGTTACTCTCAAGAGAATGTGAAAAAGTTCCTCCCCCCTCAACTCCCAGGTCACCAAGTGGACCATTTGTGCTGAGCCTTTGGAAGGATGCAAACAAGAACCACCCAAGGATGAGGTGGCATGGACCTATTGTGATTGGCATCATTGGAAGGAATGCCCCCATCAGTGAGATCACTGACTGATTGGAATGTTAGAGTTATTAGATTACTGGGGAACTTCTTATTCAGTAACAAAAGATAACTAATACAGTATGAGTTGAAATTATTTTTTAAAGCAAGTTTTTATCAGTGCCTTTTGTTAATATATAATAATAAGTTTCTGATAGAGCCAATGTGCACTGTCCCCCACCATTGACTATGACCTGGTAACAACATTTAAGCAAAAACAATTGGCACAGTGGCTGCTTCTGACAGCAGTGTTTGAAGTGCTCTGCTTTCGTACTCCCCATCTCTTTGCCACCAAGAGCCAAGCTATGTTTGACCATCTGCTCTCCAGAATCAGGAATGGCTATTAAAATTACATGGCTTCCTTTAAGGGTTCTTTTTATTTACGTTGTTTTCATCACTGTGTATTTTGAAAACTTAACTTTAACTTATTAGTGTACATGTCGTGTCTCCCCTGAGAGACCATAAGGTTCTTGAGGGCAGGGATTGTTTAGTTTTTGTCTTTCTATCCCCAGCACTTTGAACATAGTTGTTGCTTAGTAGACATTTGTTGAACCAAAAAGTGAATCAGGAAAGCCCTTGCTCTCCTCACCAGGGAGAGAAAAGGAACTGAAGTCTTCTGTCTCTGTCCCACAGGAAGAAGAAGAGTCAGGCCAAGATGGTTTCACATTAGACTTATCAGAAGACCTGTGTCTAAGTCCCATGTACTATAAGCTAAGAGCTGCTATGTGGTGCAGTGGATAGAGTACTGGGCTTGGAATCATGAAGACTCATCTTCATGAGTCCAAATGCAGCTTGAGACACTAGCTGTGTGACTCCAGGAAAGTCACTTAACCCTCTTTGTCTCAACTCCTCATCTGTAAAATGAGTTGGAGAAGGAAATGGCAAACCAATCTAGTATCTTTGCCAAGAGAAGCCCAAATGGGGTCATAGAGAGTTGGATACAGCTGAAATAAGTGAACAACAACACTACAGGCTAAATTCTAGAGTGCCTAGTTCTTAACTCTTGTTCACCGGAGTCAATATCATACTGTCTTCTAAGCTCCATTGGAGCTGTGGATTAATGTTCCTTCTTTTCCAAGGGACAAATCAGCTTTGAATCAAGGGCCCTTGATTCAAACCAAGCACTTCCTCCTCATTATAGTCAGCAAAGCACATATGGCCCTCTTCTTGTTCTCACTGGCACCAAACAGACACTGGGTATCCATTGATAAGCATGACATTGCCAAGGAAGGTTGAGCAGTCAGGTTCCTATAATGCTTTACAGTTTATAAAACATTTTCCTCACATAAACTGTGAGGTACAGTTATCCCTTCCACATCACAACTTTCCCCATTGCAGTTTCAATTTATTGCAGGTCAGCATAAGAAATTAAGTGGTAATTTTTAGGAAGTTTTGTGGAAGCCGCAGATGACATGTGAAGGCCAGAAGACAACACAGAAAATGTTTAGAAACTCAGAAATGCATAAAATATATGGATAGTATTATATACTATCCACATATTTTATCTTTTGATGCCATAATGTCAGACTTCTTTCCTGGTATGAAGAGAGGGCCAACTTTTTTTTGAGGATTTTACAGATCATGGGAGGCACCATACCCTTAACTAACCCCCATGGGGTGGAAGGAATAACTGTATATAGTGTAACTACTATTGATCCAATCATATAGATTAGGAAATTGAAGCTCAGAGTGGTAAAGGGACTTAGGGTCATACAGCTAGTAAGTTTTGGAGATGTTTTGAACCCAGATCTCCCGACTTCAAATCTAGTCTTTCTTGCACTGAAACTATGCAGTATAACAACACACTGAGACGATATTGATTAGGGCTTTCAAAATTAATCCTAACAAAGGATCTTTTACTGAGGAATTTATCTATTTCAAAAAGCATAAGCACAAATGTACAAACTTACTTCTTCAAGATGTGGGAGGCAGAATCCCCTTCCCTCTTTATATACACCTCAGTCCCTGGGGAGGAGAAGGAGATCAGGTTCATGACTTAGCTTTGTTCCCGTAGAGCACAGTCCCAGCTTCAAGTGCAGAAGCCTTTCTGAGCTTGAGTCCCAGGCAGCCTGGCTGCACCACTCCACCTGCTCCCATGGCTAGACCTCCTGATACCTGTGAGGATCATCTTGGCACCTGAAACCGAGGACAAATAATACAGAACAGAAACAAACACTCTTGGGCCCATTTCTCAGAGTCAGAGGGAGTAGGGGAAGGATTTTCCTTCCCTTTTCACCTGTTCAGTTCATGGTCTTCATGGTACCCAGCAGATAAGAATGGCCAAGAACACAGCCTAAAAATGGCATGGTCTCACTGCTTTTAAAGAAACAGGCAACTAATCAGAAGTGGTCTTTCCTCTGCTCTGCCCCTCCCCCCAGCCAGTGTGGTAGAGAACATAGCAGGTTCCATGTTAGAATTGGGCGTGCCTATACCAGCCCGGGGTTACATAATTATCTTCTGGTATTGAGTAAATCAATAGGCAAAAGGATATATAGCTTTTCTACCACTGCCTGATCAAACTAGTGTATCAGCTGACTTACCTGTCCCTGATTTTCGTGCAGCTACAAGAAGGCTTTTGTTGTTCAGTTATGTCTGACTCTTGGTCACTCTGTATGCCAAGATACTAGAGTGGTTTGTCATTTCTTTCTCCAGTGGATTAGGCAAACAGAGGTTAAGTGACTAGAGGGCCTAGGAAGCTAGAGCTAGTTGGCTCAGTGGAGAGAGAACCGGGTCTGGAGTCAGGAAGACCTGAGTTCAATTCTAGCCTCAGACACTTACTAGCTATTTGACCCCGAGCAAATCACTTAACTTCTGTTTACCTTTATCCATTGGAGAAGAAAATGCCAAACTATTCTAGTATCTTTGCCAAGAAAATCCCATGTTCCACAGGGTCATGAAGAGTTGGACATGACTGAGAAATAAGAGGGCTTATCTACTGCCCTTTTGAAACTAGCAGCAATGACCATTTGCTGCTTAGTGGGAGGTGAAAAGGGAAGAGGAAAGAGGAACGATTGAATATCGGGATTTTTATATCCCACAGAAGTTGCTTGCCATACACTAGAACTTTTCTCCAATACTGTGTGTCTGTGGGGCCTCAGTTGTTTGGTGGAAAGAGCCCTGGATGAAGAATTAGGAAAGACCTGGGCTTTAATTCCTCCTCGGACACTGGCTGTTCTCACCTCTAAAAAATGGCAATAAAAATACCTGAAATATGAATTTTATAAGGCTGCTGAGAAGCTCAAATGAGAGACTATTCAAAGTACTTTGAAAAACTTTATGTACTATGTTAGCCTTTGATATTTTTTGAGTACTCTTCTTAATGAATGATTTGTTTTTCTACTTAGGTGGTGGTAGTAACGAATCTCAGAACGATTTTAATGAATATGTCTTTTTAATTACCAACTAGTGCTAATAGCCACTAATCTGATAGAATTCAACAATATTAGGAGTTATGGAGCTTGCCCACCATATGGGGAATTGCCAATTTCTCTGTGAATTTCAGAGTAGATAATCTTCCTTTGTCCCAACTCTACCTCTCTCTGAGTATTTGTAGCAACTCACTATCTATGGCAGTGGTTATCAAACTTTATTTCTTTCTGTTTCTCCTAATCAACACAGTATTCTTTTTCTGGACATTGCTAACTGGTTCAGTGGATAGAGAGCCACACCTGGAGTCAGGAAAACTTGAATTCAAATCAGGATTAAGACACTTGATAGCTGTGTGACCCTGGACAAGTTACTAAAGTTCAGTTTGCCTCAGTTTCCTCATCTGCAAAATGGGTATGATAATAATAATGCCTATCCCCCAAGGGGATAAAGTTGTGAAGATAAAATGAGATAATATTTGTAAAGTGCTTTGCAGATATTAAAACACTATATAAGTGCTAGTTATTATTATTAATCACTAAAAATTGGATGTTTCAGTTGACAATACCATGGGACAGTGGCAGTCATTAAAAAAAAAACTTTGTGAGATCCAGGGTCAATATGTTTTGATGTTAGTGATACATGTGTTTGTTAAGTTTTGTTTACTTCACAAATGTTATACTTGCCATGCAACATGTGCAGGGTAAGGAAATTTTATATTACATAAAATTATACATTTTTAAAAATCTGCAGTAATGACACCACAAATTTTGTAGTATCTTGCAAAATCAGAGACACACTGGTTTGTGAATTTATGCAAACAGAATTATGTCCAAGCATCCATCCTTCTGGGCACCCAGTCTCTTCCTGAAATTTGCCAAATTTTCCTTGAGATCTAGTCATGTGACCTTGGCATAATGAAATTGAATGACTTATAGTGACAGATAGGAATGCTTGTAGACTATTTACAGTTTTACTTTTAAGATAGAAACAATGCAAATAACAAAACAATGCTTTGTAAAACATTCACTAAGTGAACTTGCAACTTTTCCTGAAGTCCTACAGCCCTCAGAAAGTTCTCAGACCACACCAAACCTAGATCTTAGAGGGACTTTGGTTGGCTTGTTGAGAACTCCAAGGTTGCCCTTTCTGTGGGTAAGTAAAGAACTATAGACCATATGACAATATCTCCTCTAAAATGTTTGCCTAATATTTCTAGTAAGGCCAGTCTTTTAGATGTGAACTCAGGAATTTAAGACCTGGGATTTGTGACATGAGGCATTACCTTGGATATGGTGTGAACTAAACTTCCTGTCATACAGTCTTGTTCTGTTTGGAGTCTTGTCATTGATAAAATCCGCTGACTACATCTTATTATGGCTAGTGCATCACTCATGGAGCAGGGAGAGTGGACCCATCAGGAGGAAATGGCATGGAGCTCCCTACCACAGCCAGTTCACTCTGATATCCATGACTTTGACCATAGCATCTTTTTTCTAATGTTCTATCTCCTCCCTTTCTGTTACACATTTACTCTCTTATTCCCCAGAGGTAGACAAAGCTCGGAAAGAGAGAGGGTGCTAAATTTTGTTCAACCATTAGAAAAGTCACTAATAGAGATTTTTTTCCCATCCCTGTCTCCTTCTTGGATGATTGTTTATGATATTAGTTGAGGGAAAGGTTGAGATATTCTATCTATTATGCATCTTACATTTTGGGGGAGTATATATGTGTTTATTTAGAGAAATTAACAATAACCTTCATTTGTGTCTAACAGCTATTTCTGTTTCTATCTCCTAATTCACTAATTGAGAGTTGAAACCCTGCAAAGAAAAAATGGTTAAGAAAATATAGTGACTACGTATGAGAATATATGAAACATTGTGCCCTATCAGTCTCCCACTTCCCTGTCAAAAGAAGGGTGATATGTTTCATTATCTTTTCCCAAAAACCATATTGGTTTTTCACTTACTTCAAGTTTTACTTCTTTTTAGTGATCATTTAATTTACATTATTGGCATCATCATGTATATGCTTATGGTCTGATTTATTTAATTCTTGACGATCTCATACAAAACATTTAATATTTCTCAAAATCCTTCATATTTGTCATTTTTTGCTTTATAAGAACATTTCATTACATTTTTGTACCCATTTCTCAATCAGTGGGCATTTAGTTTTCAGTTCTTTGCTACCACAAATATCCACTTTTTATTTTTGCTGTGAGAAATTTTGCCTTTTGAGAAATCCAAAGAAAATGCACTCTCCAAGTGAACAACAATCCAATTCCATCTTTCCTACTCCATCTTCAGAAAAATGGCCAACCCATCTTTATTTGGATCCTGTGACTTTAAATTGAGAGCATGGATTTTATAAATTAGAAGAAAAGATAATTAAATAAACACCTTAGGAGGAAAGTAAAGAGCTCTATGTAATGGGCGTATTTTCCTTACTTGTAATTCTACATGTACAAAACTGAAATGCTTTGAAACTCTAGGCTTATGCACATGCACCCCTGCCAGTAACATGATCACCTGGAATGTTGTATCTAATAAGGTCAAGCATGACTAACCTTTTTGGCCAAATCAAGTGTTTGGGCTAGTGTTATCCCCATTACACTATTGTATACATTTACTCACGTATACTCAAATCACATACTGATTTATTTTGTACCTCACCTCAAGATTTTTAAGGCTTATGGCCAGTGGATTCTTGTTTTTTTTTTGCAGAGCTGTTTAGTCTATTGCCTAGGAGTAGTGCTTTCTAATTTGAGGGTCACATTCATCAAGGCTTTGTGGAGATTGTTGTTTAGGAGTATCATTAGGATCAGCCATAGGTATAGGCAGAATGGAATTATCAAATTTAAAATTTTCAAACTGAAAACCATCACTAGAAAGTTAATCCCTGGGTAATGAATTTTCCTACTCTGGAATAAATGATGGTCCTTAGTCCCTCTATTAGCAAGCACCCTAGCATACACACGATGGCCTGTTAGCACAGGTTCTTTGATCTGCTTTTCTAAAGGAAAGACAGATTTAAAGTGATTAACAATCTTCCTTTAGTTACAGATAAATACAAAGAAGTGAGCATCCAAGAAAGAATCTAGCAGACAGGGCTCCAACTGTCTGAACAAAATAATGCAACCACCTACATACACCACTGGACCAGGAGAGCACCAACCTCTGAGTAGTCAGGGGGCTCTTAACAAATGGTTGTTCAGAATCCTGTACAGAGAATCAAAAGGTCATTCTCATGAGCAAGCCCCAAAATAAAATACTAACCGCCCAGTATATATAGTTTTCAACTAATATGCTCAGTGCCAGAAGGCACCAAAGACCAAAAGGTGTGAGAGCCTTCCTACAAGCAAGCCTCCCCCTAAGCAAGCTCCTCCTTAGGCAAGTTCCTCTCCTGATGGGCTCTATGTGACTTAGGATGTATCATTGAAATACCTGTGTACCTTTAGCTCCTGTGTCAAGGAAAAGGGGACATATGTAAATCAAACTGCCCTGGGTCTGTTCCACAGAATCCTGCTTCACAACAACCCTGGGGTGGGGGTGAGAGAGTTAACCCAAAGTGCCCTGGGGTTTCAAGGATCCTGGTCTACAACAGTATAAATGAATTTGCCATCTCCTTTCCCAGGTAAGAAGGTTTTTATAGATAAATGGAGAGTATAAGGACACTAGGCTGGGGAATGTTCTTCTGAATTGTTGTTCAGTCACGTCCAACTCTCCATGACATCATTTGAGGTTTTCTTGGCAAAGACACTGGAGTGATTTGCCATTTCCTTCCCAGTTTGTTTACAGATGAGGAAATTGAGGCAAACAGGGTTAAGTGACTTTCCCAAGGTCACACAACTAGTAAGCATCTGAAGCCAGTTTTAAAGTCAGGAAGATGAGTTTTCTTGACTCTAGGCCCAGCACTCTATCTTCTGTGCCACCTAGCTGTCCTATTCTATTTGTAGTCTATTCTTATTACACGTAGAGTATTTGTGTATGTGTTGCATCCTCCTTCCAGATTACAAACTCCATGAGAACCTTTTTAATCTTCTACAGAGTTTGAGCTAATTGATAAATAATGCCCCAACGAATGAATGAATAACTGAAATTCTACCCTCTGAATGCATTCTTTTTTTTTCTTTTTGGAAGGAGGGAGGTAGGGCAATTGGTGTTAAGTGACTTGCCCAAGGTCACATGGCTAGTTTTTGTGTTAAATTTCTGAGGCTGGATTTGAACTTAGGTCCTTCTGACTTCAGGACCAGTGCTCTATTCACTGTGCCACCTAGCCGCCCCTGAATACATTCTTTTGACTAGAAGTTTCTTGTCTCTGTCAAAATGCAAGGTCAAAGTGACATTGAAGTCTTGTTAGTAATTCATATCATAGTACATCACATCCTGGGAATAGTTCTACATGTGGTGCAATGCATCCCTTTGAGCTTGAGGGCTCAGATAAGCATTACATGTTTAATGACCCCCAAGTAAAATGAGAAAGTATTGGAAGCTTCCCATAATCCATAGTGTGTTCTTTACATATTGTTGCTCAAAGATCCCATAGATGGGTCTCAGGTTAATTTACCTGGGGACAATATTAAATCAAACTGCCCTGGGTCTGTTCCACAGAATCCTGCTTCACAACAACCCTGGGGTGGGGGTGAGAGAGTTAACCCAAAGTGCCCTGGGGCTTCAAGGATCCTGGTCTACAACAGTATAAATGAATTTGCCATCTCCTTTCCCAGGTAAGAAGGTTTTTATAGATAAATGGAGAGAGTATAAGGACTCTAGGTTGGGGAATGGTACTACTCAGAGGAGTTAAAAAAAAAAGGTGATAAGCTTTGCTCACAAATGTAAACTTTGCTGACTTCACAATTTTGCATAGGGTTGGTCCTGGAATTCTGACTGACTCTATTCTAGTAATAGTAACAAATGTTGGGAATCACATGGGTAGAACCTCCTTTACTCTGGCCCATGACTCCTTTGGCCTTTCAATCTACAGAGCTGTCAAATACCAGTGCTGAAAACTTTTGTAATGGCATTTGCAAAATGATCTGAGAGCTTTTTTTCATTTTTCATTGCTAGAGAGATGATATGAGAATAAGATTAGAGTCAATCATTGAACTCCTTATAATGACTGTGAAAAGAAAAATATTGAGAATCAGTAGATGGAAACTATAGAAATGGGAAGGACTCTAAAGAACACCCCAAATCCTGATTTTTAATATACGTGAGAAAACAGGGGCCTAGAGAGATTCAGTGCCTCCCTAGAAATCATATAGTTAGTTAGTGCGGAATTAAGTCTTGAACCCAGAGTTTCTCCCTTTCAATGCAGTCGCCCTTCATTCACCACTTTGAATCCAACAAAATTAACAAAATTGATGTGACTTTTCCTACAGTCTCTTAGGCTCCCCAAAACCTCTCCATGTAGCTCTCACCTGCTTATGACATGAAAAATACATAATGTATCTGAGTAATGATTCTTAAAAAGAATACAACAGCAGCTGGGGTCTCTATTCTTCCCTCTTATTTGAATGAAAAAAATGGGGGCAGTGAGAGAGAATAAATAGTGTTAAAATGGAGTTATAGAAAGTGGTGAAAAAAACCCAATCCTCAGGAAAGCATCCTGACATTATGATGGCCCACTCCTATCCTAATCCCAATGTGGGTTCTGCATGTTGCAGAAACTCAGGGCAATGGAGTTGTTAGATTAGAGAACAGTTTGACCTTGCTACAGAATCTGACTTTTGAAACTTTTTAGTAGTTTTGAGAGGGGGAGGGGGTTGGAATGAGAGAGAGAGAGAGAGAGAGAGAGAGAGAGAGAGAGAGAGAGACAGAGAGAGAGAGAGAGAGACAGAGAGAGAGACAGAGAGACAGAGAGACAGAGAGACAGAGAGAGACAGAGAGAGACAGAGAGAGAGAGAGACAGAGAGAGCTCATTCTAAGTCTCAGGGTAAGAATTTGGACCTAGGATCCGATGATGCTTTCCTTTCTTCTTGAATCCTTGGTCACAAGGTGATTGCTTTCCAGAAAGGGACACTAAAACCTAGAGTGAACCCAAATCAGTGTAATTCCTGTAGCAGATATCCCCCATCTGTCAATCTCACCAGACTTCTCAGGGTACATTTAACCACTCAGGCCACAAAGAGTGACCATGGAGACAATCCTTAGCTATGCCAAGACTACCACACTCCCAGCCCTTGTAGGTCCTTATGTCTATCTGGCAGGACAAATGCAGAGATTCCCTGACTTGTCATCACTGGCCAGCCTAGCGCATCAGCACAGTACAGATCTCCAGTATCAGCAACTCTTCATCAATCTGGTAAGACCAAAGCCAACTCTCAAAACAAACATTTCCTCCCTGAACAATGTGTTTGTTATATTTCCCTCATTTGTTTATGATGGCTGTGTCAGCCACACTGATTTACATAAACACTGCCAATCCTGGGATGTTACACTCTCAACAAAAGTAGCTGAGTACAAACAGCATTCCTCAGTTTTAATTCATATTGTATAAACATAACAGATGTTGATAAAATGAGCCAACAAGAAAATACAACAAAGGAGACCATTTCAAGGGGGGCTTTTGATTAAAATACATTCCAGATTCAAAAAAATGATACAATGTTAATGGAATAGATCATTTATATGTCATATCTGGCTTCTATAGAACCATAAACCAAAGCCCTGTAATTTCTAGTCTGTTAATGTACAGGGTGTCTGTATATCCATTTATAAGTGAAACATTTTTGTTTCCCACTCAATTTTTGGGGGTATGTGTGTTCTATATCATTGCCACGTTTGCATCCTTAGCATTGGTCACCAGAGTCTAAATGCAGCTGTTGGACATAGATAGATAGATAGATAGATAGATAGATAGATAGATAGATAGATAGATAGA
>NW_027186304.1:54802845-54816954 GCF_028583685.1 Petaurus breviceps papuanus
AGATAGATAGATAGATAGATAGATAGATAGATAGATAGATAGATAGACAGACAGACAGACAGACAGACAGATAGATAGATAGTTTTAGAGACACTCAGATGAATCATGTAATAATAATGACTGCTTAGGTCTTCTCTAATTAAATCTTTGATCCATTAAATGATAGCATTCACAACCCATCCATGGTTGCCCATCGTTTTGTGTCCTACCAAAAGTTTACCACAGGGAATCTGACCAATGTATTAAAAAGTCCCCTTACTTTCTTTTAACACCAATGAAGCACATAAGCTGACCATCATTAATTCTTCATTCTTGCCTCATCATCAGCCTATTTATGTACACACATACACATATGTATATTCATAGTCACATATATATGTATGCATATATAAATGTGTGCATGTATTTTATATTCCAGTCTTGTCATGTCAGTGGTGTGCAGCACTCACAGTGTGGTAATGGATTTAACTATAAGTATTATCTATCTCTATGTATATGGCACTAAGAACTATTTATTCAGCCCCTGTATATTCTCTGAGCTACTTTGTCACCAATTGCCCAGAAGATATTTGAAACTGCCTGTCCCAGTGACATCTTAAAATCAACATGTCTGAAGATGAACTCATTATCTTTTCCCTCTAAATCCTCCTCTCTTCCAAATTTCCCTTTTCTATTGAAAGCACTATCATTTTTCCAGTGTCTCAGCATTATCCTGTATGCCTCATCCCATGTATCCAATCAGCTGTCAAATCTTGTCATTTCTATCTTCAATCGCTTCTTTCCACTCACTAGAACTACCCTAGTTCAGATCCTCATCATCTCTCACCTAGATTATGTAGCAGCCTCCTAATTGGTCTTCCTGCCTCAAGCCTCTCATCACTGCAGTCCATCCTACACACTACTGCCAAAGTAATTTTCCTTAAGCACAGATTTGACCATGTGATTCTCCTATTCAACCAATTCCAATGGCTTCCCATTGCCTCCATGATAAAATAAAACTTTCTTCATTTAGCTTTTAAAATCTTCACAACCTGGTACCACCTCATCTTTCCAGATTCCTTGGACACTTCACCTCCCATACTTTGTAGTTCTGTCAAACTGGCCTTTTCTTTGTTCCTTTCACAGAACATTACATTTCCCCTCTCTGTACTTTTGTACTTCTCATCTCCTGGGCCTGGAATGCACTCCTTCCTTACCTCCACATTACAAAGTCCGTCTCTTCCTAATAGGATGCAGCTCAGGCATCATCCTCTTCATGAAGCCCTTCCTGATTCCCCCAACTGTTAGGGCTCTCCCTTCCAAGTCACATGCTATTTAGCTACTTATTTTTTAACATTATATTATATACTGCATATATTTTTGTATACTTCTTTTCTCTCCCATAAGATTATAATCTCATTGTAGGGGCGGCCAGGTGGCAAAGTGAGTAGGAGCGCCAGCCCCAGAGTTGGGAGACCTGGGTTCACTTCTGGTCTCAGATACTCGGCACCCACACAAAAATAACTGGCTGTGTAACCTTGAGCAAGTTACTTAACCCTGATTGCTTAAAAAATAATAATAATCTCATTGTGAACAAGGATTGTTTCATACCTTATATTTGTATTCCTAGTGCATAATATAGTGCCTGGCATATAAGTGAATAATAAATCCTTGCTGATGAATTGATTGATTGAAGCTCCTTCTACTAATGCAGCTTGGCCTGTCTTCTGTAAGTTATAGTCTTAGAGAATACTTTGGACATGGAGGAGTTAAATGACCTGCCCATTTCAATATATGTCAATTTTTGGACTTGAAATTAGACCTTGACTAATTCTATTTGTTATATGAAGACACTCTTCATGTCTTCGTGACTGTGTGTGTGTGCATGCTATGATGGAAAGGGTGCTGAATTTGGAATCAGAGGAACTGGGTTTGAATTCTGTCGTTTAATACCTGTATGACTGGGCAAATCATATGACTTCGCTGAGCCTCATCTTCAAAATAAGAGAGCTGGAGCTCTGAAGTCCTTTTTCATTCCAATGCTGTGATCCTATGAAGTCGTATTTGCTTGAAATAGTAATATTACCAAGAGCACATAGCAGGAAAGTGATCATATCCTAATGGAACTGGTCATCAAATAGATATTTTTCCTTCACCAGTGTGTGTGATTCTGAGAATTATCTATCATATTCCAAGAGTCTGTGACTATAAATAGTGGACAACTGTAAACAACAGATTTCTACTAATGAAGAATATTTTATTTAGTAACCCAAAGAAATAATTTTCTAAGGGAACTACTAAAATCAGACTAGACAAAGTTGTGGAGAAGCTCTCCCTCTGGGAAGAGATGACATCATTGACTTTACATATTGATTGTGTTGCCTTGATCTTCTAGGGCCATGGAAAAAAAAAAGAAAAAAATAGTTAATGCTGAGTCTCTTCAATGGAGAGACAGTTTTGAGTAATAATAGACACTTTTGGTAAATGATCATTCTTTGGGGTGTGAAAAAGTTTCATCAATCTGACAGGGAAAAAATGTTCATGATCTGACAGGGAAAGGGTTGGACTAAATGACCTTTTTACTGAATACCAATTACTTAAGGGTAATTACTGAATACCAATTACATAAGGGCTGAACTTACATGGAAGCTTGTTTTTACTCACTGTACTAAAGGCTTTCAAAGAGAATGGGCTGCCTTGGGAGGTATGCAGATCCTCCTCATTGGCAGTGATTAGCAAACAGTAGAACACCACTTGTCCTCTAACAAAAGGTGCTTCCACCATTGAGTGGGAGGTAGACAAGATGGTCTCTTAAGTATGTTCCAACTCTGGCATTCTACAGTTCTATATATTAGGCATGCAACAGTGCCTAGTATAAATGGTTTAATATAGTAAAGGTTCAATAAATACTAATAGAATGAATAAACACATTAATATCAAGCAGGTAGCAGAGAATTCCAACTTTATTGACCACTTGTATAATTTCTATATGGAAATGCAATGGATATGCACACACATATATGTACATGTACATATCACACGTGTTAGCTTTAGAGTTACTTTCCAACCTCTGAATGTTCAGAGGAGACAATTCACTTCAAATTCAGTTGAAGCACTACGCTGTGTTAGTCACTGATATTGTAAGAATACAGTCTTTCGGGGCGGCCAGGTAGCACAGCGAGTAAGAGCACCGGCTCCAGTGTTGAGAAGACCTGGAGATCGAATCCCGGGCTCAGACACTTAGCACCCACCCAGAAACACCTGGCCGTGTAACCTTGAGCAAGTTACTTAACCCCAATTGCTTAGGGGCAGCCAGGTGGCTCAGCGAGTAAGAGCACCGGCTCCAGTGTCAGGATGATCTGGATCAAATCCGGGCTCAGATACTCAGCACCACACCCAGAAATAACTGGCCGTGTAACCTTGAGCAAGTTACTTAACCCCGATTGCTTTAAAAAAAAAAAAAGAATACAGTCTTTCTTCTGAATGAACAATTGGTTTGGAATATAAAAGTTTAAGATTTATGAAAAGAAACTACTGCTTGTTGTATTGAGTCTGGAGGCCTAGGTTATAGTTCCAGTATTATCACTAACAATGTATCCTATATACTCTTTTTCAGCTCCTAGTTTTTTCATCTTAAGGGTAGTGATTGAATCTCCAAGATCTTATTCATCTCTAAAACTCTGATTCTAATTCAACTCCAGTTCAATTCAACAAACATTGACTAAATACCTATTATGTTCCAGGAACCAAGAATGCAAATTTAAAAATAAAATAGTCCTTGATCTTAAGGAATTTGTACTTTACTTTATATACACAGACATAAGTAAATATAAAATAAGTTCAAATTAAGTCAAAAGTAAATTTTATTTTGAGCGGAATACTTCTAACAGAGGTAGGAGGAAGCAGAAAAGGGCCTTACAGGAACTGCCGATTCTGGATTTCTATAACTTATCTTGAGAAGTGAGAGAATCTCATATTTTCAACAAGCATTTTCAGATGTGAATTACCTAATCAATTTCATGATATAACTGTCAATTTCATACTGAACGGTAGGTGGGAACAAAGAAAGAGTGGATGACCAATGAGGAAGAGGATTTTTATTTTCTTTGTAAAATAAAGAGTGCTTGCTTTATTTGGTAAATCAAGGTTGTGAAATGAGGGGTGACTAAATAGGGATAAGGAATGTGTGGGATGAAAAACCCCATTCAAAATTTAATAAAAAACACGTAGATTTCTTAGGATAAAACCAGGAAATTTTATTCTCTTTTCCCAGGACAAGAAGGCGATCCTTCCCAGGTCAGGAAGAGGAGGCTTGTTACACAAGACAGAACAAGAATTTATACCCTAATGCAGTCAAGCTTCCCCCTCCCCCCCACACCTGCTGTCCCTTTTCCCATTGGTTGAGAGGTGGGCTTACAATCTGAGCATGAAAATCTCCCCCAAAGATAAGGAACAAAGAAGCCTGCCACTATCCCCTATTGGCTGGGAGGTGGGCTCAAGTCTCAGTGTGAAAATCTTCCCCAGTGGCAAATAACAAGGAAGCCCAACACTATCCCTCAGTGGCTGGGAAGCAGGCTTACAAAGAACACGGAAATAGGGGATAGCCAATTCAAATATACCTGTCCTTATTTGGCAAACGCCAAAGGGAAGAGTCAGGAGGACCTGAGTTCAAATGTGGCCTCAGACATTTAACATACACACACACAAAAAAAACTAGCTGTGTCACCTTGGGCAAGTCACTTAGCCCCAGTTGCCCTACCTTCCCCCCTCCAAAAAGCAAAAAAAAAATCTAGAGAGCAGGCTGGATTGACAATCCTTTCTGCCTTTGGGTTTATGGTGTCATTCTAATTTCTTCTGTAATAAATTAATATAAATACTTCCAATTATAGAATTGGGTTCCAGATGAAGATATCCAGTTTCCAATGATAAAGAGGAAGGCATGAGACAATTGCTATTTACCTCACCATGAAGAGAGCTACGTGAGCATAATGTAGTAGGGAAGGCACTGTATTCAAAATTCCCAGCCAGGTGAACCTCCAAATCTATGGATTTAGGGTTGGATTAAAGATGCAGAGCTGAATGATTGTGGGGAGTGGTGTTTATGTACATCTATGAGTGTATGGTCTCCTACAGTATATATTTTTTTATGTTGGCTGATTTTTAATGAGCATGAACTACAAAATATTACAGGATATCATAAATGACCATGAAATGAGATAGCAAGCCATAAAACATCTTAGGGGTCATAAATATTTGGTGTTTCCAAATAGAAACTCAAGCAGTATCAATTCAACTCAATGCTGGCTGTTCCAGCCTGTGAGATTTGGGATCATTCCAGTCATAATAGCTTAGGGCGAACCTGATCTTTTTGTGGAAAAGAAAGTGTTCATTAAAGTGGGTTTCTGTGGATTATTTTAGATACTGTGCTAATCAAGGATTGTTAAAAAAAAACCAACACAACCCAACAAAGAAAACAACAAAAGCCTTCTGCCTCTGTCTCCAGTATCAGAATAAACTACAGGGCCAGAAATATTGAATGCCTCATGGGCTCACACTGTAGATGTGGTTATTGGGAAGTCTAGGGGCCCTTTATGTGGGAGGGGTCTGGTAATGAAGAAAATTTTATATACAGTGAATAGACTTTCATTGGGCGTATTGTCATACCTGTCATTTGGTGGCAGGTCCAGAGTGACTGACTAGGATTATCCATGGTCTGAAATGGCTAGTGGGTTTCTCTTCATTGGAAGTCTTTAGGCAAAGGCTGACCACTTATTAAATGTGACACAGTAGAGGATTCATTTTGGGTATTGGTGAGACCAATTGGCCACTGAGGACCCCTCTAAGTGAAAGTCTGTGATTCTGAAGAGAGCTAGGTGAGTGTAAAGAAGTGGGGAAGGCACTGTATTTAAAGTTAGAAGACCTGGGTTTGGATTTCAGCCCTGCTATTGTCTCTGTGACTATGGGAAAGTTATAATCTCTCTGGACTTGAATTTCTTCATCTGTAAAATAAAGTCTCTTCCAGTTCCAGTGTAGTTAGAAGGTGGCTCATACTAAGTAGATCTTGGTGATGTAAGGTCTGAGGGAGGAGGTGACAGTACCCTAGGAAGAGTCTGGACCACTATTGGCTCAAGAATGGCCTCTAGTATCCTTGGGATTTTCTGACCTGAGGGCACTTCTAATGAGAGCTTAGTTTAGTCACATCCCTAGGTTAGAACTGAGCCAGTTTTCAGTGATAAAGAGAAAGACATGTGGGGCGGCCAGGTGGCTCAGTGAGTAAAAGCACCGGCCTCAGTGTTGGAATGACCTGGGGATCAAATCCGGGCTCAGATACTTAGTACCACACTGTATCATCAATGCCATATTCACAATGCCTATGGAAATTACAGATATACTGATATAATTATCCATCACAAAATGCATCAGGCTTGCCATATGGGGGAATAAGCTAGAAAATTTATTAAAATACCAAAAGACTGAGTCCCAAAACCAGAAAGTGAAAGCCATCAGAGTAGTTATGAAATTGGCACAGGTAGATAAAGTAGAAAGCACCCACATTCTCAAGCCTTTAAAACAGAACAGGCTACCTCAGGCAAAGGTTCTCCTCTCCCCACTCACAGCAACCACCCAGCGTCCAGGAAGTGTGCTCCCAGCAGCTCCGGCCCCTGGCAGTCCTCAGCAGGAGTCCTTAGCAGAAATTCTGGCTGGCTCAAAAAGGGCTTCGCTCTGCCGCCACCACTGCCTCTGCCTCTGCTGCTGCTGCCGTTGCCGCCACTGCTAGCCACCACAGGAACTCTAGTTTTGCTTCTGCTTCCTCTTGCTCTGCCCCTTCCTGCTATGTCAGCAAGTCCAATGGGGCATGGAAGATCTTTAAATCCCATAACCCTTACACACACCTAGAAATAACTGGCTGTGTAATCTTGAGCAAGTGTAAGGGTTATGGGATTTAAAGATCTCCCATGCCCCATGGACGTGCTGACATAGCAGAGCAAGAAAAAGCGGAAAGCGGAAAAAAAAAAAAGCCGAGCTAATGGTCCTGCGGTTGGCGGTTGGCGGCGGTTGCGGTTGCAGCAGCAGCAGAGGCAGCGGCAACCATTTCGGCCTGAAATTCTTTCTTGTCTTTCCTACTGCCCCCAACATATAAGCACACATATAAGTGCTTACTCTCTCCATAACCTTATTTCTCTTTCTTCATTGTTCACAAAGCTGTAGGTTTTTCTGCTCTTGGAAAGCACAAGCATACCTTTTACAGATTCCCATCAGGAATCTGGGTTTGCTGTGCCCTGAAGAGGTGTATTTATTCTAGACCTAGAGACTTTAACACACTTTGCTTCCAAAGCACCAGGGTGGCAAAAACACTGTACAAGATAGAATAAAATCAGGAGCTGCTGGGAGCAGGACTTTTCTTGCTAAGGACCCCTGCTGAGCACTGCCAGGGGCCGGAGCTGCTGGGAGCAGGACTTTCTGCTAAGGACTCCTGCTGAGCACTGCCAGGGGCCGGAGCTGCTGGGAGCACACTGGGTGGTTGCTGTGAGTGGGGAGAGGAGGACCTTTGCCTGAGGTAGCCTGTTCTGTTTTAAAGGCTTGAGAATGTGGGTGCTTTCTACTTTATCTACCTGTGCCAATGTCATAACTACTCTGATGGCTTTCACTTTCTGGTTTTGGGACTCAGTCTTTTGGTATCTTAATAAATTTTCTAGTTTATTTCCCCAAATGGCAAACCTGACGTATTTTGTGATGGATAATTATATCAGCATATTTGTAATCTCTATAGGCATTGTGAATATGGCATTGCTGATACAGCAAGTTACTTAACCCCAATTGTTTTAAAAAAATAATTTCATTAAAAAAAAAGAGAAAGACTTGAGACAATTGCTATTTACCTCACTATGGTCTCTTAATGAATAGCTTGGGACTGATCAGAGGGCTCTCCCTGGACATTTTCCTGCCCGAGCTCTAAGATGTAGTAACAGAAAGAGTACTGCTTTTAACAGAGTAGGCAGAATATTTCATTGGATAGAGTGTAAGATCTTGACTTAGAGGTTTTGGGTTCATATCTGGGTTCCACTATTTGTTTTTTATAGGAGGCAGTTAGATGGCTCAGTGAATAGAGTACTGGACCTGGAGTCAGGAAGATCTGAGTTCAAATATAGTCTCAGATACTTATAAACTGTGTGACCCTGGGCAAGTCACTTAATCCTGTTACTTGCTGTATATCCTTGAACAAACCACTTAAACTCAGTGTCACTTTCTGTACCTGTAAATTGGAAATGCTAGTACTTACACCATCTACACTCTAGGGCTGATGTTCAATCAATGCTTTGCAAACCACAAAGCACTATATAAATGTGAACTCTTACTAATATTAACAATTAGTCAAATTTCAATCTCTTCAGCTTGCTTTGTTACTAATCTGGCCTGATCTTTTGTGAGCTAATTATAGCCTTGCCAGTTATAACTGACAGTTATCCATCACTGTCAGAAGAGGCAGATAGATATTTCTTTTACTCCATAGGAATCAGTACATTAAGACTCCAAGAAACAAGAGTTTTACAGATGGTGAAACTGAGGCATAGAAAGGTTAAGTGACTTTTCCATAGTCCCTTTGGATGTTGAACTGGAAATCAGATCTTCCAATGTTTAGACCCATGCTCAGTTCTGTTGACTCATTGACTTCTGTACAGCTTTAGAGTTTCTGCCTTCAAATAAGAGCCCACTGTACCAGTGTGAGACAAGGAAATATATTCCATAGTGCCCAAATGAGTAACTGGCTCAGCTGCCTAAGCAGAACCCTCTAATAAAAACACACGTTTATGTAAATTTTTAACTAAATTCATCACTAGAGTGGCTTACTGAAAAGAGGGTCACATAAATCACTGAGGACTCCCATGTCCTCTCAATACACTGAAATCACTGATCTCTTATGAAGCACTATAGGGACTCTCTTCATTCATCTTGTCCTAAAACAATGAAAGACTTTACCTTTTGTCTGGAATTCCCATTATGTGCACAGTGCCTGGCACAGAGTTATAAATGAATCAACCAGAATCTATGAAGCATTTATTATATGCCAAGCATTAAATATGCCAAGCACTGGGGTTATAAAGACCAAAATGAAAGAGTCTCTGCCTGCAAGGAGCTTACACAGTAGGTATTTGAAAAATATTTGTTGAATTGAATTGACTGAACCAGAATCTGGACCCAGCTTTTAAAAAAATTTTGTTGCAAGTCAGTGTTCTTTCATTATGCTAGGCGGCTCCTTGACGGCTAAGGTCCCTTCTGCTCCTAAAGTTCCACACCCCCAGGAGTCACATAAGCAAGACCAAGGAAGGTAGGTCACTCTTGAGTGATTCATTGATCCCTTTAAAGTATAAAT
Organism: Petaurus breviceps papuanus; assembly: GCF_028583685.1. Classification (NCBI taxonomy): domain Eukaryota; kingdom Metazoa; phylum Chordata; class Mammalia; order Diprotodontia; family Petauridae; genus Petaurus; species Petaurus breviceps. The sequence goes on from NW_027186304.1 coordinate 54,812,198, forward strand.
ATAAACGTGGCTTTGCAAAATGTGGGCACCCATTTGGGAAGACGAGACCCTGGAGGATCAAGGCCTTTGGGAAGGAATGGAAGTTAATTTTGAAGTCAGGGACTTCAAAAGACACATCATTAAGCACTGATTAATTTCAGTGACTCTTTTTGGGCAAGATAAATTAACAGATTTCCTGTAGTACTTCATAAGGGATTGATGATTTCAATGCAATAAGAGGACACAGGAGGTCCCAGTGACTTACACAGCCCTGTTTGCACTGAGCCACTCTAGTAATTAATTTCACTATAAAGTATACAGAGGAAGGCTATTCATAATTGCTGCTGGTGATGAAGTGTGGCCAGATTTCCTGTGAAATGAGACTGTGGTGTGAAGACACAGGCTGGCTATCTGACTTTGTCTGTAATTAGTAATGTGTTTTGGAACCCAGTTTTCCCCATTTGTGCATTATTTCAATCATATGGTAAGAATGGAAACTGACATTAAGAGCAAAATGGCTAAACCATGCCAGGACTTAGTGGGAGTTCACCATCTACTCCTGGTACAATGAGAACTATTTGTGAAGTTGTTCATAGCTTTGTTTCTTTTAGGAGTGAAGAAATCAATGGGACAGAGAGGAAAAAAAATCTACTTTTAAGAGATAATTTTGGATTAAATAGATTTCACTAGAAACCTTAGATTTTTCCTTACTTTGCTAAAGAAACTTAGTAGTTTTCCTTCGAAAGAAGTGAATTCCTAGAATAGTCTTTTTCTTTTACAATCTTCATTCATTTCTGAACTTTAACTGGACCATAGGAGGACTGGAAAAAGATACACTTATCTTTTGTGTGCCCCCAATGCTTTGTATGCTTCATATACCAAGAGACAGCTTGGGCTTTGTGGAATGTGTGATGGAGTGAGGAGATATGAGTTCAAATGTGACTTCAGACATTTGCTGGCTATGTGACTCTGGGCAAGTTGCTTAACCTTTGTTTGCGTCAGTTTCTTTAACTGTAGAACGATCATCATCATCATCATCATCATCATCATCATCATCATCATCATAACAACATCTACTTTCCAGGGTTATTGTGAGGATCAAATAAGATAATAGTTGGAAAGAGCTTAGCATAGCTTCTGGCACATAGTAAGTAAGCACTGTATAAATGTTAGCTATTATTATTTCACTTCAGGATTTCCCTGTTTGATTAGATGTCACCTGACAGTAATTTGTAAAGACAATTTTTCCTTCCTCTTCCCACAACTAAACATAATAGATGATTTCAGCGCACTTAAGTCAACAATGTTACTTGTCTATGGTTAGGAGCAAGATTTCTCTATTCCTATTCTTTTGGACAGTTGGAAAAGTAGATAAAATCATGAAAAGAATGTGGCAGTAGTCACCACAACTGTATGTTCTTTGGGTGAATATAGTTGTTAGAGAGGCAGTAGAGAGATGTCTGGGCTTGGAGTAAAGAACTGTGTTCAATTTTTACTTCTGACATATTGGTTATGTGACCCTGGGCAAGTCACTTAACCTTCAGTGCCCCAGGTAACTCTCTAAGAATATAAGTTTTAGATGAGTTGTCTATCTGCATTGGTGGAGTGAGTTTCCAAATTGAGAGTTCCCTGTAGCAATGATATCCCTGGGCTAAATAAAAAAAAAAATTCAGACTAGAGTTCTGTAGTGGCAAGCACCCCAGTGTCCCCAGGGTGTCTGCCAGCACAGGTTCTTAGATCTGCTTTGATAAAGGAAAGCAACTCAAAATGGGTTAACAAGCTTACCTTAATCAGTCAAATATGTATCGTTCACCTAGTTCAGGGGAAAAAGGTCAGCACCCCGAACTTCAGAGTATACAGACAGAATTATCAAGACAGAGAAACAAATCAAATAGACAGATTTCCAAACTGTCCAACCGTTACATCCATACCAAATCAACATCTGGGTTTCATCAACATCTGGGTTTTTCAAAGCCGGGGGGCTCTCAACAACAGCTTCCCAGAGTCTCATCTGATCAAATCACAGAACACTTCTCAAAGTGAGCCCCAAAACAAAGCTACACATCAGGGCTTATATAGCCTTCTCCTGGCTCAGAGAATGTAAGGACCTTCTGGACCCACTGGCCAATCAAAAAGTATCTACTGAAAAACAAGCCTCCCACCCCAGGCTCCAGGTGCACTTCAGCCTAGGGGCAGGGAAGATCTTTAAATTTGCATTCCCATTACAAGTTCCTACAGCATTTCCTTTGGAGTTGCAGACTCTTTACTATCTCTTCTCTAACCTTTTATTTATTTTCCCTTTATTTGTTATGGTTGTTCCTGGGCCTTCTACCATGTTTCCCTGATAATAAGGCACTGTCTTATTATTTTTTTGGACAGAAAAACACCAGAGGGCTTATTTTCAGGGGAGGGCTTATTTTAATGAACATTGACAGCAATTTTAATAAACAGGTAAATGTGAACAAAAAATGTACCTTTATTCAATAAGCAAATCACTGGGGAAGAACAGGTGACGCGCTCACTGCTGCAGCTCTGATTGGATGCAGCTCGGAGCGCGGCGTGCGTTTCACAGGAGGGGGACGGTGCATGCAGAGGGTACCGTAATGTAGCGTGTAGCACAGGGGATCACCTTCACTACAGTAGCAATCTCAATAGGGCTTATTTTTGGGGGAGGGCTTATTTTAGAGGAATCTTACACAGTAAGGGGAGGGCTTATTTTCGGGATAGGTCTTATTATCGGGGAAACATGGTAGAAGCATGATCTTAGGCAAGGTACTTAACCTTCCCTATTCTTTTTCCTCATCTGTAAAGACAGGGGAAATAAGTATATATTATCTAGCTAGGGTTGGGCCTGGAGTTAGAAAGACCTGATAGAGATTCAGATGCATAGTTTAAAATAGGTAGCAACATGAGACCCAGAAGAGTTAGGTTGCCATGAATTTCTAATTTCTAATTCTAAAATTAGAATTTCTAATATGATACAACTGTAGGGAGCAAAGGAAAAAAAGAGACTGTCAGTTTCATCCTAGATAAGTTTATAAGTCCTTAGATCTAATGCTGGAAATACCACAGAGACCATGCAGTATAATCCTCTTATTTTATAGATGAAGAATGTGAGACCATGGAGGTTGAATGATTTGGCCAAGGTAGTGATCATCAGAGGCAGAATCTGAGATCCAAGTCCTCTGGTTCTGGATCTTTCTACTATGTCACACAACCTCCCCATTGAAAGGATATTTAAACAATGTCTAAGAATTAATGGCCTGTTAAGATAAATGCAATCCCTATGGATATGCACCTGGGTCAGCTTCATTAGTCCCTTGCAACTGACTTCATGCTCATTAAAACTTGTATCAGTCATTTTAGTTCCCTCACTATTCCTCTGATTGGAACAAACCCAATCCCCTAATCTGGTGTATTGATGTACTGAAAGAATGTGTAGTCATAGAATTTAGAGAATTTAGAGCAGAAATAGACTCTAGGTATCCAAATATCTCACTTAACATGTGAAGCTCAGAGAATTCACATGATTTTCCCAAGGCCTCTCAGTTGAGTTAAAGGCAGACCTAGGATTAGAACCTAGGTGTCCTGACTCCTAATCTAGGATTTGTAATTTGATGTTGGAGACTGTCTCATGTGAGATGTGATAATGTGGCAGTTTTTCCTAAGGAAGAGTGGGCATATCACTGAACATGGCTGTCTTTTCAGATAAGAAATTCTGTAATCCTTTCATACACCTGGGATGAGTATCCCTGATCATAGTGGAGGGCACAGCCACAGATGTGGCCCAGGTCATCAGTAACTGATAGTCTTTGTTTAGAAACCACTGAACAGTAGGCAATGGGGTAGACTACTTAGCACTATTCTGTTATATTTGTATGCCCAAAGGAAAACAGGAACTTTTAACTTTCTTATTCAGAAAGTAGGTATCAAATTGGAGTCTCTTTTCCTTAGTCAAATACTCTGAATGGTGCATCCTGGGAAGCATACCAAGACAGTGGATATGATGAAAGGCAATGTTTGGTTGCTGGTGGCCATGGAGATGAGTTTCATTCACAAAATCATGAAAAAGTGAAGACAGGTTCTATGCAACTCAGATTTATCAGACAAAAAATATGATCTGGAGATGAGAATAAGGAAGAAAGCACTGTTTACATTCTATTTCCAAATATTTATGACTATTTTGGACACTTTAAGGTGAGGAAGATTTATTAAGCACTTAATATGTGCAAGGCTCTGTATTAGGTCCTAGAGAAAAAATGTTGAAATTTTCCTATATGTTTTGTCTCCCCAATCAAAGTGTGAACTCTTTGTGAGCAGAGATCGCATAGATTTTCCATTTGATTTCCGGAAATTAGTACAGTGCTAGAAACATAGTAAGTGCTTAATAAAAGCTTTTACATCCCATTACATAACAACTGTAGTACTAGCTAATGTTCACAAAGAACTTTTAGGTTTGCAAAGCAAATATATGTATTATCTCATTTGATCCTCAGACAAATCGATGAAATAGGTGCTAGTATTATCCCCAATTTACAAATGAGAAAAAGGTGACTTACCCAGGCTCACACATCTAGTTGGCGTCTATAGACGTATCATAAACTTGACTTCAAGTCCAATGCTTTGTCCATCATGCCACATGTGCCGTCCTCATATAAGATTCAAGAAAAGCTAAATAATCTGTTATGATTCTAATCATTAGTAACGTCAATGATAACAGCACTAACTGATTTATGTTTTTACCAACGCTCAGTTTCTTTAAATATCAGTATGCTCAG
>NW_027186304.1:54816964-54836244 GCF_028583685.1 Petaurus breviceps papuanus
AGCTGTATGTATAGAGTGTGTTCTTTGAAGAAAGTTGAATGTACCAAAGCAGAGCTCTGCTTCTGATTGCTATTAGCAAACTGGGGACCTTAAACTCTCTGTGCCTCAGAGTTCTCATGGGTGAAATGGGGATGACAACATCCTTCCCTCTTTGCCTCACAACTTTATTGTAAGGATCAAACGAGATAATTTATGCAAAAGCAACTTGAGAAATTAAGATGCTACAATGATTCAGGGATATTGTTTATAATTATAACAGCATGTTTATCTCACTCTAAACTTGGTAGTGCAGTATTTCTTTGCACAGGCTAGGAAAAAATAACCCCACAAAACAAAACACATCCAATTTGGTTGTCACAACATTGCAGTTGGCTTTTGCCTATCCCCAGGCTTTTAAATTCACCGTATTAGCTGGAGGCCTCACCTTGGATTCCTGCCTCACAGGTACTTCCCCTCACTCCACCCCCACCCCACTCCCCAGCCCTTTATATTTCCATACCTCTGAGTAATAACAAAAAGAGATTTTGGAAAGTGTTCATGCAGAAGCATGAATATTTCCATCATCTCTAAGATACCTTCCAGTTCTAAATCTTTGATGATGACAGTGATGATTTGTTTTGCTTTATTTGCTTTTAGCTTCAGACTTTCCAAAATGAATTAAATGGAATGGTTATTTTACCTTCACTCAAATAGATAACTTCCTTCCACTCTCCCCCAAAGTTGATTAAGTAGTTTCAACTGGCTATTGCTATAGCAAGGTGAGTAATGCCCAATTGTTCTATATTTTAATCATTTAAGGAGCTATGTGTGATTCTTTTTGAATGCCGACACTTGGCATAATCCCTTTAGGGCTTAACAGATATATTTTATGAGTTGAAGTGGCTAAGAAATTAATCATTCTATGGCCAACCGGGTAAAGAGCTTCTTCAAACCTAGTCAAGTTAGTCTTTGGTTTAAGAATGTACAATCTATCCTTTGTGGGGAAGGGCCTTTCTGGAATTCATGGTCTGCTGACTTTGTCTTCAAGATATGCCCTAAAGAAACTACAGAGCAGGCCTTCGGTGTATTCAGGGAAAGCTTAATCATTTTGTACAATTATAAAAGGCAATAGGAGACATATTATTTGCCTGATTTGATTCATATCTCCACATTCTAATTTCCAGGTTCAAAAATAAATCACTTATAACCTAAAAGACAGATAACCAGTAACCTGAGTTACTTTCCCAAATCTTCCTTTTCCATTTGTTGTATGGTCATCTATATGCTCTACTGACACTTTCTTTCCCTATATTTCTCCTTTAACATTTTGAGGCCTAGCTTCTTTCTCAAAAATCTACTCAAGTGGCTCCCTTGAAGAAATGATATCCTAACTGATGGATCCAATTGTCTTTTATTTTCAGTCTTCATCCTTTTGGAGCTTTCTGTTATAGTTGACAGTATTGACTGCTCTGTCTGTGGATACTCCATTGGTCTCCATGACACTGACCTCTCATGGTACTCTTCTTACCTCATTGTTCCTTCACTATTTCTGTTGTTAAGTCTTCTTCTTCTGCTCCGTGAATATTGTCATTCCTATGAGTTTTTCTTTGGTCCTTTTTTCCCCTCCTATTCTCTTACTTCAATGGTTTTAACTATTGTTCTAAATGCATGAATACCAAATCGATAGCCCTATTTTTGAATTCCTTCCTAACTCACAGACCACATTTCCAACTATCTATTGCACAATTAGAACTGGATTTACTATCAGCACCTGAAACTCAATATGTCAAAAAAGGGATTTATTGTTTGCCCTTCTAAACCTTGCTCCTACTTCTAACATTCTTATTTCTGTTAATGACTCTGTTCCCTGTTAACCAGATTCAGAATCTCAATACCATCTTTAAATGTGTCCCCTATCCTCCCTAATACCCAATTAATTGCTAAGTTCTATACAACTTCAAAATATCACATTTGTACCTCTACTAGTCTGTGAAAGTTTCCCATTACATTTAGACATTTCAATAGTTCCTTTGCTAGTAATTTTTCTTATAACAGTCTCTCTGTTCTCCTATTGATTCTCCTCATAGCTCCCTGATTACTCATTCTAAGGCATACTTCAGATTATTTTAACCCAGTGCTCATAAATATTTAATATCTCTGTTCTGCACATTGAAACGGCCTAACTCTGCCTGCCATTTAAGATCGCCCAGGACTTAGCCTAACCTACATTTCTAGTTGTATCTTAAACTGATTCGCTTGGCCCTCCCCTTAAGGAGAGAAACTAGAATAATGAGTCGAAGTTGCAAAGAAGGCACACTCAGTTTGATGTAAGGAAAAACTTGCTAATGATTAGAGCAAAGCAAAAATGGAATGGGTTGCTTCCAGGAGAAGTGGGTTGTCTTCCAATGGAACGCTTCAAGAGAAGGTTGAATGACTACTTGCTATGTATGACAGAAAGAATTCTAGGTCAAGTTTAGGTTGGGTAATTTAGCCAAGGAGGTCCCTTTCAGCTTTGAGATTATAATACATTACGGAGATGTGATTGGATTTGTGATTTTATCAGTATAAGGAACTCTCCCTCTAACAATGAAGATTGGCACCTTTTAAAAAATAGTATTTTATGTTTTTCTAATTACATGTAAAGAGAAATTTTAACATTCATTTAAAAATCTTGGGTTTCAAATTTTCTCCCTCTTTTCTTTACCTCCCCCCCACCCTAAAATGGTAAGCAATTTGATATAGGTCATATATTGCAATCATGTAAAACACATTTCCATATTAGTCATGCTATGAAACCATGAAAAAATAAAGAAAGTGAAAATAGTTTGCTTTGATCTACACCCAGACTCAGTTCTTTCTCTGGATGTGGATAGCATTTTTCATCATTAGTCCTTCGGAATTGTCTTGGATCTTTGTATCGCTAGGAATAGCTGTCATTCATAGCTGATCACTGTACAATGTTGTTGTTACTGTGTACAATGTTTTCCTAGTTCTGCTCACTTCATTTTGCATGAATTCATGTAAGCCTTTTGGATTTCTCTGAAGATTGGTACCTTCTATGCTACTTAGAGGCTTAAAGAGTTGCTTCAGACACTGAGAAGTTAAATGACTTGCCCAGAGGTCACACTGTCACAATGGGTCAGAAGTGGCACTTGAACCCAGATGTTCCTGACTCTGAAACCAGTTCTCCATCCACTCTGCCTCGTTGTTTCTCCCAGTTTATACATCTACCCAACTGGAGTGCATGTTCTTCTCTGCCTGTGATTCTATTTCTGTACTTTTGGTTATGCTATCTCCACTGCCCAGAAAAACCTTTTCCCCTAACTCTACCTACTTAATATATTTCATGAGTGTTTTCAGGCAAAAGGCATTATTTATGGCTTGTGGGAATAGAAAAAGAGATGGATTGGTCTTATAGAGTCTATGTGGTATATTGGAAAGAAGACTAGATTTAGAATAAAAGACTTGAATTGGAATCCTATTTCTGTTATTATGTGAATTGGCCAAATATTTTTCCCCTCTCTGGTCTTCATCTATAAAATTTTGGTGGAGGGGGGTAGGACTAGATAATCTATAAGCTATCTTACAGTATTAAATTCTGTGATTCACACAGTCCATCCATTGAGATCTAGGGGGAAAATGGACAGGCTGAAATATATTCCTGAGATACTGAAAGAACAAAAAGGCAGCGTCTTTGAGTTGTATGTGGGGGTATAGATACTTCCTGCTGGATAAAATTTTTTTTTGCTTCTTTTTTGGAAAGGGAAAGGTAGGGCAATTGGGGTTAAGTAACTTGCCCAAGGTCACAGGCTAGTTTTGTGTTAAGTGTCTGAGGCCAGATTTGAACTCAGGTCCTCCTTATTCCAGGGCCAGTGTTCTATTTACTGCACCACCTAGCTGCCCCCCTGGATTAATTTTTTTTAAATATATGGCCAAGAATCTCATGGTTTCTATCTGTACAATGAGAGTACAGGAATCAATGAATTCATGTCTTCACCTAAAGTACAAAACAATTAAGACCAAGGGGTACCTTAGAGACAAAGATTCTAATTGATAACAATATACTAGTCTCAGAAAAAATGATCTTTTTTAAAAAACAGTGTCACTCCCTCTTTATTCCTTGATCAATTCTTAGGAAATCTTATTCACTCAGGAAATCTTTTTTCTATGAAATTTCCCCCCAGATCCTCATTAGCCAGCAGAGGGAGCTCCTACTAATTAATGAACTACCAGCTGACTTCCCAAGTAGTACATGATCCTGGGCATTTCACTGATTGAAACCCACTGAAAATGATTGTGAGGATGGTGACACACTGAGACTGATAGTATCTGAGATAAGAGATCTAGAGTGTCAATGAGGTTGAGATTAAAAAGTTGGTATTCAAGATATTTCCAAGATGATATCACAAGAGATGTGAATGTGACCTTCTTGTTTAAGTATCCCTCAGAAATAAGAGAAAGAAAAAAATCTACTTAGAAAATTTTTCTTTGAAGATTTGCCCTGTCCCTTTAAAAATGAAATGAATATTCTTAAATGTGACCAAAATATTGCTTTTAGAGTGCTAGATATTCCCCTTTCATTCAGCATGTTAATTTTAAATAAATTTAAGACTTTAGTTATAAATTGCTAAATATTTATCATACTTACAAAATAGTCACAAATGGGTAATTAATACTAATTATATAATATATAATTAATATACAATATAATATATTATTACTACAATATAGTATTATACATTATAATACTATATTATTAACATATACCATAATATATTAATTTAATAATCTTACATATAATTAATTTATAAAAGATTACATTTTAGATAGCACTTTAATTTTTCCAAACCACTTATCACTTGCTACTTAATTTTTTTTAGGCTCACAAAACCTTCTCTCTCTCTCTCTCTCTCTCTTTCTCTCTCTGTCTCTCCCCCCCCCTCTCTCTCTGTCTCTCTCCCCCCCCCTCTCTCCCTCCCTCCCTCTGTCTCTCTCTCTTTTTCTCTCTCACTGTGAAGATACCCATGTATAATCCTCAACTTGTATATGTATCTCTCAGGACTAAAATGAAGGCATTTCTGCCACAAAGACAAGAATTGGAATTGTGCGCCTTGTGTTACTGTCCACAGAAAGCTTTGAACATAGGATCATATATTTAGCATTACAAAGGTCTTGTAGCTTCTACATTTTATAGATGAGGAAACTGAGGCCTAGAAACATTAAGTGACTTATCCATGGTCAAATGGGTAGTAAGTATCAGAACTGAGATTTGAACCTAGGTCCCCTGGCTACAAATCAAGATTGTTAATTTATCATGCAATCTCATTTTACTCTAATACATGTGACATGACTTTATCACAAAATAAGTAGATGCATGCCCTGATAAGCTGGTTTTATGGAATTAAAATATTAGTAGTTAGGAGTTGTGAACTGATCCAACCATTCTGGAGAGCAATCTGGAATTATGCCCAAAGGGCTATAAATAATTTCATACCCTTTGACACAGCAACACCACTTCTAGGGTTGTATCCCAAAGAGATCATAGAAGTGGGAGGAAGACCTATATGTACAAAAATATGTATAGCAGCTCTTTCTGTGGTGGCAAAGAATTGGAAATTAAGGGGATGCCCATCATTGGGGAATGGCTAAACAAGTTGTGGTATATGAATGTAATGGAATACTGTTGTGCTATAACAAAGAAGGAGCAGATGGACTTCATATTTACCTGGAGAGGCTTATGCGAACTGATGCTGAGTGAGAAGAGCAGAACCAGGAGAAATTTGTACACAGTTAGAGACACAACGTATGGTTGACGACCCACTTTGATAGACTGGACTCTTCTCAGCAATGCAAGGTTATAAGTCAACCCCAAAAGACTCAGGATGGAGAGAGATGTCTACATCTAGAGAAAGAGCTAGAAAGAACTGAGTTTGAACCCAGATTGAAGCAAACTACCTGCTCTCTTTCTTTTTCTTGTTTGGTTTTGTTTCTTCTTTCCCATTGTTCATTCCATCTGATACAATCCTTCTTTATAACCTGACTAATGTCTAATGTGAAAGTATTTTCAGATCCTATACTTGATTGTATGCTGCCATGGGGGGGAGAGGAGGGAGGGAGAGAAAATTTGAAACTCAAGGCATTGTGGAACTGAATCTTGTAAACTAAAAATAAAGAAACAAATTAATAAAGACCAAAAAATTAAAAAAAATATTAGTATTTATAAAAAATCAGATAAAAGAGTGTTCCTTGTTGCTCTGCTATCCTTCTGCCCAGTATATTCAGTGCCTTAGGTAGTAGCCTCACCAGCTGAGGCCTGGTCTCTGCTAGTATACAACTATCCTTCCTAGAAAGGAGCAAATGCCTTATATGCAGAGCTGGCCATCTGCATATTTTCTCTTAGCAAGTTTCAGGGGCCATTGCTTGAAAATCTTACCACCCTTTGTTTATTTATAAAATTGGGTTCCTTCTTATCCCTTGGCCTCAGGGTGAAAAATACAAAAAGAAAGCATTCATTAAAATGCATTGAACAAGAGAGCTGCAATTAAAAATAGCCTCTTTGAAGGGAGGCCCTTCATGGAGAATGAAATCAAGAGATCCTAAAAAACCATTTTTATTTTTATGCAAAACTTTTAATAGCACCTTCAGTCACAAATGGATTCCTGACACTTGTGAAATGCATGGATTATACACTTAGTTATGTTATGGTTCCACGGTTTCCAAGCTATGATTGGATATGTTTGGGACTGAGAGTTATCTGTTGTGTATATTTCCTATTTTATCTATTACTTTCTTTTATTTTAATTTCCTCCCAGTGTCATTGGATCCTTGTCTTCTTTATATTAACCAAGGATTTGAGTAGGGCTCTAAGGAGATTAGATTGTGATTAGAATGATGGAGGATAAGATCAGTGAGAGATGATGAAAGGAGCCAGGAGAAGAAAAGGGTGAGGAAGCCAGTGGTCCAGTAGATAAAGCACTGTGCCTAGAGTCAGGAAGACTCTATAAACAACATCACAACATCACAACCAACACCAGACTCCTACTAGCTGTATGTAGATGTAGATACATCCAGCTAATTGGTTTAAGTATGACATATCCCTAGACACGTCATTTAACTTGCTTGCCTCAGTTTTCTCAATTGTAAAATAGGGATAATAATAGTACCTGCCACCCAAGATTGATGTGAGGATCAAATGAGATAATATTTATAAAAATCACTTAGCACAGTGCCTAGCACACAGTAGGTGCTATAGAAATGCATATTCCCTTCCCTTCTCTTTTAAAAATTAGGCAGAGACAGGTTTGTAAACTTACAAGTTACCTTCTTTGAATGATTCTATAAGGAGAAATGAGCAGACTTTCCCAAAGAAACAATGTAAGAAGAGGGGATTAAAATAATAGTTAAGGTTTATAGAATATTTTCCTCATGATAGCCCCGAAAAGCTTTTTGCATGTTGTCTTCTTGAATGAGAGTCTGAGGTCAAATTTTTATAGAATTAGCTATGAATGCCATTTGAACAGACTAGAAATGATATGTAGAAAGGCAAACTTGATAAATAACAAATTAATAAATGTTTATTGACTATTGCTTAACTAACGCGTAGTAAGCACTTAAGCAATGGTGGTTGTTCTCAACTAGACTAAGTCAAATAACCCTTAGTCAAAGACTGTCTGCCTATGAATGGTTATGATATCATGATATAGATTCATCCGGCCTAGTGTTAATTGGTTCCAGAGAAAGCATAATTTTCAGTTCTATTGCAATAATATTGAAAGCAGGAGGACTTGCAAAGTAAACAATTTGGATTATAAGAAGATAAAAAGACCTGAGACTCTCTGATGGTGCTTTGAGACACATTCCAGGCCAGGTGGGGTCACTCAGATGAAGTAGCTGACCCTCAGGCATGGAGGTCTGACACCTCCAGTCATCAGAAGGTCTCATCAGAGACCTGATGAGGTTTGCTCATGAGAGATGAGCAGAGGAGAAGCAGGATTTCATTTGAATGGCAAAGTGCCATAAGACAGAGTGGACAAAACAAAGACTGCTGAGCATATGAGGGATTGTCCAATAGCGGGTGGCTGGCTTAAAGAGGAGAAACAGCAATGAATGGGGCCAGCCTGGAAGCCGGGGATGTGTTTGGAGAGCTTGATGTGGGATCTAAAGAATCCACTGACATTCTGGAACTAGGATAGGAAGGGTGGGGGTGCTAACTCTTTCCTTCCCACGAATCCTCAAACCTCTAAGATTTAGATAGAGATGACAACTTTCAGATGAGTTTGGAGATTATATTTAAAAAATAATTTATTGTGCACAGCTGGCGCTCCAGAAGGCAATCCATCCTCTCAAAGGGACAGAGAAATGGAAAAGTACTGAGCCTTAGTGGGATGGAGAGGATAATTAATTAGATCTGGAGCTTGGGGATTCTAACTCCACCCCCCTGCTTTGCTCTGTGGAGCAATGGTCTAATCTACCTTGAACTTAAAGAAAGTATAGGCAACACAGAAAAGTGGAGAAAGCAATGGATGCTGGAAGGCCTGGATTTAAGCAGCCTCTTAGACATTTACTTAGCTGTGTGATCCTGGGCAAAAACTTAGCTTCTCTGTGCCTCAGTTTCCTTATCTGCAGAGAGGTTTAGATTTGCTGGTCTCCAAGCTTCCTTCCAACTCTAAATCTTTGATCTAAGAACTTAGAGAACTTAATTTCCCTTGGGTAGGTCCGTGTTTTATCTCATGACACCTTGCAATTCTTTTGCAATTTCTCTTTTGTTGATATCTCACTAGCATACCTCAAAGGATCTCTCTGATGCCTAGAGGTGTCAGGTCTGCACTCTCTGGAGTCATGTAGTTGTTCTCTAGATGATGGAATTCTTTTGTGTTTCTCATTCACTCCAGGAGTAGATATGCCAGGTGTGTTCAAGTTGCCATTGGAGAATTGCTAGGAGTAAAATTTCTTATAATAACTCATCTCCAGCACTCTCTCTCTCTCTCTCTCTCTCTCTCTCTCACCATCTGTCTGAGCTAACTTAGAACCTCTCTTAGACATCAATGTGTGTCAACTTTTTGTCTTAGATCAATTTATCAGACAACAAAGGATGCACTCAGACTTGAGGACACACTTTGATGTTCAGTGATGGAAAAAACTTTTTAAGACTGGGACTCTTTCTCAAGAAACCATATAAAAGGACTGACTATAAGATACTGCAACTCTTTCTGTGAACACAGGAGTTACCAAATAGATCTGCCTTTGACATTGCTCATTACCCCTCTTCTTGATACTCTCTTCTCTCTAGGTTTCCATGACTCTGTTCTATCCTGGCTCTCCTCCTACCTCTCTGAATCCTCCTTCTCTGCTTCCTTTGCTGAGTCTTCATCGATCTCACACCTGCTGTGGACTCTGTCTTGGCACTTCTCTTCTCCTTCTATAATGTTTCACTTTGGAATCTCTTTCCTCTGGGTAGGTCCTTGTTTTGTTTATCCTATCTTAGTAGACTGTGCAATTCATATGAAATCCCAACTTCTTTTTTGTTGATGTCTCACTAGCAGGCCTCAAAGATTCTTTCTGATGCCCAGTGGTCTCAGGTCTATACACCCACAGATTCAATTATTTCTGTGTAGATGGTTCTCAGATCTGCTTGTCCATATCTAGGCTCTCTTCTGACCTGAAGGCTCACATCTCCAGTTGCCCATTAGACATCCAAACTGGGTGTCCCATAGATCTTTTAAACTCAATGTGTTCAAATCTGAACTCACTATTTATACCCTACCCCTCAACCCTTCTTTCTTCCCAACTTTTCAATTACTATTGAGAGGACCAAGATTCTGCCAGTAACCCAGGCTCACAACCCAACTGTCATCTTTAATTCCTTACTCTCAATTACCTACCTTCCCCCTATTTCTAATTACTTATTATGTTGTTGTAATGGCAAGCAAAGAAGTATTTAATGCCTTGTTTCAGCTATTTAATTTAGCACCTTGTTTCAGTTCAAGTTTCTTTTAAACCTTGCCCACGATTATGTCAAGTCTTTGTTAAGAAATAGAACTTATGAACCCTACAACTTGTGAACCCCTGTGGCTGATTCAACAGGAAGAGGAGGAACTAATGACCATATATAAGGAGAAACCCAAGCTGGGAGAGAATAGAACTGAGAAGAGAGTACTTGGGGTGGCAGAATTGAGAAGGGGAACTTTGTAGTGGCCAGGCACTCTGTCTGTTATGTCTGTGTTGATTTTTGTTTGTGATACTTTGTACAGAGGCCCTGGGACCTTACTGGAAGCCCCTAAAGAGGATTTTCTTGTTGTCTGTTTACAGAAGTCCTGGAGGAGGGCTTTGGAGGTCCTGGGACTATGCTGACAATTTGTGTTGAGTTCTCAGAATTTGTTGTGGGTTGATTTCACAGGCAGAAAGTGAACTGATAATGGTGCTGGCAATATGTATCAATGTTGTTTTGGCTCTGTTAAGTTTAGTCTTCCCAGGAACAGAAACTGTGAAGGACTTGAGGTAGACGGGACACAGTGAGCTTCAATATGGACTAGGAACTGGATGAGGATTTGAGAGCTGCCTACCTGTGAAGCCAGGTGACAATTGGGTAGATTCAGGCAGGAGCTGGACCCATGGAAGAGGAGCCATGGAATCTGAGAGCCAGCTTCAAGTCAAGATGAAAAAGACCTCTTCTTGGGTACCTGATGCTGACTGAGAAGATCGTGATTTACTGTGACTTAGGGGTGGAGAACTTTGACCTTTGTACTTTGTGTCCCTTAAGGAAACTTGCTCCTTAAGGATGATTGAGTTAAGGACTTATGGAATGGTATCTTTTGTTTGAAACTATTGGTGATAACTTGTTACATTATAACATTGTGGATGTTGTGTTTTGGTTTCTGTGAATGTTTTGTCTTGGTTTATTGCTGAATAAATATAGAGTTCACTATACTATGTAATCAGAACCTTGAAGTTGTTCATAGCAGCAGTTCTCTGGAGAGCTGCTCATGCTTGGCTGTAGAGTCATCTTGTTGATTTTGTCTTCAAAACATCTCTCATGTAAAATCCCTTCTGCCTCTAACAGTGCCGCCATCTTGGTACAGGCCCTCATCACCTCACATCTGTAATAGTGTTGTAGTCTACTGCTTTATCTCCCTGCCTCAAGTCTCGTCTCATCGTTCCAACCTCCACTCAGCTGTCAAAGAGATTTTCCCAAAGCAAACGTGTAACTATGTTACTGCCTCCCCATCCCATGCAATAAGTTTCAGAGGCTCCTTATTGCCATTAGGATCAAATATAAAATCTTTTGTTTTGTTTTAATTCCCTTCATACCTTTCCAGTCTTCTTCTTGCGTCTTACTGCTTCCGCTGTATTCTATGATCTGATAACATAAGCATCCTTGCTATCCTTTGAACATGGCATTCCATTTCCCACTTCTGAGCTTTTATACTTCCTGTTCCCCCATGCCTGGAACTATGTCCATTCTTATTTCTTCCTTGTAGATTCCCTATCTTCCTTCCCAGCTTAAATCTTACCTTATACAAAAAGTGCCCATTAATGCTAGTGCCTTTCCTCAGAGATTTTATGCAATTTAGCTTATAAATATCTTGTTGGGAAATAATTGTTTGCATGCTATGTCCACCATTAGATTTTGAGCTCACCAAGGGCAGAGACTGTCTTTCTAGTCCTAGCACTTAGGACGGTGCCTGGCATATGTTTTTCTCATTGATGTTCAATTGTTTCAGTCATGTCTGACTCTTTATGGCCCCATTTGGGGTTTTCTTAGCAAAGATACTAGAGTGGTTTGTTATTTCCTTGTTCAGTTCCTGGTGCATAGTAGGAGCTTAACAAATCTATCTGATTGACTGTTTTCTAAATACTGAGCTCCATATAATAATTTGACCCAAATAGATGTGAGATACCTCTTGGAAGCCTTTCCTGTAACTCAATGTGCCTTTTCTTTCTCTGTCCTCTGTACCAGTGGTAGAGGGCTTTAGGCAATGGAGATAGTAAGAGCTGGCTATTATATAATGCTTTGAGGTTTATAAGATACTTTACATGTTACATCTCATGTGATCTTCTCAACAACCCTGAGGTAGCTACCACAGGTAGTATTCTTTCTATTTTACAGATGAAGAAGCAGAAGATCAGAGAAGTTAAATGGTTTCTCACTGTCCTACAATTAGATATTGTCAAAGGTAGGATTCAGGATTCTCCTGAAACCAGGCTCAACACACTCTCCACTATACCATGAGGCCTATGTTAATGGTTACTTGGATGGATCTGAAATTTCTATGTGGTTACTATACCCTCTATTAGGGTAGGGTGAAACTTATCTTAGCCTTTTCATTTTGATTTTTATCATGTTTTTCTTAAGTCCTAAGTAGTGCAAGGAAATTTTACTCTGCCTCTTTTAATATCTCAAGAGTACCAGCCTAGTACTTGGGATATCTATTGTCTTGCTTTGTGGTTGGACCACCACCATTTCTTTTTCCCCCTTTTAAATAATTTCCCTTTTTATAATGCAAAATGTTAAATAACTGTATTAGATTTACAGTACAAAGTCAAGGTCAACTGCAGTTGTTCTCTACAAACATTTGCTGGGCTTCTGCTATTCAGATTCTTCAAGGCCTTTCTCTATTATCATTTGCTGGGATGAAGTCTCTAGGATGTCTTTCCCTGAGCTGACCACCTCCATTTCTGATGATATATGTTCTTGGTATTGTCTTCTAGGTAATTGCTCTTGATCAAGTCATTGTTGATAATGTGCTGCATGCTGTTTGCTCCAAGCCCATAACTTTCCATTGACACTTGGATTTCCTGAAATTTAGGTATTTCTGACATGATTTCATATTTCAAAGTCACATAACATCAGTAGGAAATGAGTAATATTAAAGAAATGGGGAATATCATTCTTGCTTTGCATAAAGCAATTTAAGATGATTAAAAAAGCCATGTGAAACTTTTCAAATATGATCCAGTCCTATCTCCTTGTCTTATTTGATTATGGACCTAGTATATTAACTCAACAGGCTATTTAACAAGCTGCACGTCAGCCTGAGCAGCAGGAGTTTTTCATTCACTTTGCTTTTGAAATACGGATGGTTAAACCAATTTCTTTTGAATTGTTAGGGATTTCAGAATCTTAAAACCTTTAACAATATGGATCCCATCTAAATTCCCAGTCATGCAGTTTCTTTACCAATAAAACTGGTTTGCCAGCTGTTTCCCCATATTCCCCAATTCCACCTCTTATTTCTATGTTTTTACACAAGTGATTCTCTGTGTTTTCCATGTACTCCCTTCTTACTTCCACATTATAGAATCCCTAGCTTCCTTCAAAGGTGCGACCTTCTAAACAAGGTCTGTCCTGATTCCCTAATGTATAAGCACTTTCTTACCTTTTGAAATTACTTCACATTATTTTGAATATATACTTTGTATTCACTTACTATGTACATTATGTCCCATTGTTTTCTGTCACCCCCTGTGAATTCCAGAAGAATGTAAACTCTTATATATCCCTAAGACCCCACAAAATGCCAAGTAAATCTTAATCATTTAAATATTTACTAAATTTGTTGAATTTCACTGAAAAAGTTTATAGGATTTCTGGGATAGTTGCAATCAATATAATATACATGAAAAGGAACATATAGAGAACCTTCTATCAGCAAGAAATCTTTTTTCTTTTGGAACTCTGCTTAAGACCTCCTTCCTACATGATGTAGGTGATTATATATGGTCTTATGACATCAATACTTAGCAGATTGTTGAATAAAAATTGTTGTAGTACTATTTGTTATAGAATCATCAACAATTTAAACATGTGTAAGAAACACATGTGAGAAGAGCTTTTAAGGCTTTATTGTGTTTTATTGAGTCAAATGATTTTTTAAAATATCAATGGACGACACATAATGGGCTCTTAGACTTACATGAAAAGATAATGGTAAAGCTCTGCAGTTATACAACCAAAAGGTTGTGACCTGTTGTAGAAAATTATCCACAAAAGTCAATCTGTTCCCTTTTTATATTTGCATCAAAGATACCTCCAGTCCTTTCCAGTAAAGATTTTCTAGTGATAAGAAAATATACATATGGGTTATTGCTGATATGTTACTGAAAAGTATTTGTTGGGGGGAGGCAAAAAATATCATCTGTGACCTTTTTTATTCTTTTGGAATCTTTTCCTATGGATTTCTGAATTTCTGAATGACTTTAAAATTCTATGTCATCTCTGGTATAGATCTCCTTTACCTATCTGATAAGGTCCAGTTGCTCTTCCTAATTTCATGTTCTCAAGTGCTATCACCACTTCCTTACATAATACAGAGGTGATAAGAGTTCAAATGTTATATTTCTGCCATTGTTACTAATGAAATAGGTCACTATAGAGATGCAAGATCTTTTCCATCAAGTGTCTGTTTGTTGTCCTGTTGATTTCATCTACAAATGCCTTTGGATACTATGGTTTACCTCTATCTCACAACAAGATTTTGGAAAGCTCATTTTCTAATCAATTGCTTTTCATGCTTTCACAAGGAGGCTGTTTCTAATCTCCTTTTGCAATGGGGAAAGAGGAAAAAACTCAACATTGGGAATAGCAATAATCTTTGGTGTATCCAAACAACTGTTTGAAAAATGAAAAATTCAGTTAATTGTTTTTTCTATATCACAACAAATAATCATTTGTTTTTTTTTCTTTTCATTGAGTTGACTATTTTTTGTTTGAGGAAGGGGTTGGACTAAAAAGTAAGTGAATCAAGTCATCAGTAGACATTTCAGCTTTGTACAAAGCATTACAAACTTGAAAACTACCTGAGACTGCATAATCTTTGTTGTCTCATACAGGTTATAAGCAACTCGTATATATGCATGTCTATGTCCCTTCTGGACAGTTTCATAGAGTGTTAATGAATTTGACTTAAATGGCAAGTCATTGATTAGTGTTTTAATTTTCCTAAGGTAGCTAATAAAACCCTGAGCCATGGGGAATAAGAGTAATGGCAAAGACAGCAGCGCCTTAGTCTCTGTCTCCTAAACATCAGATTTCACGGAGAGGCAAGGATGGTCAGAGTGGGTTGACAGTTATGCAGGAGCATCTTTTACTTCCTAGAGAACCAAATGTGGCTTGGAAACTTCATCTCAGCTTTCCTTTATGTAAGATATCAAATCTATGAATAGGAAAGAGGGCATAATGGAGGAAACTCTCACTCTGTACTGTTTGTATGATGCTTTGTAAGGATAGACTAAAGAATCCTATTTCCACAGTGCTGACATTATCTGTCCTTATTGATTAGTTCTGATCTCTGATGCTCTAATAAACTTTTACTTACTTCTAAAGAATTCATTCATTCATTCATTCATTCATTCATTCATGCATGCATGTATTCATCAAACAGTTATTGGGCATTTTTTATGTATAAGACACTATGTGCTGGTTTATGTGCTTTGACTTTAGGTTAAAGATAAAAGGCATGACCCTTGCATTGCAGGGAAGGGAAGGCTTAGAGTGAAAGACAGATTAAGAATATGAGGGAGTAACTGTATGTTGATTCAGGATTAGTTAAGAACTCCTGAGGTAATTACCCATCTTGTCATTGAGAAATCCTATTTTGTGGTATCTGTGAAGCTGACAAGGGCTATTTATTGCCTTCAGAATCAGATGATTTTTCCTGCTCATATTTTTTTCTCACCATTTCTTTATCCCATTAACTTTAGTCTCTCTCCCCCGCCCCCTATGATACAAATAAATACATTCTCTTGGAAGTGGAAAATGTGTATCTGAAACTTGGCTCCTGCTGCTTCTCTCCAGCTGGTTTCCCAGGGAACGCACGCATACACATATGCTGGGACATTCAGGAAAATGGGCATGAGTTAATTCAGAGCATGAAGTGTTTTGTGGGTCAAACTATCGTTCCAGTGACGGAGTGAGATCCTGCTCCCAGAGTCACTAAGGCAACCTGCTCTGGAGACAGTTACACAACTATGACAGCTCTGATTTTGAGATTTGGCCTTTTCGTTCCTAAATTGGTTTCAAGACTTGTTTTGTTCTGTAGCAGGAAGGCTACTTGGCTATCGTGATCCACCCTGGAAAAGGCCTGTGCAATGCCTCTCACTCCTGGCTCTGTGTCCACACTGCACTGACCCATAAACTAGATGTCAGTGTACCACAGAGTCCTATTCATAAGCTCATGTTTTTGGAAGAAAGGTCCAGAGGCTCTAAAAATGAGCAGTGAGACAGTGACATCATAATGGTATTTATTATTTCAGGTTACAGTGGCACCTACTAAATCATTAAAGCTGCAGGTAGGTTTTTCCATTGGAGGGAAGTATTCTTTTTCTCCCTCCAAAGCCAGGTTGCTGTGAGACACAGAACTAGCACGTTCTCCAGGAGTGGTAGTGAGGGCCAAAGAGAAAAAAAAAAAGGAATCTGGATCATTCACATTCTCATCTATTTTCATATGTGCCCCATCCATGTGGTTGAGTTGGCTTGGTTTTTAAGGAATATGGGCAGGGCTAGCCTCAAGCATTGCTAAACCAGGTTGCTGTCTGGTATGGCATAGTTTAAGAGACACTGAGAGACCTCCCCTATCCAAAAATAGATTTCATATTAGCCTGTCTCAATGCCAGAAACTCCCATGTTACTTATTCCAATAGGTTAAATCATTAAAACACTTAAACATATTTGCACTTTACCTACTAACAGAAATAATACTAAGGCTTTTAGATAGTATCTTCTTAGAAGGCATTTTTGAGATTAAGTAGCCAGCTAGCCCAAAAGTGGGCATAGGACAGGTGAATTTTGATAGGATGGGACCTGACTAGGCAGGTTGGGGCTAGCATGATGGCAGAGTTCATGGATGTGATAAACAACAGGACAGCATTTGACACCAGGTATTAGGCTAGTCGCTTCCTACCAATATGTTACAGTATAGAATTTTAAAAAGAAATTTTTGATCTCAGTAGTCCTAATTTCAGGACACAAATTAAGTGAGGTGGTTAGGGAGAAAGGTGCTTGGTACTCAGAAACTCAATCAAATCTGTGCCAAACCCAAACTTGCCCTATTTACATAGTTTTCATTTTTAGAAGAGCTAGGTCAGATTATAGGTCCTTGGTGCTGAGGTGATAAATTCTGTGACACATAAAGGTGATGAAGAAGTTTCTCAAAACCAAGGAATCCACTTGAAAGTAACAGTTTGACTCAGTGGAAGAACTTAAGTCTTGAAGTCAGAGGACCCGAGTTCAAATCCCAGCTTTCGGCTTATTCCCTGTATGACAAACCACTTAAGGTCCCTGAGCCTCAGTTTCTTCACCTGTAAAATAAGAGATTGAATCAGATGGCCTTGGAGGTCCTGTGTAGCTCTAGCTCTATGATGCTTACTACCTGTGTGACTTTGAACAGCTCATCTAACTTTCCTATGTCTATAAAATGAAGGGATTGGACTAGTTGGTTTCTGAGATTTCTTCTGGCTCTAGATCTATGACTATGTAATCAAGTCCCTTGAAATCTTAAGAGGAAAGACCAAAAGTAAGAGAGTGATGACTAAACTTAGCAACTACCTGCTCATCTTGATGGGACTAAAGATTTACTCAATAGAAATTTATTCAGTGCCTGACATGAGCAGGGGAGATACAACATTTAGACGTGCAGGTTCCTTGCTCTTATGGAGTTTTTAGTCTGTTTTTGGATTTTTAATCAAAATCAAAAGAAAAGCTAACCAACAAGCCAGGATCTTTATAGAATTCTTCCTTCCCTCTTTTTCTTCCCCCTCCAAGAAATGATCTATAGTTTTTGATTTGGAGAGTCCCTGATATATTCATTTTTTTTTTTTTTGGTCCTCCCTATGTATCAACAGAATTCTTTCTCAGGCTTTGGGGGTCTGTTTGGTGGAGGTCTCCCTTCTGTGTTAAAAGGTCCTTTTCCCAGCCTCACAACAGCTGGATCATTAAAATAACCTGACGGTTGAGAGAGGAGGGATCAGTCTAACACTGAGATTAATGATAGTGCTCTAACATTCCCATAACACTTGTAATCCAGGAGAATCCCAAAGTACTATGTAAACCTTTTAGATGGGCTGCCATGCAGAAGGCATTCTCCAAGACAAGCCAGAGGAGTGCAATAAAAGAAGGAAAAAGTAGTCTGTCCCTAGTTACTAAGTGATGTCCTCTACAGGACTGTGACAGCATATTTACACTGTCACTTTTAATCCAAGAGTCTTAAAATGTTTTATAAATATTCTTCCAATCCCCACAGCATTTTGGTGGCGTGATTTGGAGGCAAGAGTCATTATTCCCATTTCACAGAAAGATAATTAGAGACCCAAAATGATGAAATCATACACGAAGTCAGCAATGAGTCAGGTCCAGAAACAGTTTTATAGAGTGATGGCTTAAACCACTGACTTATGTGGGATAAAGAGTACAACTGAATTTTAAAAGACTAGCCTGAGGGCTAAGCGAGAGGATGGGGAAGGAGATTGGGAATAATAATGTGGAAGTGAAGAGGAACCTGTATCTGATGAGAATGAAAAAGATGACCCTTATGCCCCTCTTCCTTTTTCTTTTCTCTGTCACCCCACTGTTCTGGAATTTATTTTCTTAAGTATTCATCTTGATCATTCTGGTCTAAGAGAGTGGGTCAGGGGTGGTTAGGTGGCACAATGAGTAGAGCACCGGCCCTGGAATCAGGAGGACCTGAGTTCAAATCTGTCCTCTAACACTTAACACTTACTAGCTGTGTGATCTTGGGTAAGTCACTTAACCCCAATTACCCTGCCTTCCTCCCTCCAAAAAAAAAAAACAAAAAGCAAGAGTGGGTCAGAGTAGTTTGGCCTAGGGTCATCCTTGATTCACAGAACCTTAGGTCTTGTAATTAAATGTTCTGAATAAACTTAGTCCCTTTGGATTTTTTCCAAATGAAGGTAGCCCAGGACCAGGCTATATTTAGAAGGGTTGCTTTGGATCTAGAACTAAGATCTAAGATCTAGATCTACAGTTCTGGAATGTGTCAGCACTGGAAAGATCTCTGTGAACAGGGGCCTGGTAAAATGACCATTTGAATGTTTGGTTGTTTGTATTTTCAACTACTAGAATGCCTCTCTATCCATGGATAAAGGACTAGCCTCAGAGTCAGAAAGATCAGAGTTCAACTCCTACCTTTGACACATACTAAATATGTGACTCTGGACAAACCATTTAACCTCTTTGTGTCCCAGGCAACTATGTAAGATTATCGGTTAAATGAATGAAATGGACCAGATTTGACCTTCAAAGCATTTGGTAGAGGGATTTTCCTTGAAATCATAGGTCCATTTCATTC
>NW_027186304.1:54836254-54886331 GCF_028583685.1 Petaurus breviceps papuanus
GCATTTGGTAGAGGGATTTTCCTTGAAATCATAGGTCCATTTCATTCCATTCTACATGCCCACAATGCATGGTGGCAGGTGTGTAGTAAGAATTCAAGGTAAGTACGGAACCTAGTTGGGAAAGGGAAAGTAAAACATAAGCCGATTAGAGAATAATGCAAGGTTATATTTAATTAAGTGCTAAAGCTGTGTGATTAATTCTATAGGCGGTCAGGGAGGGGGAAGTGGAGTAGAGTTCTTAGAAGGCTTGACAGAGGAAGTAAAACTCTCTGGTTCTTGAAGGGTGAGTTGTTGTTGATTTGGATAAGTAAAAAGAATAGAGTATTCTTGGGAAGAGAAACAGCATGAGCAAAGGTATGGAGGTAAGACTGTTTATAATGAATTAGGCTGGGCAAATAGTGAATATTTTGGACTCCTAGAGAGAGGCTGATATGCATTATAGGTGTACCATTCTGGGATGTGATCTCACATATTAATCAGGAACAGATCAGAGGCCAAGATTTATTTGGGAGACCTCCCAGGAAAATTCAGGGTGCTACGTGGACTGGTGAGGCTGAGTCAGTAAATGGCAACTTTTCATCTGATTCACTCCTGAATCAACATCCCAGGACACTATGTAGGGGGGAATGGCTTGCCTTTATAGATGAGATAGAGAGAGGACTGAGACTTACACATAGTAAAAAAAGAATTTAATAGATAACCTTTAAAGCCTGAGAAATATGAACTGTGAGGGTATTTTTCCCTTCTGCTTTCCTAATCACTCATATGAACTTAGTGGATAAAGTTTATATACCTCCCTTGAAATGATTGCCATAGTTTTCTGTGGAATGTGAGTTTGTTTTCATTTAGAAAATGCATATAAAGATTTTCCTTATCTTAAGAAAACCCCTCACAAAGTCAAATGGAAATTGTAATGGTCCATCCACTCACAGAATCTCTTGGAACAAAATTTTCTCCTTCTCCCCCTCCAACCCTGAATCACTGGTTGTTCATTTGAATGACCTCGTCTCAGTGATGGTGGTGTTGGCAGCAGCTGAGGAGGGGATAGCATGGTCACAAGTTGTTGCTGTTTGTCCTTTGTTCTAGATGAGGACCATGACATCAGGAAGGTAATGCAGTGAATTGGATTTAAGTGAGGGAGGGCTGTGCAGAGTCACCAGCCATCTGGGCCCAGTGGCAAGATATCATTGTCATAGGGAGTGACATTATGTAGGCAATGTGTGGTAGTAGAAAGAATATTTGGTTGAAATCTCACTGTTAAATAGTAGCTGTTTGACTATCAACAAGTAACTTAACCTGAATCTGGAGCAACTCCCTCAGACATCTATGAAATTATTAGTGAATTATTACATGCAGTCGTGGAGTTTCCACGTGGCTGGAGACAAAGATTTTTGACTTATCCACCTCCCTCATAGGTTTATTTTGAGGAAAGCATTTTGTAAACCTAAAAATGCAATAGAAATATGAGTTATTATTATTAGAGGTATCTCTCAGTGTGCCTGGGCATGGTTAAGTGGAAGATTGAATTCCTAGGGCTCATACAGCCTAATAGACTATGAACAAGAGACACTGAGTCATGTAACTGGGCTGGGAATTGACCTGAGAGGTCAAGAAGTCATGAAGGAGAGAAAGAAAATGGAGAAGAGAGAAAAATCTCCCTTTCTGGGAGAGAGAACTGGGATATGTATATGTATGTGTATGTGTGTATGCACATGTGTATATATGTGTATGTGTATATATGTATGCGTAGACACACACACATATATATTCCTGTGCTTTCTATACCGTTGGACCTCTATAACAAAGCTTTTGACATGGTAGGCCATTGGAATATATCCCCATTCATTACTAGAATTATAACTGTTGTTCAGACATTTTCCAGTCCTATCCAACTCTTTGTGACCCTGTTTGCAGTTTTATTCTCAAAGATACTGGAGAGGTTAGCCGTTTCCTTCTCCAGTTCATTTTACATATGAGGAAACTGAAGCAAATAGGGTTAAGTGACATGCCCAGGGTCACATAGTTAGTAAGTGTCTGAGGCTAGATTTGAACTCAGAAAGTCTTCCTGGCTCCAGGCCTGGCACTCTACCCACTGTGCCACCTAACTACCCCAGAGACAGTACTGTACCTTGGTGTTCATGGCAGTGGTTGCATTAGGGACAGGAAAATGGCCTTGCCAGTTTCTTGTCCTCTCTTCTTTAAATTATTACAGTGCTTATTTTAGGAAAGTGGACTCAAATCCTATACTCTTGTCTGTTTGTCTGACGAGGTGAAGAACGAGTGATGAATATGGAATCAGGTCATGAGTTTGAATTCTAGCTTTGCCACCAATTAGCTTTGTAATCTTCTGGGTCTTAATTTCCTGATTTGTAAAATGAAGGAGTTAGAATAAATGATTTCTGAGGTTTTTCCTACTTCTGTATCTATGACTATATGACTGCAGGGGATTAGGTCTGACTTTTTTTTAATCTCAAGTGCTAATTTCTTTTCTTTAGGGGAGTAAAATGGAACAAATTGATCTGGGATCTGTGAGGACAAAAGTAGCAAAAACAGCATCATCTTTCTACCTAGATCAGCCTCATATTGCTAAACTGGACAAAAAAATGAAAAAAAAATTTCTTGCCCCATCTTCATCTAGTCAGGGTTATCTCTGAATATTAACTCTTTCTCTTTTAAAGAATTAAAGGTATTAAACACTGTTATGAATTATGTTGATGGTATACCATA
The DNA here is from genome assembly GCF_028583685.1 of Petaurus breviceps papuanus. Taxonomy (NCBI): domain Eukaryota; kingdom Metazoa; phylum Chordata; class Mammalia; order Diprotodontia; family Petauridae; genus Petaurus; species Petaurus breviceps. The sequence goes on from NW_027186304.1 coordinate 54,838,982, forward strand.
GTACTCATTTCTTATCTCTTTGGATTTATGTAGGGTCTATGTTTTGGTAATTAGGGCAACTGGAAACATTATTTTTCCTTCTCAGGGAATAGTTTTTTTTGGAGGATGTTCTTGATTATTTGGCGATTTGGTTACTCAATTAATTATAGCAGAGAGGTGGGACATGACTGTATAATCTGTTTTCTGTGAAGGATTTTCTCAATTTTCACCTTTCAATCAATAGCCTTTAATACCTAAATAAGGAACATTCAGGGCATCAGAATCTCATGTACATATAAACTTCTTGAGGGCAGGGACAGTTTTTTCTTTTTTGTTGTATCTTCAGTTCTTAGCACAGTGGCATATAATAATTGCATATTATATTATTATATATTATATCATGTTATATTATATTATATATATATTCAAATCTAGCCTCAGACACTTACTGTGTGACCCTCAGCATGTCACAATCCTATTTGCTTCAGTTTCCTCATATGTAAAATGAACTGGAGAAGGAAATGGCAAACCTCTCCAGTATCTTTGAGGAGAAATATATATATATATATATATAATTGATATTTAGTCTATATTGGCTGCTTCCTAACTGTGATCAGTAAATGTCACAGTGAGATAAAATTAAAGGACAATTTCCTATAGTGCTTCAGTTTTTCTTTTTATAAAATGAGGATGTTAGATCAGAGGAGATGATCTCTTAGAACTCTGCTAACTCTCTCATTTTATTCCTTGAGTTTTGTATATACAGATTGTAATTTTTGTTTTTGATGATTATTTTTATTCATCCTCTGCTGAAGTCGTCAGGGCTTATGGTGTGGAACTGATCTTGTGTTCTCAGGCAATACCAATGAGTTCAAATTCTGGAAGGGTTTGAAAGGCTTTGAGTGAAGGCCTCCCAGCAAATTATCTGTCTTTCAAGGACTACATTAGCTAAATTAAAAGGGTCATCAACAGAGACTGCATCAATTCACCACAGAAAGATTGTGATTTACACAGGCAGATTTAACAGGGAAACAGACCCTTGAAACACTGAGGTAAATATTAACATCCATATGAGGGAAGATGAAGAATGTTCAATTCAATTCAGAATATGCCTGGAAAATCCTGTGGCACAGCCAATTAACCTGACTTTTTAAAAAATATATTAGGGTCATAACTTTACTCCTGGAATAGATCCTAGAGGTCACCTAATTAAGTCTCTTCACTTTATAAATTAGAAACTGCAGCCCAGAGAGGTTGAGTGACTTGCCCAGGGTCACACAGCTAGTAAATGGGACTTGAAGAAAACAAGCATTCTATTCAAGGTAGCATTTCTTCTCTCTGTATTTTTGTTTTCCAATCTAACTCGATCGGCATTTGCAAAACACCCCGTTACCGTCTCTCATTCTTGGCTATCCAGTAATTGCCCCTGGGAAAGCGGGCCCGTGCAAGGGAGGGGCACCTTTACTAATAAAGTCAAAACTGGACCATGGGAGGCAAAATGGAACGCCCCGCAGAACTGGATGACCGCTGTCCAATCATGGGCTGTGCGTGTTTTAATAATGGCAAATGCCGTCCTGCCCGGTGGTTGTTCCCGACATGCTGGGTCTCATTCCTGCGGAGTGAGGCTCACACCCTGAGATCTGCCGCGGAGCCGACACCCACCTGCTTCAGCGTCAGGTTTGCCGCCTCTGGCAAAGCGATTTTGGCAAGGGAGAGGAGAGGCAAGTGAAAAAAGAAGACCCAACTTGCCCAGAAATGAGAGGCTCGGGAGGCGGCTGAGATGCGCAGGCAGCTTCTCCAATTAGAACCTGCTTCGCGCTTGTTTGTAAAAATGCAGTTTTGCACAGCGTTTTGTGAGTTTCCTCCCCCCACCCCGCTTTCCAAACGAATCGCGTGTGTGACACACACACACACACACACACACACACACACACACACACACACAGGCGAGGTTTCACCGCTAGATGTCACTGTTCTCAATCTCTTTGGATCCCTCTCAGGGCTTCGCTAATGAGCTCAATGAGTCACACGTAGCCGTGTTTGAGAATTGTAACAGCCCAGGATTGCAGAAATGACCTCAGAAGGAGTTTATCGCTTTTGGACTACGTCTTGTGAGCTTGTGCCAAGCTCAAAATGAAGGTGACTTTTCACACCAATCAAAATGAGCTAAAAATTCCACAACTTGTAGGGATAGAATGAGGGTCTGGGGACCTAGGACAGGCTACGTGTTTCTACAGGACCCTTGCATTCCTCTATGTGCTTTGTACGGATCAAACACTGTCATTCAGGGCACACATAGGAGGTAGCAGGCCTGCCTCAATGACTGAGGTATGATTTCCATTTTAAAGGGAAGGAAAACAACGTGTGGGTGTGAAAGGATCAGAGATAGAGACAGAGAGAGACAGAGGGAGACAGAGATTGAATGACATGCTCCCAGAGACTGCCCTGTGTAAAGTTAATGGAAAAGCTGGGACAGTAGTTCTGAGTCATGGACTCACTAAAGAAATTGTTCTAAGGTGAGAGGATTAGTTCCAAAATGTGATTTTGATCCCGCTATGGCAATTCAACGGAATGAAGTTTGTGCCTCTGGGTTTTTGGCTGGTGAATGGGGGACCACTTGAGTGAAAAGTTCAAGGTAGATATTAGTGAGGGACTTTCCATTTAATAGATTTTCTCCAGACGGTGAGTGGTGCCCCTAAAATCCATAACTAATGCTGCATAATGGCAGAGAGGGCACATGATCCATATGGAAATCCTGAGATAGAATGACATCTGGAAGAACCAAAGGCCCTAGGAACATTTGCATCATGGATAGTATTGAAGTAGTATGAAAGAATATGACTTAATGATCTTATATAGTGAGTATCAGGATAGGATTTTACTTTTTCCCCTGACATTGATTTTTTACATTTCCTGATTGTTTTATCTTTATTCTTTCCACACATCACTGCTCTTTTAATTTATTCCTACTGTGTATAAAAGCAAATTCATCTGAATTTCATGCTGCCAAATATAAATAGAAGGGCCAGCGGCCTCAATTTATCCATTTCTTGAAAACCATATTACAGGACAGTCAGAAAGGGACATGGGAGAGATTAATGAATTCCACAATTCTGGAAGTGCCGGGAAGATAGAAAGAAAGTGAGAGGTTCAGCATTTTTATACTTAACAATCAAGTTTAAGACTGCTTGGTATCAGGGACAGCTAGATGGCACAGTGACTAGAGCACCGGCCCAGGAGGACCTGAATTCAAATCTGACCTCAGACACGACACACTTACTAGCCATGTGACTTTGGGTAAGCCACTTAACCCCAATAGCCCTCCAAAAAGAAAAAAAAGAGACTATTTGGTACTAAAGAAAACAATTTCCTGGGCCCCAGATTAAGAACCCTTGAGCTAATATAATATCACATCCCTGGGATTAGGGGCGTGGTACCCCTGCAATCTGGAAAAGTTGTGTAAAGTTTTTTGGCCCTCCATACCAGAGAAGAAGTTTGAATCTTTTCTTTGTTTTCTTTATGGGGTGTTTAGAGGACTTTTTGTAAAATTTGGTTAAATATTTGGTCATAGGCTCTGTGTTGCCTGTTGGCCTTTGAATATCATCTGTGGCTTATTCAAAACTCCCCCCAAATTTCAGTTTCATTTCTTATGCCAATCCATGATATATTTAAGCCATGTTGGGAAAGTTGTGATATGGAAAGGCTAACTGTCTCTCTCTCTCTCTAGTCCAAAGGAGGTGAAATCACTCACTCAAAGATACAGAGCAAGTCAGGGTTAGGGTTAATTAGAGCAATCTTTCTTAAAATTATTTTTGTTCATAGCACAATATGCTTTGCTGTGAAACATTGTAGGACACTGAATGTTTAAGTTGGCAATACTGTGGGAGAGTTGGGAGATTCACATATGAAGTTTCCCTTCAATAAGAGTAGTCATTTTGTTGAATTCTTTTGGCATTTGAAGTCTGAAAGATTTTGAAGTTGTTGCATATATGTAATAGGTAAGATTCATTTCTCTTGTGAAGTACTATGTGTGGTGGGTAAGTAAAATTTGTATTAAAATTATATGTGGTTTTTAGTTTGTCTGCAAATACCATGGCAGATAATATAATACATGATATTTTAGTAGCCATGGAGAACACATGAAAACTTATGAACTAAAATGAAGGATCTCTACAAATCCAGTGCTCATTCCATTATACCAAATGACTATTTAAAATTTTATTTTATTTTTCAATTAATAGTCATTTATTTTTTCTCCAATCTTTCCTCTAATTAATTTAAAAGAAAAAAAAGGGATTCTGCAACAAATATTCATAGTCAAGCAAAATGAATTATTACATCAAAATGCTACTTAGGACAATATTTCTATGGGGAAAATTTTTTCTATGTTCCTACTTGAGATGCTGGAACTCCCTTTACCCCAAGCAGGAAAATTTCCTTGGCTTATGAAGTGGTGGTGGTGGTAACAGGGAATGGATAGATAATGGTTTTGATGGCAACTCTTGGATACTATAAATGACTTATTAACCATATATTTGCATAAGACATAGTCCCTTCTCCAGAAAACAAATATAAAACACAAACACACACACAAACCCCTATACTAGTCCCTCATTGTGGCATTTAGGTGACTTTGGGTTCTTAAGGTCAGTGCCAGATAAGAGCAATTTCTGACAAGATTTACCACACTGGAAGGACTTTGGGAATGGAAATGATAGACTTCTTATCTGTGGGCTGGCCCAGAGAGGCTTATGCTCAGACTGGTAAATTTTTTTGGCCTTAACAACTCTTGAGTATCAATTTGTAATAAAATCACTTCCAATTTAGATCATTAAAACAACTTAGTTTTCCTTTTCACAAAAGGCTAGGAATAAAAGACTAAAGTCCTCAAAGAGCTGTTACCAATGGGATGTAATGTGTACAGCTGGAAGATGCATCCTTAACAGATTAAATTACAGATTCTACTCACTCTTGAATTAGAGAAGCAAAAGAACAGTGAGGGAAAATGGGAAGTACAAGTGTTGCCCATTCATTTGCAAGCCCATTCATTATTCTAAGTTGAGAACTGCCTTCTTGGTGTGGAGGTTTAGAATTTGTGTGTTCTGAAATTTTCCCCATTGGTGGCAAACTGCTAAGACTGCCTTCCTTAACTGTCATTTAATTTTATTGTATGCTACTTTCTCTTTTAGAAATGAATATTTCATTAAAAACAATATTTGACATTAATACAACCACTTAAACTTGTCTAGTGACCATTTACAGTTACATTAAATGAAGAGAATATTATTTCCCCTTTTCCCATCTATTACTATCCACCAATGTTCCTTCCCTCCATCCTTTCCCCCCAACTCCCAGGTAAAGTGCTGCCTTAGAATAACTATGTACGATCTGGCTAAATAAACCAACATATTGGTCTTGCGTGAGGATGTATGACTGTATCTTTGCCTCTAGTCCATCACCTCTATATCAAGGGGTGGAAGGGCTATGTTAACTTTCTGCTTTGGTTGATAATGCTGACCCCATTGGGCACTTTCAAATACCCACTCAATGCAAGCTCTATTACTCATTCAGAGGCTTTTGTGCCAATGAAATATGGTTGATGTTCTCTATATCACTTTATGGTTGATGTTCTCTGTATCACTTTGGAGCCCTGAACTTAATTTATTGATCTAATTATTGTGGCTTTGAAGTCAGTCATTATATATGTTGTTTTACCCTAAATATAAAATATTTTGTGAAATTATATGTATAGTATCCCCAAACCAAATTAAAATGATTGTTGGATTTGCCACTGCCTGGGGTAATTTATTACAATGGTACCCCTCTTCCCACAATTAGCACAAATATTTGAGAATTAACTATAATAATAAGCAAAGAGAAAAATTCAGATTAGGTAAAACTTCAGAATTTTAGAACTACAAGGGACCTGAAAAAGATAATATAATCTAGTCACCTTAGTTTATAAATGAAGAAACTGAGGTCCAGAGATCTTAAGTGGCTTGGCCAAGGTTATAAAAATGGCAGAACAGTGAAAAGGATCTAGGTCTCCTGTTTTCTAGTCAACTGCTGTTTTTACTATGATATACTTTCCACCTGAAGCCTATCTAGAATATAAGAAACTTTCTGTTTCCAAGGATGCCATTTGTAACGTGTAGTTTTAGTAATTTAGAACAGGCATATTCCTCTAGTTGAGTTGGGCAAAAAATAGATGAAGAATATCACAAATTCCTGGTTGTCCTAGGAAATGTGTAAAACTTCAGTCTCTGAAAGGATTAGCACAGGCAGTTGACATTTCATCCTTATTGGAGATTATAACCAAGAGTAAGAAGCACAAAATGCAAAAATGAAGCCTAAAGAGGGACTAAAATCTAGCTCCATTCCTCTCACTGACTTCCTAAACAGAAAGAGACTTTTGGTTCTTATAAGATATGCTGTAAGATTAAGCTGCTAAGTTGAATGCCTTTTTATTGGAAATTTCCAATATAAATGGAAATTGGAAATTTCCAAATAAGGGGATAGAAATTGGGTTGCTTTCCATGGGATTAAGCTCAGAAGAATAGCCAACACTTTGTATTATAGAGTTAGAATCCCCCGATAACTAGATAACTAGAACTCTGAGTGAAATCTGATAAGATAGAATATAATAGGGAGAAATGTAAAATCTTAAACTCGGGTTCAAAAAAGTAACTTCAGATGTGCAATATAAGAAGGCATTCAGTTCTTCTGAAAAAATATCTAGAGATTTTAGTGAACTGAAGGTCAATATGTATTGAGTATGGCATTGGGGCGGCCAGGTAGCACAGTGAGTAAGAGCACCAGCTCCAGTGTCGGGATGACCTGGGGATCGAATCCAGGCTCAGACACTTAGCACCCACCCAGAAACACCTGGCCGTGTAACCTTGAGCAAGTTACTTAACCCCAATTGCTTAAAAAAAAAGAGTATGGCATGGCAATGGAAAAAAGTTAATACTAATACTGGGTGGCATTGAGGAATATAGATTCCAGGTATAAGGAGGTGATTGTTTCACAATATTCTTCACTGGTTAGACTATATCTACATCTCTTTGTTCACTTCTGAGCACTATGTTTTTGGAAGGATACTGGTAAACTAGAGTACATCCAGAGGAAAGCAAACATGATGGCCAAGGGTCTTGAGGTCTTGCCATATGAGGATGGGTTGAAGGAATTTGGAATGTTTAGCTTGGAGAAGAAACAGGCAAAGGGAGATAAGGGAGACATGATCATTGTCTTAAAGTATCTGAAGGACTCTTCTGAGGAAGAATAACTCTGCTAGGACCCTGAAAAGGATGGATTACCACTCATTTGGTATGTTGTTGAGGGGTTCTTATGTAGGTGTGGGTTGGACAAGGTGATCTCAAGCACTTTGTGACATGTGACATTCTGTGTTTCTGTGATTATACCTAGGGGATAAATGTCTCCCTCATGGGTGGCCATGTGGCTCAGTGAGTAAGAGCACCGGCCCCCGAGTCGGAATGACCTGGGATCGAATCTGGGCTCAGATACTTAGCACCACACCCAGAAATAACTGGCCATGTAACCTTGAGCAAGTTACTTAACCCCAATTGCTTTTAAAAAAAAATGTCTCCCTCATGTTCATGTGGGTAAGGTGGTCTTGTGATCTATTGCTGTGCTTTTATGTTTTCCCAAAGATCAAGCCCCAGACTATGTAGGTGCCTCAGAGTGGCAGTATGATGTAAAAGAAAAATTTCTGAACTTTGAAATCAGGAAAGACCTGGACTCAAATCCCATCCCCAACAATTACTAGCTGGATGACCATGTGCAAGTCACTTAACTTTCCTGGGCTTCAGCTTTTTCATATATTAAATCAAGGATTGGAAAGTAGCTTCTGAAGTGTTATCTATCTCTAAATGGATGATTCTTTGTAGTACCAACCTCAAAGAGTTTTGAACATCCAAAAAGATAATGTAGGTAAAATGCTTTGTAAGCTTTAATGCCTCAGTTTTGATCGGGGATTCCTTTTCTAGTCCCCCTCATCCCACACCACATGTGCTGAGACTGCTATGATGCCCCTGGTAAAAGACTAGAGATAGCACCTGAACTCTCAACCACTGGTGACAGTCTGTTGAAGCACTAGACTACAGAGTTTTTAATCTAGCTTTTCTGTCCAGCAGTGAGAGATGATTTCTTTCTTTTCCCATGAGACTTTGAAATCATGGGCTTGGAGAATGCTCTCCTACAAAGTTTTTTTTTTTTTTCAATTAGCCTGGGAACTTGATTTGAAGACTTGGTGGGGAGGTTGAGATTTCTGACCTTTCTAAAAGTGGCAAGGTTTTAAAGCCAAGTTCATTCAATTTATCTTTAGTCACGAGTTTGGCAAACTGAGTTTATGGACTGCCTGAGTGGCCCTGTTGCTTTAGGCTTCTAACCTTGAACTATGGTAATTTTGATTCTGATTTCATTTGATAAATTTGATAAAATTTGATTTGATAGATGTATGCACAAAGAAATCCTTTTGGTTCATGTAAGTTGGGAATGAAATTACACTTTCATTGTGATGAAAAAAAAACACTAGTCAGCTAAGTTATGAATTATTGTTGGGAATTTTCATTTCCTTAGACTAAGCTATCATGGAATCACAGAATATTTAGAGTTGGAGGGAACTCTAGTAACTAGTTCAACCCATTAAAAAGTACTCTACAAATGGTCATTCAGTCCCTGCTAACATAGCTACAATGAGGGGAGACCTCTTGAGGTTGTTTAGGACCAAACTGGGTCTTACATATTTGCTGGTTTTTTTTGGGGGGGGATGGCAATTGGGGTTAAGTGACTTACTCAAGATCACATGGCTAATAAGTGTTGTGTCTGAGATCACATTTGAACTCAGGTCCTCCTGACTCCAGGGTCGGTGCTCTATTCACTGTGCCAACTAGCCGCCCCGGTCTTACACATTTGGAGCTTTTGGAGTTTGACAGTCCCTTGTCTTCTAATGTCCAGAGGACTTAAAAGGAACTTTTCAGGAACAAGACTTGGCTCCTGTTCCCATAGAGAAAAGGAGCTGGAGCATCTTGAGATCGGATTGCCATCTGGTGGTCTATACAGAAATTGTACTCTGAAAAGCTATTCCAGCTCCTCCTTCTCCCAGAAGTGCATGAAAGGTAGGTTGTTCTTTTCGGTTTGCATATATTCTTTGCCTGTTCTTTTTATCCCTGACTCAGGGTCAATGTAAACAGGTGCTTCTCTGGATGGGAGCGTCTTTCCTCCATGCACTTTACATGTAAAGGAAGATGATTGGACTAGGTAGCCTCTAAGGTTCTTTTCAAATTTAAGTCTGTGATCCTATGATACTAAGTGCTTCCCACAAACCAGAAGCCCCATTATCATAGATCAAATTGGGAAACAGGCTTTGCAAACTAGCAGTCTTATCTAATTAAGCCTCTATGGACAGAACCCTGGGAATTTGGATTTGGAACCAAGCCAAGTAGAACTGAGGCCCAAATTTGGAGAAAAATCTCCAGGTTTATAGAATGACAGATAAAAGTAAACTCAGGGATGGAGTCAAAGTACCTTATTTTACAGAGGTGGAAACAGAGTCTCAGCAGGTTTAAGTGACTTGCCCAAGATCACACTAGTCATGAGCAGAAATAAGGTCTTTGCTCTTAAGTCTTCTGACTCCAGTGCAGTTTTCCATTGCACCACATTGATTAATGAAGACATTTAGTATGTATACCTGCTTTACAACCCTGTACTTGATCTTTAAAGGGGGGGGGGGATAGGGACAGATGGACAGATAGACCAGAGATAAGCAGAAATGGGAGGTCAGACAGCCATGTGCTGACAAAGGAAAAATATGGAGAATGAGGTATATTAGGTTTGTGGCATCACAGATACAAACAAAACAAAACAAAAAATGAGTGTATATCAATAGTATTAACATGGTAACATTATATGTTAACACAAATAGTAGAAAGAACACTGGATTAGGAGTTGGAAGATTTCTGTTTTAATCTTGGCCTTACTATAACTTGTATAATTTTAGAAAGATTGCTTGGATTTATAGATTCTCAAAATCATAAAGGATCTTACATTTCATTTATTCTAACCCACAACTGAATAAAAATCCACTCCACAATATGTCCAATAATTTGTCCTTCAGTTTCTACTTGAAGACCTCCAGGGAGAGGAAATCTACTATTTCCTAATGCAGCCCATTCAAGTTGCTAGGAAATTTTCCCTTATAGCAAGACTATATCTGTTTCTTTGCAACTTTTATTCTTTACTCTGAGTTCTTTCTGCCATGTAGGACAAGGCACTCTAGATTATCACCTATAGATCTTCATTTCCTCTTCTGTAAAATTTAGGAGGGGAATTAGACTGATTCTTCGGTTCCTTTCAGGCCTAGCATTATATGGTTATATCCTTCTTAAGTGCTGATGGGACAGAATAAAGGAATTATTCTAGTGAGGATAGCATTAATCAAGGATGGCTTCTGGAGTGTTGAGTATGGATTTGAAGTACCTGACTTGGAAGAAACAATGAAGGAGGCTATGTAGCATGTACCAAAGCATGTAGACATAGGCTTAGAAGTTGTGCTTGGAGGATGGAGAGCATATTCACTTGTTAAAGTGGAGAATCTGTATTGGGAAGAAGTAAAAAAAAATTATTTTGGAGACCATGTCCCTTTTCACTCTGTTCCCTTTAATCCCCCAAGAAAAACTAGAGCATCACACAATGTGCTCTGAACTGCTCTAGTGTGTCCTAAAATAGTATTATTGACAATGTTCCATATTTTTTGAAATTTCAGTGATTCACAATTCATGTGTTAAGTAAAGATTTAGAGACTGATAGGGAAAGAGATTTCAGAGGCTGGCTGACTAAAACAGTGGGGGAATCTTTTGGCTCCATATTCTGAAGCCCTGTTATCAAAGAAGAAAAATCCCTCTGATCATTTGTGGAAGGAGTCAAGAAAATTGGATTTTAAGCAAAAGAAAGGAATTCATTTGAACTGTTCCACGTGTTCCTGGGTAAGAGTACCCTTCTTTAACAGCTTCTCTGCTATCCCAATAACGCTTAAGTATTTCATTATCTCACATTCTGGCTTGGCACTCTTGCAAGGGAGAGGAGGCACATTCTCTGTCGCCATGAAATACTATGTCTGGCATGTGGTAAGAGAAATGTTTTCAGACTTCTATTAAGAAAACGAACAGCCAAAAGAAGTAGTTTAAGTATGCGAATTAAATCCATGGGTTGGAATTACACTCTTGAAAAGCCAAAAATACAGAATAAAATGACTTTCTGCCTCTCCACTATGACTCATACACTCGAGGATGGTACAAGTAACAAATCACAAGCCCTTGTGTTAATGGCACTGCATTCCCCAAAGTCACTGATCAGAATGGCTCGACTGAAAGATGTGAGAACAATTAAGATAATTAATATGTAGACATATTGAGGCTTGGGTGAAGACAAGGGAGAAAAAACATAAAATTATTATTGACAAGCTTATTTTAAAGCATATACAGTGTCACTAGATCACAGAATACAATGGGGGACAGTGGAAGTAGTAAGGTATAAGAGGATTGGATAGGTAGGAAGAGATCAGGTTATGAAGAGCTTTAAAAGCCAAATAATATTTTTTATTTGATCTCGGAGGTAATAGGGAACCCCTGTAGTTTGGTGGATGGGGAAGGGAGTGACATGGTCTGATTTGTGCTTTAGGGACATAATTGAGGCAATAGAAGCATGAAGAAAGAGGAACAGGATAGACAACTGAACTCATAGCCAGGAAGACTTGGGTTCAAGTCCTGTCTCTGACATGTGCTGGTTGTGTGAGCCTAAGTAAATCATTTAACCTCTAAATGCTCTAGGAAAACTTTCCAAGACTCTCAGTTAGAGAGAAGGTGATAACCGACATTAGTAGAGGGAGTTTCATTCTCATAATTCTTTGCAGTATGACCTCATCATTCAATAGAAACTATTTTCTCCAAAGTTATCTGTGATCTCTTAATTGCCAAGTCTAATGACCTCTTCTCAGTCATCATTCTTCTTGACCTCCCTACAGTCTTTGACACTGTAAATCTTTTCTTTGATACTCTCTTCTCTCTAGGTTTTTGTGACTGTTCTGACCACTTTTTCCTGTCTCCTTTGCTGGATCTTCATTCATCTCACACCTGCTAATAGTGGGAGTACTCCAAGGTTCTGTCCTGAGCCCTCCTCCCTTCTCCCTCTATACTTTTTTTGTTTGGTGATTTCATCAGCTTCCATTGATTCAGTGATCATTTCAATGCTGATGATTCTCAAATCTATTTGTCTAGTCCTCACCTCCATCACTCTGTCTCACATCTCCAAGTGCCTGTTGGACATCTTCAGCTGTATGTCTCAGATATGTTAAACTCAATATAATTGTCTAAAACTTGATTCATTACCGTTCCATTCAACCCCCCCCCTTCTAACTCTCTAAGTTCCTTATTACTGTGAAGGGTACTACCACCTCCATATTCACCCAACCTTGAAACCTAGCTATCATCCTCAATACCCTCCATCCCATATCCAATTGGCTGCCAACTCCTGTCTCTTCTACCTTCAAAACTTCTCTCAGGTCCCTTTCTCTTCTCTGGCACTGCCACTACCCTGGTGAAGAACTTCACACCTTATCATTCATGCCTCTATTGCTTCAATTGTGTCCCTGAAGCACAAATCAGACCATGTCACTCCCTTCCCCATCCACCAAACTACAGTGGTTCCCTATTACCTCCAAGATCAAATAGGAAATATTATTTGGCTTTTAAAGCTCTTCATAACCTGACTTCCTCCTACCTATCCAATCTTCTTATACGTTACTGCTGCCATCTTCCCCCATTGCATTCTGTGATCTAGTGACCCTGGCCTCCTTGCTCTTCCTTGAAGAAGACACTCCATCTTCTGACTCCAATTAGTTTCCCTAGTTGTCCCTGTAAAAGTAATGGAATTTAAAGATCCCCCTGTATTGGCTTGGTTTTCAGATTGATTGTATTAAAACCCAGAGCTTGTGAATCCCACTTGTGGGATGGACTTGTTGACATGCAAAGAGAGGACTGAACTGGGAGGAGCTGGTGACGTGAATTTAGAGAGGCAGAAGAATTTTTTGGAAGCAGCGTCTTGGAGGCAGAGAAACGAGACAGAAAGGATTGCTGAGGGTCAGTTCTAACTGCCCAGGACTTTTGAGAGCTGCCACCCAGAGCTGCTAAGGACTGAGGAGACATGGCTGTTTTGCTGGTACTTTGTCTGTCTGTTTTGATGTTGTTTTGCCAGATTTGTCCACTGGTGAAGGACAGTGCTGTTGTTGCAGAGGTCCTGGAACCTTGCTGTTCGTTCAGAGCTACTGATACTGTTCTGCAGACAGAGAGTGAATACTGTCCACTGGTGAAGGACAGTGCTCTTGTTGCAGGGGTCTGGGAACTTTGCTGTTGGTTCTGAAGCCCTGAAGAAGGATTCTCTTGTTGTATGTGTACAGAAATCCTGGAAGAGGCTTTTGCTAATGTTTTCAGGGGTCCTAGGACTGTTCTGCAGACAGAGAATGAATTAATGAAGACACTGGTAATGTATTTTGTGGCCTTGCTACTAAGCTTTGTCTCCCCAGGAACAAAGATTGCTGAGAACTTGCCTTGGGTCAAGATGAAGAAAAGACCTCTCTCTGGGTATTAAATGGTATGCTTAAGCTTGTTGTAACTCTGGGGTAGATGGCCTATTCAGCTGTGATCCAAGGGTGGGAAACTTTTGACTTTTTTTGTGCTTTGTGATTGACTAAATGAATGTACTGCCTAGGGGTGGAGTGGTACTTAGAAGAGGGACTTTGTGATTGACTTAATGAATGCAATGTCCAGGGGTGGAGTAGTACTTGGAAATTATTGAATTACATTTGGTGAATGCTGTATTTTGAATTATGCTTATATTTTGATTTTCTCTGTTCTTAATTTGTCACTGAATAAAATGGAGAGCAGCTATGCTGGTGTTTTGAACCTTGGGAAGTTGCCTTTGCTTGGCATTACAGCCCCCCAAAACTAGTTGTTTTCGCTTCCTTCAAGCCTTTGCTAACTTCCCAAGACTGGGAAGCCTTTCTTAGTTTTACTTAATCTTAGTGGTTTCCTTCTGAGATCATCTCCAATTTATCCTATATAAATCTTGTTTGTACATATATGTCTACATGTTGTCTCTTGCATGAGACTGTGAGCTCCTTGAGAGCAGGGACTATTTGTTTGTTTGTTTTTGTTTTTCATTTCTTTGTGTTCCCCATGATTGGCACAGTGCCTGCTACTAGCATGTCCTTAATAAAATGCTTGCTGACTGACTGACTCACTGAGGAGGTCTCTGTATCAATGAAATCACATGTCTAGTCCATATCCTCATGAAGGAAAGTGTTTTAGAAGAAGAGGTTTAAAATTTACCCCAGCTCAAATTGAAGACTTGTTTCAAAATTCTATGCATATCAATATATAGAGAGGCTTGCCAGTGAGAACTTAGTTTTAGAAGTGTCAGGGTTAATGAGTCTGCTTCTGGAAGTTCCTGATGACATGGAATGGGAAGGTCTCGCTGTCTACTTGAGGGCAAGCACAGGTTTCTTTGATAGCATCCTTTACAACATTCTTCTGCATAATTCCTTATTTCTAATATGCTGCCACCTGCTTAAGAGCGCTCACCACCTTTCCATCCTTTCCCTTGTGCCACTAAATGACTATAAAATGGGAAAAGGTGGACTACTTCAAAAGACTTTCAAGAGTTTACACAAAGTTTATATTACACAAGAGTTTATATTATGGTAAGGTGTGGTAGTAGAAAGCACGCTGGATTTGGATTCAGGGGAAAGTTAGATTTAAGTCCCTCCTCCAACGTTCTTCAAAACAGAGAGTATCTATGAGGCTTTTATGCTTTGATTGTAATTCTTCCATATCAATATATTAAGTCATTTGAATATATGCTGTTTCTAGTCTTTTATTTCTGATTTTGGCCTGAATGGATTATAGTGGATAGAGTGTTAAATTTCTCTTTAGTCAAAATGACCCCTGTTAAAGATGTTAGCTTAAATAGACCTAGGCTTCCCATTGCATCCAGGGCCATCTCCAGTAGTCCTGAGCTATATCCCATCCCTGGTCGCAGATGACTCTGTAGGAGAAAGTGAGGCTGGTGACTTTACACAGCCCCTCCTCACTTAAATCCAAGTCACTTGCATGCCATGGCATCACCTCCCTGAGGTCGTGGTCCTCTTGGAGAATGAAGGACACACAACAACAGCAACTTCAGTAAACTTTTCTAGTAGTAAGGCATATACGTAGCAGACATTATGCCGGGAACTGAGGATACATTCTATTGGGAGAAAAACAGCATTAGGCAGATAAAAACTATGTGTAAAATATATTTACAGAGTAAATACCAAGAATTTTCAGGGGAGAAAGCACTAATAATTGAGGAGATCAGGAAAGGCCTCCGGTAGGACACAGTGCCTGAGCTATGCTTTGAAGGAAGCAAGGGATTTTTGGGATAGAGGTGGGAAGGGTGATGCTTCTGGGCATGGGGGTCAGTGGTAAACTTTAGGAGCTGGGAGATGGAATGTCATGTATGGGATCAGGAAGTAGTCCAGTTTGGCTAAAATGTAGGATGTGTAAAGGTGGGGGGGTGGGTGGTGATGCAAGACCAATAGGGAAAGATGAGTTGGACCCAGATTGGGAAGGGCTTTAAATGCCAGACAGCTCTTTTCTCACAGTGTTATTCTGACACTCACATATATAAGATGGGAAACGTGTTTTACAGTCTTTAAAGTGCCCTAGAAATATCAACTATTGTTATCTAAAGACCTTGAAGTACATTTTTGAACACCTAAGGGAGCTTTTATTGCAAGTTATATTCTTATGGGCAGCTAGGTTCCCCTAAGAACGGATCCCTTATTTGGAAAGGCAAGATGAATGCATGTGAAACAATAGTAGACTACTATAAACCATCAGTAGGTTCTAAATATTTGGAATTTGGACTATAAGTACCGTAGGAATTCAGACAAAATGTGCGCTCTTGTGAGAGAGGTGTCAGGGAAAGTTTCAGAAAGGAGGTTAAGGCTCGAGTTTGGCTTTGAATGTTAAGTAGGATTTTTAGAGGGGAGAATATTCCAAGTAAGGGAAGTAAAAGGAATGAAGGCATAGAAAGAAGAATGTGCCTGGGGAGAAGACTAGGTAGATTGAAGCAGTGGGGGTGTGTTGGGGTCTTGGGGACAATTATTTCTTGGGTCACAAATTACCTTCAGACCCATTGTCAGCTTTCTCCATCTCTCTCTCTCTCTCTCTCTCTCTCTCTCTATATATATATATATATATATATATATATAAATTATATAGAATAGAATCTGTGAGAGAACAACACCAGGTCACGTGACTTACTCCTTTTACATAAAATCAGTCTTCCCATCTTTGAACACACCTTTCATTGTGATCAAAATCAAATTTCCTTTCTGTTGTACTTTATAGTCCCTAAAATTTGTCTTCTATTCAAGATAGAATATAGACAATTAAAGATAATTTCATAAAATGTTTAATTTAGTATCTTGAGAACAAAATATGTAGGTAGTTCAATATTCATGTCCAAATTATATGTTTTCTGTTGGGTCTATTTGACTCACAATTAGGTATAGTGGATAGAGCACTGGGCTTGGAACCAGAAAACTCATCTTCATGAGTTCAAATCTGGCTTCAGACATTTACTAGGTGTGTGACCCTGGGGATGTTACTTAACCATGTTTGCCTCAATTCCTCACCTGTAAAATGAGCTGGAAAAGGAAATGGTAAACCATTCCAGTATCAATGCCAAGAAATCCCCAAAATGGTGTCACAGAGAGTCTGTCAAAAGCAACTTAATAAAAAATACATCTATGGTTTTGAGTGGTATTAATTCGAGTTTACATATCTATATTCAGAGCAGAAATTATTTCCCTATAATATTGACTGTATGAGAAGCACCATGTTCTACAAAGAAAATTTAGTTTTTTAGGAATAGTTTAGCTTTCTTCTCAGCCAGCGAGAGAAGTCATGAGATGTGATAGATGAAGTGAGAACAAACAATTCTGAGGCCCAGGGATGCCTTACTGAAATGAAAATTTAATCCTTCTGCCATTGATCCAGGCATAATCCTGAGCACTATTAGAACTAACAAAACTGCCTGGCCCCTTCCTACCTTTCCAATCTTCTTACCCCTTCCTTCCACCATCTATTCTTTGATCATGACACTGGACTTCTTGATGGTCTTTATACAAGTCAATTTATTTCTTGACTCCATGCATTTTTGCTGGTTCTTCTCTATGCCTTCTGTTCTCTCCTCATCTCTACCTTCTGGTTTTCTTTAAGTCCCAGCTAAAATTTTACCTTCTATGAAAAACCTTTCCAAATCCTTCTTAATGTTAGTGCCTTCTCCCCCGCCTCCTCCCCTTCCCCCCGCCCTGGGGTTTTATCCTACGTACAAACACACACACACACACACACACACACACACACACACACACACACACACACACCCCTTGTTTGTACATTGTTGTTTGCATATTGTCTTCTCCATTAGATAGTAAACTCCTTGAGGTTTTGGACTATTTTTACCTTTCTTTGTATACTTAGCCTTTAGCACAATGCCTGGCATATACACACTCAATAATTGCTTACTGACCTGACTTGAATTTACTAGTATTAAAAAACATATTCTACTGTCAGAAGCTGAGAGGATGGAGGATACAGAATCTCTCATGAAAAGATCTCCAAAGACATTCCTAATGCTAATTCATGAATGCCAGTACTACCCCAGGAGGTTAGGAATAAGTCTCAATTACCGAAGAAAATACAAGGTACAGGACCATTAAGTAAGACACCAAAGGCCATGTGATATGGTCAATTTATAATCCCTTTTCCTTCTGGCTTGGACCATTAGCTTGTACAAACTTTTGCTGAATAATGGAGGTTACACAGCTGGTCATGCTAGTAATCATTAGCTCACTATGTGTGAGTGGAGTGATATTATGGGACTGTAAACACCTCTAGCATAGTCTCTTCTGGGACAACCCCAAAAGAACATATGACTCGATTTGTTTAGGAGGGAATATGGTAGCTATTGGAAGCTAATGAATTTTATTTGCTGATCAGCCCTTGCTTTACTTCCTAAGAGGGAGTATTTCTTCTATTATGTTAGAAGGATGATGATGATGACAATTACAAAAGTAATAATACCACCAACTCCTTGTTCCCTCAGAAATCTTTTCTTTCCCATTGGTCAGACTCAGCTCCCATGATCTGCATTCTCACTCTCCACACAAAGATGGTGATATCCATGCTCTCATCATGACCCATGAGTATTCCCTTACCCCAGTCTATAACAATCCAATTCCTATATTTGAGTATAACTTTCTATCTTCCCACCTCTTCTTTTGCATCACCCATCCTAAATGTATTCTTTATTCTCAACACAATCTCTAGTTTCTCCAGCCCTTCCGGTGTTCCTTAAACCCTGCTCTGGCCTTACTTTTCATGCTTCAAAGTTTTAACCTTATACTAAAGCAGTTCAACTTTACAGGGTCCTCTACTTGCCCCTTGTCCTATTGCTGCTTATTATTTTCTGACTCTCCACCCTAGATTACTACCATCATTCTTTGCTGCTTGTGCAATGCAGAATGCTGATGAAGGAAGTCACAACCATATTGACTAGGTCTACCACAAAATATATGTTATATAATCATAACTGGGCCCTCGGTGTTGCATGGCAATCTTTTGAGCCTTTCTTGAGAGATCCCTATCTCACTCCCCTCAGTGTCTTTTCCACTGAAAGCCCCCCATGCTTTCTTCATTCCTCTTGTCACGGGACCTTGCTTCAAACTTCAGTGAAAAAAATTAAGACTTCATGTTGCAATCTCACTCTTTTTCTGCAAATCTGTACTTTAAACTACTTTGACCTCCTTCCCTAATCTTCCTTTGTTCCCATCTCAGAGCAAGAAGTGGATCTTTCTGCCAATGTCAAATTCTTTACTCATTCCCATGATCCCAACCCTTCTTTTAAGGCCCCCACTCAGTTAGAGTGTGTCTCTTCAATCATCTCCTTTCCCTTCCTAATTTCTAATCTATTCTTATTTAATAGCTCATTCCCTTCTGCTTACAAACATATCCAGGCCTCTCCCATCCTTTAAAATATTTTTATTCAATTCATATATTCCCTCAAGATTATCTCCTCATATTTCTTCTGCTTTTTCACAGCCAAATTGCTAGAATAAGTTTTCTATGCTCATTGACTTCACTTTTTGCACTTCCTGTTAACTTCTTAACCTTTAACCATTTGCAATATTATTCTGAATCCATCACTCAACTGAAACAATTCTCTCCAAAATTACAAATGATTTTGTAGTTGACAGATTTAATGATCATTTCCCTTATTTTCAATCAGTTGCCGAGTCTTGCTGATTCTACCTTTACAATAGTTCTAGCATCCATCGGTTTTCTCAATGCACACAGTAACCACTCTAAGTTAGTCAAATGGCTAAGTGTGCAGAGCACTGGGCCTGGACTCAGGAAAACCTGAGTTCAAATTCAGCCTTGGACACTAGTTGTGTGGTTCTGGGCAAGTCACTTACCCTCTGTTTGCCTTAATCCACTGGAGAAGAAAATGACAAACTACTCTAGTATCTCTGACCAGAAAGTCTCATGGACATTGCACTCTGTGGGGTCATGAAGAGTCAGACATAAATGAACAACAGCAACAAACCACTCCAGGTTAGGCCGTCATCAGCTCTCACCTAGACTATCGGAATAGTCTTCTAATTAGACTCCTGACTTTCAGTGTCTCCCCTCCCCAGTCTGCCCTTCGCAGAGCTGCAAAAGTGATATTAATAAAGCATGGATCCGATCGTGTCCTTTCGCTGCTTGGGAGGTGCTGCTGCTGCCTTGTGCACACATTTCTGTGTTTACCTTTTATGGCCCTTTGCCATCGAGCTCCAGCCCATCATGCCAGGCTTATTCCATATTATTGCTCTTTCCTGAACTTTGGTGACAAGACCAAGTACCCTTGTTGTTTCAGTCACATCTGATTCTTTGTGGCCCCATTTGGGGTTTTCCTGGCAAAGATACTGGAGTGGTTTTCCATTTTCTTCTCCAGCTCATTTCACAGATGAGGAAACAGAGGCAAACAGGGATAAGTGACTTGCCCAGGGTTACATAGCTAGTCAGTGCCATAATTTCATAATTATTACTATCAAACATACCATTCATACATTTCTAGGAAAGGGACCACAGTGACTTAAATTTGGGTTAAGGTATAAATGATAACAGTTTTTCTTAAGAACAGATTTGTTACTAGGACAGAACATTAGGTAGTGATAAATTTTGGGGTTTGGCAGAACTCCAAACCCTCAGTAGTGTCCTTTATAGTGCCACAGAAGTTGGGAAAGGGATGCAGGAATAATAGGCTAGGGACACCAGAGATCTACTTTGTCTATTGCAAAATTTCCTGAATGAAAGCACCAGAGACATGATTCTCCTCTGAGTCCAGGTGCAGTCAGCCTCTCAGAGAGAAAGGAAGGAGGGTCTTTTTTCAAATTAACAACAAGCATTTATTAAGAATCTACTATGTGCCAGGCACTGTGTTCTGAGCTGGGGATGCAAAAAAAAGCCAAAAAAACTAGTCGTGATCTCAAAGAGCTCACAATCTAATGGAGGAAACAACAAGCAGACAACTATGTATCAACAAGGTATACTACACATACATGTATATACACACATGTAGGCATGTTTATGCACGCGTGAGTATACACATGTATGTTACACATGTGTGTGCCTGTCTGTATATGTGTGTATACATGTAAACATGTTTATATATGTGTATATAGATCTATAAAATAAAGTAGAGGTAGTCTTAGATAGAAGGCACTAAGATTAAGGAAGATTGGGAAAGGCTTCCTGATTTTTGTTTAGTCCTGAAGGAAAGGCAGAAAGTGGAGATGAGGAGGGAGAAACTTCCAATCATGGGGGCCAATCAATAAAAGTTCTCAGTCAGGATATATGGAGTGTTTTGTCCAAGGAACAGCAAGGAAGCCGGCATCGTTGGATCACAGAATATATGGGGAAGCAGTAAGGTGTAGAGAACTGGAAAAGTAAGAAGGTTATTAAGGTTTTTAGGGCCAGAGGCTTTTATATTTTTTTTTGGAAGGGGAAGGCAGGGCAATTGGGGTTAAGTGTCTTGCCCAAGGTCACACAACTAGTAAGTGTTGAGTGTCTCTGAGGTTAAATTTGAACTCAGATCCTCCTGACTCCAGGGCCAGTGCTCTATTCACTGTGCCACCTAGCCACCCCTAGAAACTTTTATATTTGATCTTGGAGGTAATAGGGAGCTACTAGAGTTTATTGAATAGGAGGGTGACAAGGTCAGACTTGTGCTTTAGGAAGATCAATTTAATAGCTGAGGGGAAGACAGATGGGAGTGGAGACTTGAGGCAGGGAGACAAACCCACAGGCTATTGCTCTAATCTAGGCATGAAGGGATAAGGTCCTTCACTAGGGTGGTGGCAGTGTCCGAGGAGAGAAGTGGGCACTAGAATGTTTTGCTGTATGAATTTGTTGTATGAATCATACTAGAAATGTTTTGAAGGGAGAATGGACAGAAGTTGGCAGCCGATTGGACATGGGGGCAGGATGATAGCTAGATTGTGAGCCTGAGTGATTGGGATGATGATGGTATGTTTGATAGCAATAAGAAAGCTAAGGGTTGGGGGGGAAGTTTTGTGGGGAAGCAGGGAAAGATAATGAGTTCTTCAGTTATGGACATATTGAATTTAAGACATCTATGGATACCCAGTTTGAGATGTCCAATAGGCAGTTGTAGATTCAAGACAGGAGGTCAGGAGAGAGGGTTAGGGCTGGATATCAGGGAATCATCTGTATCCTGGAGATGATAATTGAATCCATAGGCATTGTTGAGATCTCAGTGACTGAGAGAAACAGACTCTGTAGAGGGATTGCCAAAGCGGCTGAATATGGCAGCCACATCTTGCATATACTAATCTAGTCTTCTCTACGCTTGATAATGTTGGGTTGTGTGGCTGGAATTATTTTATACAAACCATAATATTTTGAGAAACATAATACTAATTTTCCTTTGGATTTCTTTGCAATTTGAGCTACTCAGAAGACTAGGGCTATGAAAATGTATGTTTACCCACATTGAGGGTTTAAGTCATATGAAACGATTTTTGTATTGAAATAAAAAAATCTTTTCAGTCTTTTAGGGTGATCACTACTGCACAGCAAAAAGTATATTTTTTTTTAGTGATTTCTGGCCTGTATGGTGATTTGAAAGCATTTTGAAAATGTTGTCATTTGCTACCTGTGTGATCTTACTTTTCTCTTTTGTAAAATAAGGGAATTGAATTAGATGTTCTTTCTTTAAACCTATTGCCCCATTATCCCAAATTCATTATAGTGAGTTGTCATCTAGGGCACTCTTCTAAGCTCTGAAATGAAGAGAGAAGAGGCATTTGTTCCAGGCCTTACGTTTCTGGGGGTCCTTCTTTCTAACTCACTTCCACATACTGGTTCAGAATCTAGGAACTCTGGAACCTTGTTTTTGGTTGCTCCCTTTCCTAGATGTTTATGCTGATGCATAGCTGAGTGAATGTCTCTACATGAGGCCCACTCAGCAACTGCTGGCCCTGAGGTTGTATATATGTATACACAGAGATACGTAGAGAAGCAGACTAAATTTTTATCTGGACAATTGTCTCGATGGACTGCTGCATCTCCTCATCTAGTATTTTGGGACTGACTTTAGGCCACATTGTGCAGTAGGCAAAAAGATTTTATTTTTCCATATGATAACCTGGTTCCTTCTTACCTTTACAGTCTTCTTATGACTAATTACACCACCACTTTACTCCAAAGTAGTTCAACAACACTGGTCTACTTGCTGTTCTTCATACTAGACACTTCTCCCAACGCCAAGCATTTTCTATGAATGTCTCCCATGCCTGGAATTCCCTCCTGCCTCATCTGTGCATAACAGCTTCTCTGGCTTCACTCAAATCTCACACAAAATTCCATCTTCTGCAAGAAGCCTTTCCTTATTTCCCTTAATTCTATTTCCTTCCTTCTGCTGATCATCTCGATTTTGTCTTACATATATTTGTTGGTATGCACTTTTTACATGAGGTTGCTCCAATTAGACTGTGAGCTGGGAGTGTCTTTTGCCTTCCTTTATATCCCTGGCCACTTAGCACAATGTGTAGCCCACAAAATGTGCTTTATAAATGTTTATTAACTAAGTAGTTGACTGACTAATATGGTTTCTCTCAGATTTCTTTCTTCTAATTCATTCCTAATAGGTCAGGATCTCAACCAGTTATCAACCCCATTAAGGGATTCATTGCTAACTAAAATGGAAACTTAGAATGGAAACATGGATCAGTAGATCAAGCGCAGATTTTGGAGTTAGGACAACCTGGGCTCAAGTCCTACTTCTGACACTTTTTGTATATATGACCCTGGGAAAGTCATTTAACTTCTCAGTGACCCGAGACAATACTTTGATATTATGAGCTGTAGAAGCATTGAGTAGCATTGTGAAGGTATTTTCCTGGTCTCTTTTTCATTCACTCACTAATTCACTCATTCATTCAATGAGTTGATGAACATTTATTTTTTTTATAAAAGCAATCGGGGTTAAGTAACTTGCTCAAGGTTACATGGCCAGTTATTTCTAGGTGTGGTGCTGGGTATCTGAGCCCGGATTTGATCCCCAGGTCATCCCAACACTGGAGCCGGTGCTCTTACTTGCTGAGCCACTTGGCCACCCCTGATGAACATTTATTAATAGTCATTTTTGTGGCCTAGTGGATAGAATGCAAGACTTAAGAGTTAGGAAGACCAGAGTTAAAATCCTGGTTCAGACTCTTATTAGCTGTATGACCCTGGGCAAATCACTTACCCTTTCTCAGCCTCAATTTCTTCATCTATACAATGAGAATAATAGGACCTACTTCAGAGGGTTGTTGTGAAGAGCCAAAGAGATAACAGAAGTAAAACACTTGGCAAACCTGAAAGTGTTATATAATTGCTAGCAATGATGGTGATGCAATTACTATATGCAAGACCACGCAAAGATAAAGAAGATGACCTGGAATCATAACTGAAGGATCATGGATCTGCCACTGGAAGGAGCCTCAGAGGCCATCTAGTCCAACTATCTCATTAACCTATAAGAAAATGGAGGCCCAAGGAGGCTCATGATTGTCCAAGATCACACACATGGTAAGAGTCAGAGGCAGGACTGAAGCCCAGTTATTTGACTCCACAGACAGTGTCCTTTTCACTACACCAAGCTAATCCTTCATGAAAGAGGTTAAAATCCAGTAGATGAACTGAAACCACTCAGGGGAGTTATTTTATTAGGGAGATTTTGAAAACTGAAAAGCTTTCAGGATATAAAGAAATGTTGCTATAGTGGCAGGATGACAGATGAAGAGGTTAAACATTTTTCCTGTCCTCCTGCCCCACAAAACAAAACAAAATAAAACAGGAAAAGAATCTCATGTAGGAAACTTCCTAATATCTATAAGTTGGTCTTATAGACGTTGATTTTTTCACTTTTTGCTCCTATATATGGTATCTAGGATGCCCTCTCTTCTAGGACATAGGCTCCTGTTACCCAACTCTAGCTGTAAAGCATTTCTCAAGGTAACAGACAAGAATTCTATAAGGAATTTCAATGTTATAGGATAGAATTCATTGCTAATATTATAGGCATAATCATCCAGTCTGAAAACATTTGCTTTACATTTTGGCCATTTAAGGTCCTTGGGTATATAGTTTCTGATTTACCTTCAGTCATCTTGCATCATTGCAACAAGGTTGATGACAAACTCTTGAAACAATTATACGAATGCGTGTGCATTTATTAAGATAGAAACATTCAGGTATTAGGTGTCTCCTGTGATCTAGCCTCCCCCTCACCTCACCAAGTCTCTGATATTATATGGGGCATATCCAACCCTCTGTGCTGATCCCTAGAAGGTAATTTTGGTTCATTGCCTCCACCTGGAATTACTTCTAATATATTCAGGTACGTTTTTCCTAAAAGTGAGTCAAAGGGGATCTCAGGTGTTTTACATACACTTGAGTTACCAAATGTATATCAAGTATAGGGCACTCTTTATTTCATCCTATAGAAAATTAGAAGACACAAAGTACACATAGGAAACCATAGAAAGATACAGAAAACTCAAAACACTTAAATTAGCTGTTCTCTCCTATTCCTTTCTACCCTTCCCTCTAAAAGGGCAGCACTCTCTCTCTCTGGCTCTATCTCTCTGTCTTGTCTTTCTATCTCTCTGTCTGTCGCTGTCTCTATATCCCTCTGTCTCTGTGTGTTTGTGTGTGTGTGTCTCTCTCTCTCTTTCTCCCACCCCATCCAACACAGTTGCTCCCCTGCCAGCAGAGTGCCTTTCAATTCTTGGTTCCTATGGTTAAAACTTTCCTGGAAGGTACATAACTTTGGGGGCTTCTAAACAAATAATTTCCTTTCCACTGAACCTGAACTGTCTGAATAACTTACTGGCTTTCTTCTCAAAGTAGGATGTTAATCAGGAACTATGCTGATTATCTGTTTCTTTCTCTAAGGCACATGCTGTATCAGGAAATCTCCTTTCTCTAGAAAATCAAATGCTTGAACTCTCAAACTTAGAAAATTTCTGATTTCAGAACTCCTGCAGTTGGAAACTCTTAAACATTTTTTAACCTTAATAGTATTTTTTCCAATTAAATGTAAAGTTGATTTCAACATTTATTTTTGTAAATTTTTGAATTTAAGATTTTTTTCTCTCTCCTCTCCCCAAGATAGTGTGCAATCTAATATAGCTTATACATGTACAAGCATGTTAAGCATATTTACACACCAGTTGTGTTGTGAAACAAGAATTGAAACAAAAAGGAAAACACATGAGAAAGAAAAAAATAGTGAAAATAGTGTGCTTCAATCTGCATTTAGACTTCATAATTCTTTCTCTGGATATGGATAGCATTTTCCATCATGAATCTTTTGGAATTATCTTTGATCATTATATTGCTGAGAAGAGTTAAATCTACCAAAGTTGATTGTTGAATAATGTTGCTGTTGCTGTGTACAATGTTCTCTTAGATCTGCTTGCTTCACTCAGCATCAGTTCATGTAAGTCTTTCCATGTTTTTCTGAAATCTGTCTACTCATCATTTGGAATAATAGTATTCCATGACATTTATATACCACAACTTGTTCAGCCATTCTCCAATTGATGGGAATTCCTTTAATTTCTAATTCCTTGCCGCCAGAAAAAGAACTACTATAAATATTTTTGTACATTTAGATCCTTTCCTCTCTCTTTTTTTTTTGGAGGGGGGAGGCAACGTAATTGGGGTTAAGTGACTTGCTTAGGGTCACACAACTTTTAAGTATCTGAGGCTGGATTTGAACTCTGGTCCTCCTGACTCCAGGGTCAGTGCTCTACCCACTGTACCACCTAGGTGTCCCTCTTTTCTCTTTTTTATGATCTCTTTGGGATACACACCTAATAGTGGTATTGCTGGATCAAAAGGTATGCACAATTTTATAACCTTTTGAGTATAGTTACAAATTGCTCTCCAGAGTGGTTGAATCAGTTCACAACTTCACCAACAGTGCCTTAGTGTCCCAGTTTTCCCTTATCCCCTCCAACATTTATCATTTTCCTTTTCTGTCATATTAATCAATTTCATAGGTGTGTTGTGATACCTGAGAGTTGTTTTAATTTGCATTTCTCTAATAAGTAATGAGTTAGAACATTTTTATCTGATTATAGATAGCTTTAATTTCTTCATCTGAAAACTGCCTATATGAAAACTTTGACCATTTATCAATTGAGGAATGACTTGTATTCTTTTTTGTTTTTGGAGGGAGAAGGTAGGGAAATTGGGGTTAAGTGACTTGCCCAAAGTCACAGGGCTAGTTGTGTGTGTGTGTGTGTGTGTGTGTGTGTGTGTGTGTGTGTGTTAAGTGTCTGAGGCCAGATTTGACCTCAGGCCCTCCTGACTCCAGGGCCGGTGCTCTATCCACTGTGCCATCTAGCCACCCCTAATGACTTTTATTCTTATAAATTTGACTTGTTTCTCTATATATTTTAGAAATGAGGCCATTATCAGAAGCATTGGATATAAAAATTGTTCCCAGCTTTCTGTTTTCCTTCTAATCTTGGTTGCAATGGTTTTGTTTGTGCAAAAATTTTTTAATTTCATGTAATCAAAATTATTTATTTTGTATTTCATAAGTTCTCTATTTTTTGTTTGGTTATAAATTCTTCCCTTCTCCATCGATATGACAGGTAAACTATTCCTTGCTTTCTTAATTTGCTTATGATATCATCTCTTATGTCTAAATCATGTACCTATTTTGACCTTATCTTGGTATAGGGTGTGAGATGTTGGTCTATGCCTAGTTTCTACCATACAATTTTACAGGTTTCCCAGCAGTTTTTGTCAAATCTTATCCCAGAAATTGGAACCTTTGGGTTTATTAAATAATAGATTACTATAGTAATTTACTATATGTCTTATGAACCTAATCTATCTCACTGATCCACCACTCTATTCCTAGCCAGCAACAAATAGTTTTGATGATTGATGCTTTATAATATAGTTTTAGATGTGATATGGGTAGGCCACCTTCCTTTGCATTTTTCATTAATTCCCTTGATATTCTTAACCTTTTGTTCTTCCAGATGAATTTTATTATTTTTTTTCTAGCTCTATAAAATAGTTTTTGGTAGATTGATTGGCATGGTACTGAATGAGCAAGTTAATTTAGGTAAACTATCATTTTTATTACATTAGCTTGGCCTGCCCATGGGAAATGATATTTTTCTAATTGTTTAGATATGACTTTATTTGCATGAAAAGTGTTTTGTAATTGTGTTCATGTAGTTTCTGGGTTTGTCTTGGCAGGTAGACTCCCAGATATTTTATATTGTCTGTTATTTTAAATGGAATTTCTCTTTCTATCTCTTGCTGTTGGGCTTTGTTGGTAATGTATAGAAATGCTGATGATTTATGTGGATTTATTTTATATCCTGCAACTTTGTTAAAGTTTTTAACTTTTTTTTAGTTGATTCTCTAGGATTCTCTAAATATACCATCGTATCATCTGCAAAGAGTGATAGTTTTGTTTCCTCATTCCTATTCTAATTCCTTCCTGTCTTGTTACTAATGCAACATGTCTAGTATGATATTGAATAATAATGATGACAATGGGCATCCTTAGAAAACTTGAGGCTTAAGTTTATGATTAGGTATGTTGACTTCAGGCATGTGCTTTGATAGGAAATCTCTCATTGTCCCAGTTGCTATCTATTTTTGAGCTGGGGAAGTTCACTTAATTAAGTCTGTAGTCTGACTTGTGCTCAAAAGGAAACCAAAAAGCAGGTGGCCTTGAACCTGAGGTCCAGTAACTCTCCTTTCAGGCAATCTGGACAAGCCTATGTAGCCCATGTGCTTCTGTTACAAGTTACCACACTCTGCACACTGGCACAGTTTCCCTGCCCCTCTCTCTCCATTCCCTCATGTAGGCTTACTCTGCTATGTTCAAATCTTTCTTCTCAGAATGGAAAAGAAGTATGATATACCTCAAAAATCATTTAACTGTACATAATCTTTGATCCAATAATATTTATATTAAGCACATATGTCATGGAGGTTAAGTACAGAGGGATAGAACTCATGTCTGCAAGAATATCTATAGTTAAAATTTTTGTTGTAGCAAGATAGGTACCAATCATTCAGGAAAAGGCTACATGAATTGTAGTATATGAATGCAATGGATCACTATCATGCCATAAGGAATGAAAAATATGACATATTTAAATACATGTGAAAGACACGTATGAACTGATACAGAGTGAAGTAAGCACGACCAAGAGAACAATTTCCTTGATGAACACAATAATAACACCAGGGGAAACGAATCTGAAAGACCTCAGGACTCTGATGAAAGCAGCAACCAATCATGACTTCCAAAGACAGAAGATGAAACATAACTTCCTCCTCTTGAAGTGATGGGTTAGAGACAGAATCAGACTGACATTCACAGCCGTGGCTTGATTTGTTGTTGATCATATGCCAGTTTTGCATGGCAGGGAGGGCATATGCTCAGGGCAGGGGAAAGGTGGGTTGGTGAGCAGTGACGGACATGAAAATAATGTCAAGGGGCAGCTAGGTGGCGCAGTGAATAGAGCACTGGCCCTGGAGTCAGGAGGACCTGAGTTCAAATGTGACCTCAGACACTTAACACCAAAAACTAGCCATGTGACCTTGGGCAAGTCACTTAACCCCAATTGCCCTGCCTTCCCTCCAAAAAGCAAAAAAAAAAAAAAAAAGAAAAGAATGTCAATAAAACATTTTTAAGTTCATAGAAGAGAGAAGTAAAGCAGGTGATGCAAATATAGCAATTTTATCACATTACCTTGTTAAATGTTATATACATATTACATATATAATGTACATATATTTTTAAAAATCATGAATTTCCCTGTGCCTTATATACTACCCTTTAGCCTGTTCTTTTTGTTTTGAAATGTTTGTAGTTTTTTTTGATGATTAAGTTCACAATAAAAAAAACAAAAAAAATTTTTTAAAGAAATGCTAAGAACATGAAAGGTGCCTGATTCTTAGTCAATAAAGAGGCAGGCCCAGCCTCTGTTGTTGTTTTGTCATGTCCAACTCTTAATGACCCCATTTGGGGTTTTCTTGGCAAAGATACTGAAGTGGTTTGCCATTTCCTTCTCCAACTCATTTTACAGATGAGGAAATTGAGGAAAGTAGGGCTAAGTGACTTGGTCAGGGTCACATAACTAGTAAGTCTCTGAAACCAGATTTGAACTCAGGAAGAGGAGACTTCCTGACTCCAGGCCCTACACTCTCTGCACTGCATCATCTAATTGCCAGTCTCTAGAACCCAATGAAAATAGAATCAGTGAACATGCAAAAGCTGCATAGGAAGATACTCTGAAGTTGCCTCAGCATCACATGTACACTCTATAATATCATTAAGTTGATTGGGGTGGGGGCAGGGAGCTCCTCTGATCCACACTCCCTTACATAAGTAATTATGGATTCATTTTCTGAGTAGTTTCTGAGATCTTCTTTTGGCTTTCCTTTTCAAGATTTAATTTAGAAAAACATGGCTTTCAAAAAGGAAATGCTCCAACTAAGCAAGAGGAATTACAATCTGTTTACCTAAAGCCCAAAGCCATCAGTGCATCGGTCTTTTAGCCAAAGTGATGAGGGAAAAAATGGTGGCAGAGGATTTGTGAGAAATAGCACTTTATCAGTTTTAAAACTGCCGTTGTTGAGTTGTTTCAGTCATGTCCAATTCTCTGTGACCCCATTTGGGGTTTTCTTGGCAAAGATACTGGAGTGGTTTGCCATTTCTTTCTCATTTTACAGACAAGGAAACTTAGGGAAACAGGGTTAAATAAATGACTTGCCAGGGTCACACAGCTAGTGAGTGTCTGAGGCTGGGTTTGAACTCAGGTCCGCTGGACTCCAGGCCCAGTGCTTCATTCACTGTACCATCTAGCTGCCCAGTTTTTCATTATGGAGCCCAGAATAAAGGTTAGAATGTTGGCCTTGGAATCAGGATGACTTGTATTTGAACCCTGTCTTTGACATTAACTGTATGATCATGCATAAATCACTTAACCTCTCTGAGCCCCCAGATTTCTAATCTGTAAAATGGGTTTAGTGATACTCCTTAACTCATAGGGTTGTTGAAATGAGAATATTTATAAAGTACTTTGTGAAATTTTATGTCCTATGTAACAATCAACTATTTTATAAATGTAAATCATTATTACTGCTCATGACTTGATCTTGTACTGATTAGGAATGTCAGAACTGAACATGATATGGAGTTATGCACATTGGCTTCACAAACTGAAAGGGCAAATCTCCTTTCTGCAAGACCCTGTGGTCCTATCAGGTACATCCTGTGTAACTGATACTCAATGAGTAAACTATGTTAAGTAATAATATAATAGTTCAAATTTACATATCATTGTGTAATTTCTTATTTAGCACTTTGAACTTTTCAAGATTCTTTTCTCACAATTCCATATGTTAAGTATTGCAAGCATTATTATTTTTCTACTTTATTGATAAGGACCCTTGTTAAGGAACTAAAATTTTATACTATGCATGTTCCATATATTTCAAAGAAGTAGTAGTCTATGTGATGTAAATAAATAAGGAGGATTAGTTTATAGATATCAGCAGGTGCAAGGAATCATGTTACCAATCCCAAGAGAGAGTTAATGATGAATGGTGGTTCCATTTGGTGGTGGGTGGAAGGAGTTGGGTGGCTATGGAGGTGGTTGGTGCAAGTAGGTCTGATAAGTTTGACCATAACCAGAAATGTACTGTCTTCCTGGAGAATGTATTTGAGATGTGATGGAAAAACCTACCAAGACCTATGAAAACCATTCATCACTATGGTTCTTGCACAAAAGAGGTGCTTAATAAACATTTACTGAAGAAATAAATGAGAATTAATGATATAGATTAGAATGTATGGACTTTGATATGCTTGCTGAGAAACTGAAATATCTGAAGGTCACATGTAGTGTTTTCATTTCTTCTTTCAGTTGAAGGACATGACTTTAGAAGAGGAAGAAAAATCTGGGAAATGAACAAGAGAGTATATTTAACAGGTTATGACCAGGAGCTAGTTTTCTGATTCATACTGTAGAAAAGAAGGCCCTGAAGAGTTGATGATATAGTGACCAGTCACAAAAATTTAGAGCTGGAAGGAATAATAGTGACCATCTAGTCCCAGGGTTCTTAACTTGGGGTTCATGGCTCCCCAAAGGCTTTGTGGGTAAGTTTCAGGGGTTCCATGAGCTTAGATGGGGGAATGACATAATTTATTTTCCCTAACCTCTAACTGAAATTTAGCATCTCCCTCCATTATGAATTTTTGAAAACCACCAACATTATTCTGAGAAGGGGTACATAGAGTACCATGCCACCAAAGGGGTCCATGTCACCAAAAAGATTAAGAATTCCTAATCTCCAAACAAAACCCAAAGTGAATCCCAAAGGTTACAGTGTACCAAACAAGGGGTCCTCTGCTCTTTGCTTGAAGACCTCTAATGACAGGGAGCCCATCCCCTCCCAAGGTAATCTATTCAGTTTTTTTTTCTAAAGTTTATTTTAGACTCAAATGCCAGAACACAAATACAGAATAGAGAAAAGAAACAAAAAACATATTGTAAACTTAAATATTGTAACTTAAATACAAAGTTAGAAAGAAAAAAAGCTTGTTGTATACATAGCAGAACATGAGAGGATTCAAAATGTGTAACAATAAATTTTCATTTCTTGAAAGCCTGTATGATAAATAATACTCCTTGTGTTGAGAATTGTCCTTTTCTTTGCTTCCCTGTCTATTCCAGTTTTAACAGCTCTAAATGTTAGGAAAATTTTCTGAACTCCCAGCCCAAATTTGCTTCTTTGACACTTCTACACATTGCTTCTAGTCTGCCCTCTAGGGCCAAAATAGAGCAAATATGTTTCCTCTTCCACAGGGTAGCCCATCAGAAACTTGAAGCAAGATGTCCTGTCTCTCCTGAGTCTTCTCTTCTCCAGTCTAGAGATTTCTTCAACTAAATGTCATATGACATGGACTCAAGTTGCCTAACCATCCTGGTTATCTTTCTTTGAATGCTCTCTAACTTATCAATATACTTCTCAAATTGAAACATCTGGAATAATAAAAATAATAGCTAACATTTATATGATATTTTAAGGTTTATAAAGATACACTCATTTGAGTTTCATAACATCCTTATGAAGTAGGTGTATTGTTATTCCCATTTAGCATATGAGTACACTGAGGCAGACAGAGTTTAAATGACTTGCCCAAAGTCATACTGCTAGTAAGAGGCAGAATTCAAACCTGGATCTTTCTAGTTTTAAGTTCACTGCACAATCCACTGTACCACTTAGCTGCCATAACTGAATGTATTACCGCAAATTGGAATTTAACTAGGGTGGGCTTTGGACAGCAGGCACAGTCTGTTTCTGGGCCTCTGCTTGAAACTGTTTCTAATTGGTAGGTCCTGCCAAAGCTTTGCTGAACTGGCACAGACTTTGAGAACTCAAAGCCACCTCCATGCCAGGTTGAGGCATCAAAGGAGGATTTTTGTGGAGGTTTACAATAACCAAACAATGGTTTGGTTTTCAAAAGAGGGATTGTATCTTACAAGTACTGGAAAGAATGTTTGGCAGAAGATTCCCCAATATGATCAAAAGAGTTCTGAACTAAAGTTTGAGGTGGAGAAGAAAAAGATTCTAGGTGTGACACAGAAAGAAGGAAAAGAGTGGAGGAGATGCCCAGTAATTCTCAGTAGACAATAATAGAGAAGAGGGCTGAAGACAATATTTGTGCCTTCCAATGTCTGTTTAAAAATGTACCAAATATGAATAATAATAAAAGTGAGCTTGAATTTTTAATACAAGGAGGTAACTATGATCTCATAGATATGATTGACTTGTTGGAATGGTGATCATCACTGAAATACAAGAATGGAAGGATAGGCTGGGTTGGGAGGAAAAAACACTGCATATTAAAAAGTGACAATTTTTTAAAGGATGCCAGGAAAGACATTCATGAAAATAGGAGTAAAAATATAGTGAAGAAAATTTGTGTGAAGATAAAATGAAAAAGAAACAAGCAAATTGGTGATGGTATGTTACAGATCCTCTGAACAGAGGGAAGAAGTGAACAATGCTTGCTTGTTAATTTGTTCTGCCACAGATCTATTTTAGTTCCTTACCACCTGAACAATTGTAGTAGCCTCCTAATTTGCCTCAAGTCTCTCCCCTCTCTGATCCATCCTCCAGATAGCTACAAAGTGACTTTCTTAAAGCACAGCTTTAACTACATCACTCCTCATCTCAATATTCTTCAGAGCCTCCCTATTGCCTCTAGGATCAAATACAGATTCCTTTCTTTGATTTTAAAAATACATCACAACTTAATTCAAATCTACTTTCCATCACTATTATGCATTATTCCCCTTCATGTTCTCTATGGTACAGCTCATTTAACCTTCCTGTTGCACACCCGTGGCATGACATTTCCATCCTCCATGCCTTTGCATAGGTGGTCATCCATGGATTCTAGATTCCTTCAAAGCTCAGTTCAAATTCCACCGACACCTGAGGCCTTTCCTGATCTCTTTGGCTGCTAGTATTTACCCTTTACCTCAAGTACATTGTATTTATTTACTTTATATATTTGCATATAATTTTATATGTACATGTTATCTTCCCAGATTAAATGTAAACATCCTGAGGGCACTCTACCATTTGTCCTTTTTTTTTTTATCTGTAGTACCTAGAGAAGCATAGTGGATAG
Source organism: Petaurus breviceps papuanus (assembly GCF_028583685.1). Lineage (NCBI taxonomy): Eukaryota > Metazoa > Chordata > Mammalia > Diprotodontia > Petauridae > Petaurus > Petaurus breviceps. The sequence continues at coordinate 54,873,389 of NW_027186304.1, forward strand.
AGATTTGGCCTTAGATCCAGGAAGACCTGATTTCAAGTCCTTTTTCTGACATATACTGCCTATGTGACTTAACTGTGTAAACTATGCTCCAGACAACTATCTAAGACTATAAGTTTCACAGAAGGTGCTAGACTGCTATACTAGAGAGAGTTCCCTACATCAATGAAATCCCATGTCGTATCCCTGTCTATAATGCCTATCAGTGCCTAGAAGGCCTTTAACAAATACATATTAATACATACAGATTTATCTTTCTGATCCCATCTCTCTCTTTGCTGGAAAAATAATGTTCCCAGCTGCCAAAAGTATGTTCTTAATGCACAGATCCAAGCATGTCACTATTTTGCTGAAACTAAACAAAAAAGCCAAAACAAAACAAAAAACAAACTTTAAAACCCAACCTTTCAGGTTCTCCTTGTTGCCTATTTGAGAAAACACAAGTGCCTGGCATTTAAAGTCCTTCACAATTTAGATCCAGTTTGCCTTTCCATTCTAATTTCACATTTCTCCTTTTCCCCAATTCATGTTCCAGCCAAACTGGACCACTAGCTATTCTCTGATCTCATCCTGCCCTCCCCAATTCCCACACAAATATGCAAATCTTTCCCTTGCCTGAAATGCATTCCCTCATCTATGCCTATTGAAATCCTTTTCTTCTTTGAAGGCCCAGCTCAGATAACACCTCTACATAGCATCTGCCCTGATGATGCCCGTCAGTACCCTGGCTAAAAGTGGTACCTTCTCCCTCAAATTTTCCTAAAGCATACTTTTTATATTTCTCCTTTGCTCCTATCATATTCTACTTTGCTCCTATGATATTATTTTTGTATATGTCTTATCTCTTCTAACAGAAGGTAAGCTCCTGGAGGGAAGGACTCTATTGGTTTTCTTGGTTGTACCTTCAGCACCTAATGTTTGTTGAATTCAGTTGCTAATAATGATACCAAAATTGTCACAGGGGTTAAATATAGCAGGGATGAAGACTTTGAATTTTGGGATGCATCCCAAATGCCCTCTTTTATTAAAAGCAGAAAATTATATACACTCTTCATTTGCCATGCCGATAATTTCATTTATTAAGGAATACTGACCAATATGAAAGGGCTGTTGGTGATAGGAAAATTATTGAAGCAGAGGAGAAAGTGACATTGTCTTTTTAATACTTCTAATAGTAAAGGAAGGGGATTCTGGGTATCATCAATCATGTATCCAGAAAAGCATATATTAAAAAATTAAGAGGACTGATAGGTATCCTCCCATGGTCAGAAATGTGAAATGCACGTGGCTCAAGAGGAATTGAAGGTTTTCAAAATGCAGATGATACAATCCTAAAATGGCATAAGGAGAAAGGGATGGTTATCTAAAGAAATCTGCATGGTTTTATAGGGAGTACTCAAGGGGCTCAGATTTTTAAAGGCCATATATATAAAAATATATGCCATATACATATGTGTGTATATGTATATATGTATATGTGTGTTCCTCTACCAATGAAATTATCCTATGTAAACATAATGCTTTTATACCCTGAGATCTCTTTATGAAGTATGGATCTCTTTGGGTCAAGAAAGTGATATGATTGGCTGAGAGGATCAGTCATGCCCATTGAACATAAAGCAGTCAGTTCCTTGGTAAGTGAAGTCAAGAGTGATCCAGCCCATTACTGGAATATTTCAATTTCAAATCCAGGATTCCAGTCTGAGCCAAGCTCCCTAGAGGGATTATTTTTGAGAGGAGAGCCTTTTTACTCTCTCCTTCCATTAACCATCTCATTGGGGAAAGGTACCAAAAGGGGGTAATACTTCTGACCTTTACTAGAGAAACACACACCAAGGACAAGCATAAACAAACATAGACACAGACTGATAGAGAAAGATAGGTATCCTGTGGAGGAAGAAAGTTCATAGCACATGACCTCTTGAACCAGAAGGAAATTCTGGTTATTGACTCAAAAAAGAACTTCTAGTAACAAGGATTAGATTTATTTTCTGTAGCTCCAAAGAGGGAGTGGGGCAAACTGAATATAGGGTCAACCTTGGAGTTAGGATGACCTGGGTACAAATTCTGTCTCTGATATTTATTATTATTAATAATAATTGTATCTGGGTTTTTCTGTTTAGTCTCTTTGTGACCCCCATACCAGCGCATGCCAGGCTCTTCTATCCTCCACTATCTGCCAAAGTTTGTCCAAGTTCATGTTCAATGCTGCCATGACACTATCTCATCCTCTGCCATCCCCCTTTCCTTTTCCCAACATCAAGGTCTTTTCCAATAAGTCCTGTCCTCTCATGTGATCAAAATATTTAAGCTTCAGCTTTAGTATTTGTCCTTTCAATGAATAGCCTAAATTAATTTCTTTAAGTAATGACTGACTTAGTCTCCATAGCTTTGACTATATGGACTTTTGTCAGCAAGGTGATGTCACTGCTTTTTAGTGTGCTGTTCAGATTTGCTATAGCTTTCCTTCTAAGGGTCAAATATCTTTTAATTTCATGACTGCAGTTGTCATCTGTAGTGATCTTTGAGCCCAAGAATATAAGATCTGACCTGCTTCCATTTCTTCTCCCTCTAATTTGTGAGAAAGTGATGGGACCAGTTGCCAAGATCTTAGGTTTTTTTAAAATGTTAAATTTCAAGCCAGATTTTTCACTCTCTTCTTTCACCCTCATCAAGAGGCTTATTAATTCCTCTCCATTTTCTGCCATCAGAGTGGTATCATCTGCATATCTGAGACTCTTGATATTTCACTCCACAATCTTTATTCCAGCTTTTGATTCATGTATCTTGGCATTTTGGATGATATATTCTGCATATATGATAAATAAATAAGGTGACGCTATACAGCCTTGTTATACTCCCTTTCCAATCTTAAACCAATTACTTGTTTAACTGTTGCTTTTTGGCTTGCATACAGGTTCCTTAGGAGACAAGTAAGATGATATGGTACCCCCATCTCTTTGAGGACTTGCCACATTTTGTTGTGATCCACACAGTCAAAAGCTTTAGTGTAGTCAATGAAGCAGAAGTAAACGCTTTTCTAGAACTTTTGCTTTCTTCATGATCCAGTCAATGTTCATAATTTGGTCTTTGGTTCCTCTGCCTCTTCAAAAACCAGCTTGTTCTTCTGATAATTCTTTGTTTCATATATTGCTGAAGCCTAGCTTGCAGAATCTTAAGCATAGCCTTGCTGGTATGCAAAATGAGTGCAATTGTTTGGTAATATGAACATTGTTTGGCATTATCCTTCTTTAGGATTGGGGCATAAACTGATCTTTTACATAGCACTTTAAGATTTGCAAAAGCACTTTGTGAATATCTTATTTTATCTTAAAACAACACTTCAAAGTAGATATTATTATTCCAATTTTACAAATGAACAAACTGAGGCAGACAGCAATAAAGTTATCTGGATAGGATCATGTAATGCTCATGGAATATAAAGATCTTCCCCATCCATTAACAGGGCTATGTGACCACATGTATTCAATCATAGATGTTTGTTGCTTTGAACTGCTATCTAGCTGTGATATATCCTAAGTCACCTAGAGTCCATTGAGGGAGGAACTTTTCTAAGGAGGAGCTTGCTTAGGGGAGGCTTGCTTGCAGGAAGGTGTTCACACCTTTTGGTACTAAGCTAATTAGGCACTGGGCCAGGAGGGTTGTGATGCCTTCTGGTTCTATTAGCCCAAAGTACACACACACACACACACACACACACACACACACACACACACACACACACACACACACACACTCATAGGTGAGATTTTGCTTTGGGGGTTCGCTTATGAAAAGGAACTTTTGATTCCCTGGATGTTTGTTAAGAGGCCCCCCTCCCACGACTCAGAGGTTTGCCAAGATCTGGTGGGGTTTGTAGGTGATTGTATTACTTTGTTCAGACATTTGGATCCCTGTCTATTGAATCTCTGTCCTAATTTCTCTGCTTGTATTTTCTACTTATCTATAATTAAAGTAAGATTTTTGACCCCTTTAAAAGTTGTCTTTCCTTTAGCAAAGCAGATCAAAGAGCCTGTGCTAGCAGTCCATCCCTCGTGTGCTAGGATGCTTGATGTTACAAGTAACACAGCCAGCAAGAATCTGAGACAAGATTCTGCCTCAGGTTTTCTTAGGTTTTTCTGACTCCAAGTTCTGCATTGTATTTACTGTTCCATCTAACTGCCTATGGATTATTTAAGTGACCCTATGCACATCTCTAATAGTCAATGTCCCTAGGCAATCCCCTAAGACTAAAATGTACAAATGATTCTTTAAAAATTTTTAAATTTAATTTTAATTTTTATTGTTATTTAAATTTTTTTTCAACAACCACTTTTATAAGATTTTGAGTTCCAAATTTTTCCCCCCTTCCCTCACCTCCCCCTCTCCAAGATGGCAAGTGATCCGAAATAGGGTATACATGTACAATCATATTAAACATATTTCCACATTAGTCATGTTGTGAAAGAGGAATCGGAACAAAAGGGCAAAACTACAAGAAAGAAAAGCAACAAAAAAGTGAAAATAGTATGCTTCCATCTGCATTCACACTCCGTAGTTCTTTCTCTGGATATGGATTACAAATGACCCTTAATTGTGCAGCTAGTTTCTGCACTGGGAATTTTCCGCACTAAGGAAAGCACAGATGTGTATATTAAAATTAAAAATGGGGGGAGGGAGGGGTGGGGAGAAGGAGCATGGGGGGAAGATGTAAGCTGGTTGGAAGTTATACACCAGCATCTTTCTTCTCAGTATAAGGGAGGAACTTGTAATAATATGAAATTTTCATAAATGGAAAGGGTTACATTGCAAAGTGAGATCCCCATCACTGAGGGTATTGAGGAGAAACTAGATGGCTATTGGGGATCATAGAATCATTGGTCTAGAGCAGGAAAAGACTTCTTGTACTAATTCTTCATTTTATAGATATGAAAATTGAGGCCAGGTGGGGTGGCTAGGTGGCGCAGTGAATAGAGCACCAGCCCTGGCCCTGGAATCAGGAGGGCCTGAGTTCAAATCTGGCCTCAGATAGTTAACATGTGCTAGCCGTATGACCTTGGGCAAGTCACTTAACCTCAACTGCCCTGCCTTCCCCCCTCCAAAAAAGAAAAAAAAAATTGAGGCCAGGAGAAGTTATGTGGCTTATTCAATGTGACACAGGTAGAAAGCATCAGAGCTAGGATTAGAACCAGGTCCTCTGTCTTCAGAGCTAATGCTCTTTTGAATGTAACACTTGTCAGGAATAAAGGAGGTTCATATGCTGAATGCAAGGTTGGCCCAGGTAACTTCTAAGGCCTCTTCTGTCTTTATCAGGCAGCTGGTGTTGCAGTAGATAGAACACTGAGTCTAGAGTCAGGATGTTGCAAATTCAAATCAGGCCTCCAGATGCTTAACAGCTCTGTGACCCTGAACAAAATAACTTCATTTCTGTTTGTCTCAATTTCCTCTACTGTAAATGGGGATAATAATAGCACCCATCTTTTTTTTTCTTTTTGGAGGGCAATGGGGGTTAAGTGACTTGCCCAAAGTCACATGGCTAGTAAGTGTGTCAAGTGTCTGAGGCTGAATTTGAACTCAGGTCCTCCTGACTCCAGGGCCGGTGCTCTATTCACTGTGCCATCTACCTGCACTAATAGCACCCATCTTGCAGAGTTGTTGAGAGGATCAAATGAGATAATGTTTATAAAAAAGCACTGAGCCCAGTGCCTGGTCCGTAATAGGCATTATATGAATGCTGATTTTCCTTCCCCCATAATCCAGAGGGACAACATGAAGCTCTGAATGGTGCTTCTAACATCATTTTATCCTCCAGGGAAGCCTCAAAGTCTGAAGGCCAGTTTAAAACACATGTAATGTTGTGTGTCCTGGGGCTGGTTTGGCCATATCAGTAGCTATATCATAGTACAAGAAATGAAACTGTAGAGAAGAGGACAAGAAGGAAATGGTGGAGAAGAGGAGAGAACAGCTTTCCTCTCTGGGTAGGATTAATACATATTACCCTCTTCCAAAATGTTAGTCCTAATGCTTTAAATGCAAAAATAGCACCCTGCCCTCCCAAATGCCCAGTTCTGCCTGTTCCATCACTTAAAAGAGTACATTTCACAGTCATTTCATACTCCTCTCACCCCCACACCCTGCTGAAGATTCAATTTCTACCCAAGGACAGGTTCTGGGCCAAAACAGAGACAGTCTTGAGCTTCTCCCTTTTCCTCTCTCCTCTCCAAACAATCCCCAGACGTGCCACTCATCAAACAACAGCTCCGTTCCTGGACCCAATTGGAGCTCAGGCGGCCAAAGGAGAGGCAATGCCAGTTTTGGACAGTAAGTTACACCTACTCACAATGGGAAAATGAAAAAAAAGTCCCCAAAACCCAGGCATGGGAAGTGTTTGTGCCTGGGAAAAGGCTAGAGGAAGTGGTGTCTTTTTGACATGCTGCCCATCGAGCTGTGCTTTCCAATATCACCTCCTATCTTACTGAGAGGGGAGATTGGATGCCAGCATTTCACAACTGGCCAGCAAGAAGGAAACAGAGTTGCTTGTGAAATCCAGTGGGCTCTGATGAAGAAAATGCTGTATCAGGAGTTCAAGGATCTGGATTTGAATCCTGGCTCAATCATCAAATGCCTATATGATTTTAGGCAAATTATTCCACCACTCTTGGCCTCACTTTCTTATTCCTAAGAATAAAAGGCCCCTTCTAGCTCTAAATCCTATGACCTAAAGGATTTTAGATTTCTAGGAGTCCAATCTTGTCTTCCATACTATGAAAACCAACAAGTGGGTTGTTATTTTTTTTTTGAATGATAAAAATTCCTTTCCCTAGGGTTAGGCTAATATAAGAGAAAAAAAGAAGGAAGTTCTCATTTTTGTTAATGCTGCTTCTAGTCTCCCAGTTACCTAGGCTGAATCTCAGTATTAGAGAACAGGGAAAAGAGCCTGGGATATTAGAGTCAGAGGTCCTGGATTCAAGACCTGACTCAGATTCTTACTCTGTGTGACCTAGGACAAATCACTTAAACTATTTGTTAATGAGTTTCCTCAACAGCAAAATGAGTCAGTTGAACTAGGCGTGAACTCTAAGGTACCTTTCAACTCTAAATCTATATTTGTAGGTGATCATTTTGGCTCTTACTCCTTTATCTCTCCCTCTCTGCCTATTGAAATCCTACCTTTGTTTTAAAGCCTGGTTTGGATGCCATCTTCTCCACAAACCTTCCCTCATTCTTTCAGCTAGAAGCAATCGCTTTCTCTTATGAACTTATACAACAATTTGCTCCTTCCCTAATTCTGGCTCAGAGTCCTTAGCTTCCTTCAAAGTTCACTTCAAATCTTAGCCTCTACAAAAGCCCTATTTTGTTTCCCCTAGTTTCTGGTACTTACCTTGCCAAAGCCCCCCAAATCACTACTGTTTACATATGTGTTGCACCTACCTATCTGGGTATGTGCTTTGGTAAGAACAATATCCTAGCCCTGCCTTCAATAGAATTAGGCTACTTCTTCCTTTAAAAAGTATTGAGATCTTCCTTGATACTTAGTTGGCTTAGAGAACTAAAAACTTAGACTTTTAATGTCTCTTCTTCACAACCTGGATACGTAGCAGCCATATCCAGGAGCTGAAGGAGTTATGAGATGCTTGGCAGTTGGAATATGATGAGGGTTTTTTTTTTTTGTCTTTCTTTTTTAGAGGGGGGAGGGCAGGGCAATTGGAGTTAAGTGACTTGCCCAAGATCACAAAGCTAGTAAATGTTAAGTGTCTGAAGTCAAATTTGAACTCAGGTCCTCCCGACTCCAGGGCCAGTGCTCTATTCACTGAGCCTGCCCCTATGATGAGGGTTTTGCTCAGCTGAATCAACTCAAGGGATTCTCAATGCCTATCCTTGTTGAATATCCTTTTCCAGTCCTGGCTAAGTATATCCCTTTTCGCTAACTGTTGATGATCCATGAGTATCTCATTTTATCCTGATATGATATCTAAACTCTCAGGACACTGGCCCAAAGCAGGCCCAATCTAGAACAGTGTTATTTACCCTTATACAATACAGGCTCTTTCAGTTCACAAAATATTTAGCAGTCCTTGGTTAATGCCTACATACTAGGTGCTCAATAAATGCTTGCTGAATTGAATTTGTACCTCTATTGTAACAATTATTATGTTATATTTATTTGCATATATATTTCCCCTACCCTAGTGAAGGGTAATATCCTTGATAGTTTGTGTTGGAGGACCATGTCCACTCACTTTTGTACCTCCCATAGCACATATCTTAATTACATAAACGCTATTACTAAATGTTTGTTTAATTGATAAATAATAAATAGAACTTCCTAAAGAATTCAGAGAGGTTTTTAATGGAACAGCCAAAGCTTACACAAAAGTCAGATGTGAAGAATATATTCTACCAACCACTTAGATTAGAACACTATGGATTGTACTTCAAGGATTGTAATGGGAATGTAAATTTGAAGATCTTCCCTGCCCCTGGGCTAAAGTGCACCTGGAGCCTGGGGTGGGAGGCTTGTTTTTCAGCAGATACTTCTTGATTGGGCAGTGAGTCAATAAGGTTGTTACATTCTCTGAGCCAGGAGAAGGCTATATAAGCCCTGATGTGTAGCTTTGTTTTGGGGCCCACTTTGAGAAGTGTTCTGTGATTTGATCTGGATTCTGGGAAGCCGTTGTCCAGAGCCCCCTGGCTTTGAAAAACCCAGATGTTGATTTGGTATGGATGTAATGGCTGGACAGTTTGGAAAGCTGTCTACTTGATCTGTTTCTTCTTGATAATTCTGCCTGTATACTTTGAAGTTCGGGGTGCTGACCTTTTTCCCCTGAACGAGGTAAACGATACATGTTTGACTGATTAAAGTAAGCTTGTTAACCCATTTTGAGTTGCTTTCCTTTATCAAAGCAGATCCAAGAACCTGTGGTGGCAGCAAACCCTGAGGACGCTTGGAGTGCTTGCTGCTACAAGGACTGGAAATTTCTTTGAACTTAGTACTTGACATTGGTGCAGATCACAACCCTTTTTCAACTCGGTAGGTGGCCTTTGAGAATTGCTCAGGGCAAAAAACAAAAAGAAAAAACAAATCTCCATCTCCAACAACAATAAGCCATAACAACAACAAAAAAATCTCCTTGTGACCACACTGATGATGAACTTTGCCAAACTTAGCTACACTAGCTCTTAGACAACATACAAATTAAAGTCCACCACGGGGACTGAATTCTGAATCTTTCCAGCTTGTCCCCTCTACTAGCATAGGATTCAAAGACCAGGTCATGATAAAATGAGCCATTGAAATAAGAGTCTATCAGTGCTAATTAACCACAGTAAACAAGACTCTATTTGAAGGACTGTGAGGAGATATAAAATTTAAGATGCACAGCCCACCCTAGTCTTAATGTTTATAAAGTAACCATGGAGACAAGATGCACAGATCCAATAGAATATTAAGTTCCTTAAAGGTATGCACTATTTTTTTTTGTCTGTATCCTCAACTGTCTAGAAAAGTGCATGACAAATACTTGATTAAATTAATGCAACTAACAATATTTCAACAATGAATGATTCATAGAGTTAACAATATAAATGTGTGATAAGTTCCAAATAAATAACTCAGGCAATAAGTGATATGAGTAGGAAAAGTTGTTGTTGGATACAGTGATCAAAGCTGTATCAGTTGCACGATCACTGACAAAATAGCCAAAAAAAAAAAAGTCTAACTTGGAAAAAAAAGAAAAAGGTTGGATGTCTCATTCCCAAGATATTGGCTCTATCATGTTCTTTACTAACATCTGAAGTAGAAAGGACCAAGGTGGGGCCCTGAATGCCACAAAGGCAAAATAAGCAACGGATGAATCATTTTTGTTATTACAAATTATGGCTCCCTGAGAAAAATTTTCAAAAATGGATGAAATTACCGAGAGTTCTTTTGTAGACTTATCAAGTACTAATATTATGTGAAGAACAACCAAAATCAAGAATTACCTTCTAAGGAAAGACAAATACCTTAATGATTTGGTTAAGGAAATTGTTTTTATTTACTTCAGTCAATATATGCAATTAGTCCTTTTACTTATTTGCTTAATCACTCAATTTACTTAGTAACTCAATTACTTATTAGAGGGGGAAAAAGTTCTAACTAGGTTCCTTATTTTGCTTTAAGGTTTGCAAAGCACTATAAATATATTGTTTCATTTGATCCTCACAATAATGTTGGGAGGTAAGTGCTATTATCCCCATTTCACAGATGAGGAGAGTGAGAATGGTTGAAATTAATTGACTTTCCTAAGATCTACACAATAGGTATCTGATGCAGCGTTTGAACTCAGGTCTCCCTGAATCAAAGTCTAACACTTTATCCTTTATGCTACTGTCTCCCTGACATATTCAATAGGGAATCCTCAGTCCAATATCACATTCAAATTACCCCTAAACAATTTTTTACTAACAACAGGGTGATGAATTGGAATTGCAAGGATGAAAGACATGTGAAGAACTAGATTGCAGAAAACAGGCACAGAGATCATGAGCAGTAATGGCTGGAGGCTAGACTGGGTAGCTATGGGCCATTCAGTCAAAATTGAGAATGGCAACTTGGGCCCATTGTTTTCTTTTAAAAATAACTAATTACACTGAATGTAACCTGGTACCAGCCAATGAGGACCTAGACCTCAGCAATATGCACATTGTGCTTGGTGTAATGTAATCTCCCTATGTGGATATTTGGTGAGACTGCTTCTGTACATCTGTAATGGAGGGCCTGGATCTCTACTTTGAAGCATGCACAGGTATTCTATGACTGTTTCCTGTTCCCTTACTATGTGGTGAAGTAGCTCAAGTGACAGCTGAATTTCTGTGTGTATACAAAAGGCAATTCTTAGCCAAAATGATCCCTTTATCTCTGGCTGCACTCAAATGAGGACAAAATTCTGTAAACCTCGCATCTCAAGGTAAGGAAATTGGATTAGATTAAAGAGGCAGCATGGGAGAGTGAATAGAACACTAGACTTGGAGTCAGGAAGACCTGGTTTTGAATTCTACCTTGGATACTTATTAACTTTGTGACCTTGGCTGAGTCTCATAACTTCACTGGGTCTTCATGTGTTTTTTTTTTTTGTTGTTGTTGCTTTTTTGGAGGGGGGAGGGCAGGGCAATTGGGGTTAAGTGACTTATCCAAAGTCACATGGCTAGTAAGTGTCAAGTGTCTGAGGCCAGATTTGAACTCAGGTCCTCCTGACTCCAGGGCTGGTTCTCTATTCACTGGCCACCTAGTGACCCCTGCTTTTTTTTTAATCTATAAAAATGAGGGTGTCACATACTCAGGGACCTCTTAGTTCCCTTCTAGCTCTATATCTAAGATTTTATGATTGCTCAGGCTCCTTGTATATCTAACATCCTATAGACATCTCTGAGTTTTAAACCTTCTTGATACCTGATTTCATTTACATTAAACAATATGGGGAAGGGGGGGAATGGAATAGAATTTTCCTTTTCAGCAGAGGTTGAAAAGCTGGTTTAACCCATCCCTTCATTATTTATAAGCTGATACATCTAGAATGACAAGCCTTTGTCCTTCATGTTGCAACACTTAATGCCAGGCATTATGCTATGTTTCTTTATGTTATTTACCGAAGCATTAGTTAAGTCTCAGTTTCCTTAAAAAATGGCAACGTTCTGTTTCAAATGTCTTTAGTCACTGTGTTTATACATGGGATCAAAGACACAAAGAAATCTGCTTCTTTGAAAGTCAAAGCTACTTAAAAAAAAAATCCTTTTTGATATTGGCTCCCTTGCTCCTGAATAGACCCTCTTGAAACAACACTATGGAGAGATACATTGTGCTCAAAGAAACTTTTCATGGTCATTGGCTTTTTAAACTGTGTTTAACACCTCAGCTTGCTGATTGGTTCAGTTTTCAGACAAACTACATTTTGTATGTCAATCAACAAACCTTCGTTAAGTATTTACTATGTGCCCAGGTGTTTGCATTCTAAGGGGGAAGAGGAGGGAGGGAGACAGGAAGACCATATTTGATTGTTGTACTTTCTCTGGGGCTACTGTTTAACTCATTTGAACTCTCAGGGTGTGATTTCCCAGAAGGCAGAAGCTACTACTCTTCTCCTTGGGGTTTTGGGAGAGGGTTAACCCTAGATTTCTAGTACTGTTGTTTATAAGCTCTCACCAGTGTGCTTTTATTGATCATCAGCCAGTAGGTTCTGCACTCCCTAGCACAGGCTGAATAGCTTTTAGTGAAGCAATTTATGAAATTGGGATTCCAAGAATAGTTGGTTAAAAACATTCTTCCCAAGGGGTGGCCAGGTGGCTCAGTGAGTAAGAGCACCAGCCCCAGAGTTGGGATGACCTGGGGATCAAATCTGGGCTCAGATACTTAGCACCACACACAGAAATAACTGGCCATGTAACCTTGAGCAAGTTACTTAACCCCGATTGCTTAAAAAACAAAAACAAAAACAAAATGTTCTTCCCAAACTGGGGGTGCACTTCCCTCTGAACACAGGTTCCTGAGGAGAGTCAGTTCAAGTACAATTTGGTAGAGAGGCATATATGTAGGGAACTCGTGTGGCAAAGGAGTTCCTCACAAATTTTGGCGCAGGATTGAAGGTGACTTTTCTTCCTTTGGAGAGTCCTCAAGAAATTTCTCTTAGGAGTAGCTTTCAGCTAGACTCTGAGAATCTGTCCTTTCCTAGAGTCTATACGATAGAATTCTCTCTTGCCACAAGTGATCACACTTTCTGAAGCTGCTTCTTCCCTCAGGTGGCTATCCTTCTGTGTCTGTGGTCTCAGGTTGCCTTCCCTGTTCCTAGCTGTATGTGATGGTGTGATAAGGAAATAGGGAGAAAGGGAGAGAGAAGAAGAGGAGAGGAAAGGAGAGAAGAGGAGAAGAGAGAGAGAGAGAGAGAGAGAGAGAGAGAGAGAGAGAGAGAGA
>NW_027186304.1:54886431-54988110 GCF_028583685.1 Petaurus breviceps papuanus
AGAGAGAGAGAGGATTATGAGAATTATTTTCTTGTCAAATTGTGGTTCCATCTCAGGGACTTGGCCTTAACTAGAATCATCAACTGTCACACTAACATTTTCCACTGCTGGGTTAGACCCCTCTGGACTGAATAAATTCTGATGTTCCTCTGCTATTTAAAGCTCCCAGAGGCATGTATTGTTTGTTTGCATAGCCAATCATATTTCCCCCCTTATTGATTGAATTAAAGAAGTTTGCTTCAGAAATCTCTCTCCCTCCTTCTCTCTCTCTCTCTCTCTCTCTCTCTCTCTCTCTCTCTCTCTCTCTCTCTCTCTCTGTCTCTCTCTCTGTCTCTCTTTCTCCACTGCCCCTTTCTTTCTTTCCTATTGCACATCATGTCTATTTTCTGCTTGGTTCTGTGGTGCAATCAGAGAGGTATTGTCACTCTATAAAGGTATCAGGGCATTTAATGTCTTTTTAATTGGGTGGAGGGTTGAACTCCACCCCCAACGTAAATACCTATAGGACAAATATACAAAATAGATAAATCCAATAACTAGGGAGCTCTGTACAGGCTTAATATTAAAGTGATGTTTGATTTGATACCTTGAAGGAAAAGAGATACTGTATGAGGCATAGGTAAAGAAGTATGCATTTGGGGTAGCTAGGTGGCACAGTGAAGGGAGCCTTAGAGTCAGGAGGATCTGAGTTCAAATCCGGCCTCAGACATTTAACACATACTACTTGTGTGACCTTGGGCAAGTCAATTAACCCCAACTTCCCCACCTTCCCCCCTCCAAAAAGACAAAAAAACACACACACACACAGGAAAAAGAAGTGAGCATTCTAGGCATGAGGGATTGTCAAGGCAAATGCAAAGAGGTGGACAATAATATGTAGTATGTGATAAACAGAAAGAACACCAGTTTGTCTAGATGGCCAAGTGTGGAAGAGAACAGATGAAATGAAATCTGTTAAGGAGACATGTATTTCCATTGACAAAGAGCTCTGGAATCAAAAGAGCTCTGGCTCTCCCACTTATATGATCTTGCCTCAATTGTTTATTTTTTCTGAAACTCAAATTCCTCATCTATAAAATGGATATAATACTTACACTGCCTACTTCACAAGGTCATTGTAAGGATCAAATGAAATATATCATCAATAAATCAATAAAAATTTATGGGTCTACTTAGTGCCATTTTATCTTATTGTAATTATTTTATTACATTTTATATTACTGTATCCTCAATGCCTTGCACATAGTGGGCATTTAGTAAATATGTGTTCTACTGCATCAACCAACTGGCAAATTACTTCCTAATGCAGACTTAAAATATTGCACATTTCTGACAAGAGTCATCTTTATTTTAAAATGTTTGTATTGAAGAATTATTTTTCTTTTCATTGAAGTAGATCATTGGCTTAGGAAAGCCACATCACTCTCTGTTTTGAGTTTTCCTTATTGAAAATAGAGTAGAAAAACACTTTTATATAATTTCAAAGTTTAAAGGTCCCTTAGAAATCCTCTAGTACCACCCCTTAATTTCACAGATGGGAAAACTGAGGCCCAGAGAAGTGAAATAATGTGACTTTTCCAGGGCCACACAACTAGGGGCAGAGGTGGGAGGATTTCAAGGCTCCTGTATCCCAACCGAGGGTTGTTTCTTCCAAATTATAGCTGATTCTCTGCGACAACTGTTTGAAAGTTCTGGTTCCAGATCCTAAAAGAGAATATATTTATGAATAGTCAGTAATGTAAAGCAGGAACTTACTCTTACTTCTCCACATGCTACTTAGAGAAAGGATGGAGTATTTGTAGCATTTTATTTTAAAGAGTACATATGCTGTGTGCCACTGTTTATATCCTGCCGTTGTGTGTGTGTGTATATGTGTATGTATGTGTGTGTGTGTATTTGGAGTGTAAGGGAGATGTGCAGATGTAAAAGGAAAGAATGAAGAGGAAGGAGGAATACAAAAAATTATGGACCCCCAAGTAGTCCCTGTAGATGCTCAAAAGGAATTCACTGTGTGATTATGAATGGAATGAATGATGGAAACAAAAGATGTGTAATGATTCCAGTTGTAGAGAAGCAACATAATAAACAGAATGGAAAGAATATTGCCTCTAGAGGACCTGGGTTCAAATTCTGCCTCTGATGCTTACTACTTCAGTGACCTTGGGCAAATCACTTCATAGCCTTCAATCTCAGTTTTCTAATCTGTAAAAGAAGGGGGCCAATCAATCAATCAATTAATCAACTAATTAGTTGGAACCATGAAGAGCTGTCACCCTATAAAGGTTATCAGGGCATATAATCTTATTAATTGAAGTGGAGGGTTGAACTCCACCCCCCCCATGTAAATATATACAGAACAAACACAAAGCAAATTAATTCAATGTAGATAAGTCCAATTAGGGAAGGAATCCCCTAGTAGCTGGGGAGCTCTGTATAGGTTTAATGTTAAAGTGATGTTTTATTTGACACCTTGAAGGAGAAGAGATGAGGAATAGCTATATGAGGAATAGGTATGATCCTGTTATTTATTAGCTGTATAAAAGTGGCAACTCCCTGAACCTTAGTTTCCCCATATGTAAAATGGGAATTATAGCACTTTGTATTACCTACCACCTCAAAGGGTTGATGTTGTGTTTCTCCTAGCGGGCAAGTTCAATGGGAAAAATTTGCTTTGGGGAGGCAGGATTAGGCCAATGTTCCTTCTAAGAATTTTAGGTTATAAACTGATTAATAATGATAATAGTGTTTGCAAAACCCTTTACAAACATTATCCTATTTAAGTCCCACAAAAACCCTGGGGTCCAGAGAGGGGAAGTGAGGCCTATGGTTATACAGATTTTACCCCTCAGAGATGCCCCATAGGAACATTTTATTGTTTTTAATATTTCTAGGATCCATCACAGTGCCTGACATATCGGTTCTTAATTAAAGCTTGCTGGAATGGGGATAAAAAACACAAACAAGGAAAAAAGTGTGAGAGGTGGGATTTGAACCCAGTTCCACCTGACCCCAAGTCCAGCACTGTATATACCATGAGCCTTTTATTATAAAATTAGAAATAATCCACTAAAATTGTAAATCTCAGGAGAGGTGATACATTGGTAAGAAAGAGTTTCAGTCCAGTTGTAAAAAGAACATCAGATTCTAGATGTTTTGAGGTGAAAAAGTTAGAAAACCAGAAGGCATTGAAGGGGAAAAGAGGATAGAAAAAGGAAGCTAGTGACTCTGGAGACATGCACTCAAAATTTTGCTGGGGGCACCTTGGCTTATTTTTATCTGAGCACAGAAAAATAGAAACCCGGGTAAAGAGTATTTGAGTCTTTTTAAAAGGCCTGGCAGGCAGGCACCTTGCTGCTAATTAAGACTAGACATTAATGACCAAAGTCCATATGTGCTTGTGACCTCCCAACCATGAGAGGGCACTGTGAAAAGAGATATCCCCTCTATGAAAAGCCGACACATATCAGTAAAGTAAAGTTAGATGGCAATTAAGCAATCTAACATGACAGGCAGTGCATTTCTGGGCAATTATTGCATGCCTCGGGTGGAGTTATAAGGCATAAGGCCAAAGGTTGAATGACTTTAACCACCGGAGTAGAACAATAATCCCCTAGAAATGTACAGCCTGGAGTGTTAAAAAGGCTGAGTAACAGGCTGGATGGGATTGAGTGGGGGTGGTTGAGGCCAGAAGGGAAAAAGGGGGGTGGGTGTATCACTGAAAACACTTGCATAGAAAGACTCAAGTCAAGGGCTTGAGGGGACAGCAGGAGTCCAGCAAGAAGGGCAAATGAAAGAACTTCCCTAGCACATCCCTTGGGAAATCAAACTCATGGATGGGAGGTTAGAATGACACTCTCTCACTTCCTCGTTCCTGGAGACTTGCCCTGGATGAGCCATTCATGTTCTTATGGAATCAAGGGAAAGTTCTCCTCCAGCAGAGACTGTCCCTGTAGACCATGCTTTTCCTCCCCGAGAGGAGAGGGAAGGGAAAATAAGATAAAAGACTAACAAACCATGGCAAACAACATGCTCAGGTGATCAGATCACTTTTCCCTGTAACAATTAGCATGGCTGTGAGCACAGCATAGTTTGCTGATTTTCAGCTTAAGCTAATTGCTGCTGATGGTGACACACTGAAAACCAAACCAGAGACAGATGGCTCATTCCACATGGTGTTTTCTCATAATACTTGATACTCAAGAAAGTGGTGGTTGGGGGGTAGGGTGGAAAATATCCCAATTCCCAACTCAGTGTCAGCCTATTCTCCAGCATTGGAGTTTCTCAATTTCCCAAATGCTACAGTGGGGGTAGTTCTTGCTCAAGACAGGACCCCAAATGCTCTCTGCTGAAGCACATTTCACAACAAAATGCTTTTCTTGAATGTGTGGAAAAACACATTCTGATTTTTAAGAAAAGCTTGGGTTATCAGAGTCATCTGATCATGCCAACTTTTTCTTCCCATAGGGTATAACATGTGTTTCTCATATGCATCTACAAATGCATTGAATATGTAAGATGGATGTGTAAGAGCTATGCAGAATAAGCCAAAGACTTTCTCTCTCCCTTCCTTCCTTCCATCTTCCTTCCATCTTCCTTTCTTCCTTCCATCTTCCTTTCTTCTTTTCTTCCTTCCTTCCTTCCTTCCTTCCTTCCTTCCTTCCTTCCTTCCTTCCTTCCTTCCTTCCTTCCTTCCTTTCTTCCTTCCTTCCTTCCCCCTCCTTCCCTGCTTTCTTTCTTTGATGTGATTGAGTTAGCTTTCCTAGACCTATAGTACACACTAGTGGAAAAATAAGAGACTTAAGAAGCCAGGTCTACTTTTCTTCTACTTTTGGCAGTAACAATGACTTAGGCAAAGAACTTAGTTCCCCCTACCCTCAACAACTCCCTCCCCCTTCCCGCCCCACCTAAATAACATTAGTGTCTTAAGCATTTGGAAATAGTCGTCTGAGACCCTTGGGTGCAGTAAACTGTGCAGTCAGTGCCAAATACTGTCACTAGGACAATAGTAAACTCTTAATTATTTGAAGGTTAATCTACCTCATTAGCTTCCTCCCCTTCTTCCCCCTCAATAAATAGCTACTTATCTTCATTTTGACCATTTCCCTCCTGTTTGTTTTATAATTCATTTATCCTTGAGAGGATAGAAGAACCAAAAGGCATAAAAAGCCAAACCAAACCAAAACAGCTTCAGTTGGTCTAATTTGTTGTTTAGTGGCTCTGAGTTTAAAAGGAAAAAAAAGTTTCAAATATAGAAAAGCACAGTGGTCCTAGTCAAAACTGTGAAAAGGATGATGTGTTTGGCACAGGTCTATTAGCAACAGCCCCATGCTCCTATCCCAGAGATACTTGTCCTGAACCTAACTAACCCCTTGGCCAGTGAGAGCAGAGGATGATAGGATCATACATTCAGAGGTGGAAAGGACCTTTGAGGCCTACTCAAAAACCCTTTAGTAAATTTCTCTGGCTATTGTGCTGACCTCATTGTTATATGTCTGTGAAACCTGGACTGTCTACCAGCACCACGCCAGGAAATTGAATCAGTTCCATTTGAATTGTCTTAGGCAGATTCTGAAGATTACCTAGAAAGGTAAGATACTGGACAGTGAGGTCCTTACTCAAACTAAACTGCCAGAGCATTCAAACTCTGCTTCAGAGCACGCAACTCTGATGGGCTGGTCATGTTGTTTCAAATGCAAAATGTATACTTGCCAAAAAAAAAAATTTTATGGAAAACTTACACAGGGCAAGCAAGCATTCACATGGTGGTCAGAAGAAATGATACAAGGACACTCTCAAGGTCTCTCTTAAGAACTTTGGAATTGATTGTGTGACATGGGAGACAATGGCATAGGACCACTCAGCATGGCATACCCATATGAGAGAAGCTGCTGTACTCTATGAACAAAGCAGAATTGAGACAACTCAAAGGAAATGCAGGATGCACCAATTTGAAGAACTGCTCCCAAATGTTCACACAGACTCTTTGTGTCCAACCTGTGGCAGAACGTTCTGAGCTCATATTGGTCTGATCAGCCATAGTCAGACACACTGAAACTTGACTTTATAGTGATATCATTTGGGTCCTCTTCAAGAGCGAAGGATGACAACCAACCAACTAACCAACCAACCAAACAAACAAACAACCAACTAAACAACCAACCAACCAACCAACCAACCAACCAACCAAACAAACAAACAAACAAACAAACAACCAAACAACCGACTGACCTACCGACCAACCAACCAAACAAACGACCAACTGACCGACCAACCCACCGACCAACCAAACAAAAACAAACAAACAAACAAACAAACAAAGTATACTCTTCTATTTCCCTTATTAAAACTTACTTGCTCTACATCTTTAACCTTGGGCTTTCTGTTCCTTTTAAGGTAGAAACCAGTTAATTTGACAGACTATTTCATGAAAATATTCTAAGAGGAGATGGCTAGAAGAAAAATCTCTCTTCCAGTGTTCTCAAAGGCTATGATGTATCATGCTATTTTAATAGTTGCTTCCTGGAGAAAATGTCCCCCCCTTTATTTAATGCAGAGAAATTATTCTAATGTCAGGCATTTTAGTCAGGTAGAGAACAAGACTGATTGATAGGAGAAAGAGTTTTAGGCAAGGAGATGCCTCAAATTGCATCATATAAGAATAATTTTTTTTTGCCTATTTATAGGATCAGTTTTCATAGAGATGAAAACTACTGGCCAAAACACATTCTATATTGCTTATTGATTTCAACTATTAGTTAGCAGGAACATTTAATGGGTATGTGTATTCAATTCAACAAATACTAAGTTCCCATTGTGTACTGTGTTAGGACTTGGGAAAGACACTTTAAATAAGACACAGCCCTTACTCCCATGAAGTTTATTGTGTTGTATTGTGTTTATAAATATGTGTGTATGTATGTATATATATATAAATGTATGTATATGTAAACACACAGTTATGTATGTGTGTAGACATAAATATTACAATGTATTCTTTACCATTATGCACACATACACGTAAATACACATGGACTCCTTACCATTCTCTAGCTATAGCATGCTCATTTTGGTCTCTGGGATATTATCTTCCCTAAGAATATTTGCTTCCCAGTCCCCTTGTACATTCAAAATTCTATACTTCTTCAAGTATAAGGCTGTACTTCAGTTTCATCTCCTCCCTGAAGCTATCACAATGGAATCCACACATCACAGGGCTCTATGAGCAAAGAAGAATTGAGACAATTCAAAGGAAATGCAAGATGTGCCAATTTGAAGAACCTCTCCCAAATGTTCAGGGCTCCGAGTTCCTTTAGCACTTAGAATAGTAATATGCAAATTAGCTTGAGTCTCAAACTAGAGTGTCAGCTTCTCTATAAGGCAAGGAAAATGTCTTTCATTTGTCTGGTAATGCTTACATTGCTACGCTAGATCCATGGGAGGCTATGGGATTGCTTATGGAACTAATTTAAACCAATGCTGTGTTCATGACATATACATAGGAGAAGTCACACATTATAATAAAAAAAAAATGGACTTAGCATCAAATGACCTGGGTTTGAGTCTAACTCTTTAGATGATTATCTCTGTGATAGTGGGTAAGACATTTAATCTCTCCAAGTCTTATTTCACCAGTGGCAAAACGTTGATGATGACCTTCCCTGTCTGGGCCAGTCCTTTCTGTGTACCCTGCTGCTGAATTCTCCTCTAAGTTTTGTTTCATCCTATTACCATGTGAGTTTCTTGAGAGCAAGGATTACTTTATTTTCCCATTTTTACCTCAAACACTTAAAAGTGCTTTGTACATAAGTGTTTAAATGTTTTTTTTTTATTAATTTCATTCTTTTATTCACCTAAGATGGAAGATGAATAACTATGGAGGCATTATCACTCATTTTAATAATTAAAAAGTGATTTCCAGTAAGAGGTCAGATGTTTTCTAGAGCTCACGATTTCCACACTTGGCCAGCCCTTGAATTCAACTCCTATCTGTATATGCTTACTAAATCAGACTGTGCCTCGCTGACCAATTTCTTTCAGCTGTCTTGATAATTGTTACTGATCTCTGTGGCCAGCCCCATTGGGAGTTGATCCACATGGCTTGTTAAAAGAGTTTAGTCATTTGTATATACATAGTCTCAGACGGCATCTAATAATCACTTGCAGTTCTTTTGTTCAGCCCAGCTGACACTAATTCCTCATTTTTCCAATAGCTTCTTTTAAAAGGAGATTGTGTTGCTGATTTTGCTCTGTTGTCCTTCCATTTTTCATCATTGTTGTCATTGTCACCATCATCATCATCACCATCATTATCAAGGCCAAATATATTTTAGTCATATAGATATACATACATATATGCGTGTATCTCCTTATACACACATGTGTATAAGGAGATACACGCATATATGTGTATATGTGTGTGTGTTTATACACACACATATATATGTATATATGTATGTGTAGCAAATACATGGTCAAATATCCCTTTCCTGTAGGCTATTTTCACATTACATTTCTGAAGGAGAATGTTCCCTTCTGCTTTGACAAAAGCTGGTAGGTAGAAAACATCTCCTATAGTTTTAGTAGACCATATCAATCCATTCCTTTTGTATGTCAGTACTGCCCACCGTCCCTCAGCCATTATATTCCACAGGATATCACTTAGAGTCTCTCCTTTATAGGGAATTTGTATTAAAACATCTTTCTAGTAGTGTCAGCAAGGAAGGTAATCAATGCAATTGAAGGTTCCTTTCCTTCAGAAAGTAGTGAGGAATTTCTCATGTGAAAATACAAATTTTTCATTGAATTTAAAAGTGTTTCTTGAATACCTGCTATGCACCTACCACTGTCTAGGCAATATGAGAGATGAAGAGGAACAGTCTGATGTAGTGCCAGCCTATGAACCATAACATAAGTTTAAATTTATATACCACTTTAAAGTTTAAAATTCACTTTACAACCTTTATCTTGTTGATCCTAACAACAAATGCTATTGTTATTATCTTCATTTTACAGATGAAGAAATTGAGACTCAAGGAAATTAAGGAATTTGTCCAGGGCCACACCACTAGCAAGGGTCTTAGGTAGAATCTTAACCAAATTCTTCCTGACTCCAGGTTCAGTGCTCCATCCACTATGTGTGGCATGGATACAAATTCATTAAGGAGACACCATAGGACAGGAATAAAGACAAGACATAGAATTTCATTGGTCTAGGGAAATACCAGGTGAGGCAATCCCTTCTTCCAATGCAGGTCAACATCTTTTCTGCAATTTAGAATTTTAGGGAATTGCTTAGAACATTGAGATTAAATGATTTAGCTAGGGGGACAGCTAGGTGGCACAGTGAATAGAGCACTGCCCTTGGAGTCAGAAGAACCCAAGTTCAAGTGTGATCTCAAACACTTAACACTTACTAGCTGTGTGACCTCGGGCAAGTCACTTAACCCCAAATGCCCTGCCTTCCTCCCTCCAAAAAGAAAAAAAAAAGATTTAGCTAGGGTCATAAACCAGTATGTGTCAGAGGGAGGATTTGAATCCAGATCAATTTGACTTTGAGGCTAGCCTGCCATCCACTACCATGCTATGTTTCAGGGAGATTATACAGACATTCATGAAGTAGTGGGCTAACACTTTGAGACAATACATGATTACATGACCAAACAGAGAACTACAGATGCTTTGTGTGCTATTGGATTTGAAATGAAGGTGATATCAGGGTGGGCTAAAGTGGCTTTATATGATTTTTTTTTGTTGCTTTTTGGAGGGCAATTGGGGTTAAGTGACTTGCCCAAGGTCACACGGCTAGTTTTGTGTGTGTGTGTGTGTGTGTGTTTTAAGTCTGAGGTGGGATTTGAACTCTGGTCCTCCTGACTTCAGGGCTGATGCGCTATTCACTGTGCCACCTAGCCACCCCTAAAAAGCAGATGAAACTTGAACTAACCCTTCAAAGACTGGGGGGGGCGCGGTTAAGGGAGAGAGAAGATAGGATGACATCAAGGGCATTCCAGGCAGTGGGAATAGCATGAACCAAAGCACAGAGGTGACATGTTAGCTAATCAGAGTCCATTCACCAGAACATCACTTGTTTTCTTTTTTCTGGGGACAGTAGAGTCCTCCAGGTTTTCTTCCAGCAGACCCAAGTTCAGCAGTAACCAAAACCAACTCTGGCTTTGGCTGCTCTAACCTGCTTTTCATTCTAAATTTATTTTCATCATCATCATCTAATAATAATGATGATAAACCACCATGCTCTAGATAATCCAACTGCTTCTGATATAGTTGCTTTGTTGTCCTGCAGATAGATGAAGTTTGGGTTTTTTTTTTTTTTTTTTTGACTTGGAAATAGACATACAATTAAAATCTCTAGGAGGGTGTAATATGCTTCTTACTTAATCTGGCCCCATTTTTGGTGTGTCAATGGGTCTGAGCTGCAGATGTTACACCATGTGAATTTCCCCACCCAGTCCCACCACCCATAGAACTAAACAAAAGCTATTGGAATATGATTCCTCTCTGGTCAGGCTTCCAAAGTTTGCATTTTTCTCTAAGAGAGAGGGCAAAAAAAAAAAATTACCCCTGGAGCTGTAAATAAAAGAGATTTCTCTCCTCTCTACTGACCCTTCCCTCCCTCTCATAAGGGTTAAGTATGCAGAGGGAAAAATTGCTAGACTTTATGTCTGTACTTGGTGGGAACTATTGAATTACTGCTGGATGTTTTTAATTATGCCACACATAAATGACTGAACACAACGGCCTCAGAATCCAAGTGTGCGCCTCATTTCTGCCTGCTCTGCGTTTGCTCGGCACTGCACCGGCTGGCACTTGTTTGTGGGGGCCCCTTTGTGGCACCATAACAGTGTGGGTTTTTTATTTCAAGTGCGAGGATGGGAGCTAGCGCTGGCGAGGGGGAAAGGAAATGGGTAATAAAACAGAGCTAAGCGGCTCACTGGAACCAACGATGCTGGGATCTGGTTAATTGCTCTGAAATGAAAAAGATTCAGGGGTTTTCATGAAATCCCATAGCTTCACTTGCCAAGCCTCAAATATTAGATTGAATTACAGTTTCTAATCCCTCCCCTCTCCCCGTGGCCATGTGTCTTATTTCGTCCCAGGGCTTTGTCCTGTAGTTTCAGAGCCTGGAAGCAGGGAGGGTGAGATAAGTTGATGCACTGACTGCTTGACATCCACCCAACCAGCTTGTAAGCTGAGACAAACAAGACAAATGTAGAGGTTTATGTAGTCACTATTCAGTATTAACTAGTGAGCATCCCAAAGTTGACCAGTGCTTTTGGAATGGAGTTGTACAAGGCGCAGCTCCGATAATAGAGGGCAATGTAGCATAATGGCTTGGCAGAATTTGGAGTCAGAGGATTTTGGTTTGGATTCTACCTGTGCTACTACCCTTTTGACCTTGTCCATCAGCTTGCCTTTCTGAACCTGTTTCTTCGTTTGTAAAATGAGAGAATTGGAGACTTCTAAAATTTCTTCCAGCTCTAAATCCATGGTCCCAGGATCCTGTTAGGAGAGTGATTTTGAGGGGAAGATGGAAGGGGAAAAGGGAACAGAGTAGACAAAATCTGCTCAAAGCAGGAAGGGTGGTGCTAAAGGAGGTATCACACTGAGAACAGGAAAGCGAGATGAGGGAATTGTTGAGGAGCAAGGACAAATTTCCCATCTTGCATCACTCAGTGGGAACTGTCTCCCTGAGTAATGAAGGATGGGAATCTGGCTCAGGATGAGGAGGATGCAGGATGAAAAGCTGGCCCTGGGTTGAGTAATGCAACATGAAAAACTGGCCTAGGGATGGGAGTTGTTAGAGAAGGAGACCCAAGGGAATACAGGAAACCGAAGAGAAGTTTCAAGGAGAGAGAGAAAATACAATATAACAAGCTATCAGGCCTTGGCTTATTCTTGGGGCCAGCAGA
This sequence comes from Petaurus breviceps papuanus, assembly GCF_028583685.1. Classification (NCBI taxonomy): domain Eukaryota; kingdom Metazoa; phylum Chordata; class Mammalia; order Diprotodontia; family Petauridae; genus Petaurus; species Petaurus breviceps. The sequence continues at coordinate 54,898,356 of NW_027186304.1, forward strand.
TGCATTAAATGACAGGTTGTTGTGGCAGGCTGGAAACACTGCTCGTAACAAGTGGAGGCTGAAGAATTAGTTTATTTTCAGCTTACTATTGTTCACGGTTTGCTATTGAGCAAAGTCATTGATTTCAGGGTGGGGTAAGTACTTTGAGAATGAGCTAATACATGTCATGCCTAAGTCCACTGTGCTTGGGAGGGTACAGTTTGTCTTCAAGGGTGGTACATCTGGCTGTCTCCTGGCAAACTCTAAGAAGCAGGAAGGGCCACGGAGGGAGCACACATCTTTATCCTTAACAGTAAGCCCTGTTTTTGTTGATGGTACCACTGGTCTCCCCATCATACTCTAGATGCCAGAGCCATCTTTGACTCTTCCCTTGTCCTCAACTTTACCAAGCTTTGAATTGATAGTTTCCATCCAGTCAATTGCCCAAGTCCTATCTGGACTATTTCTGCCATGTCTTTAATCTGTCTAGTCCTCTACATCCCCACTGCTATCACCTGCCTCCAATCTCTCCTTGTTCTATTCCATCCTATCCACTGCTCACAAAGTATTCTCAGCATCACAGGAATGTAGATTTAGAACCATAAGAGGCCTTGGAGATCATTGAGTCAAAAATCCTAATTTTACAGATGAAGAAACTGAGGCCAAAGAGGTTAAATGCCTTTCCAGAGGGTACAAAGGAAATGGATGGCAGAGCTAGAATTTGAACCTAGTTCTTTGATCTAGTAAATTCTCTTTCCATTATACCATACCAAACTGCCTCTTATAATGTACTACTTTGATGATCTTCCTCCTCAAAAAAACAAATCCTGAAAAAACACCTTTATTAATTCCTCATTTTACAAATATTTTAGCTTGGCATTCAAGTTCATCTACTAACCTACTTTCCTAGCTTTATCTCCCACGTTGTTGAGTCATTTCAGTCATGCCCAACTCTCTGTGACTCCATTTGGGGTTTTCTTGGCAGAGATACTGGAGTGGCTTGCTATTTCCTTCTCCATCTCATTTTACAGATGAGGAGCTGAGGCAAGCAGGGTTAAGTGACTTGCCCAGGATCACACAGCTAGTAAGTGTTTGAGACTGGATTTGAACTCAGGCCCTCCTGACTCCAAAACCAGAACTATATCCACTACACCGCCTCGCTGCCCTTTATCTCCCATAGTCTCCTCTCTGTATTGTATTTTTCAGCCAAACTGGACTATTCCTTTTTTTTTATTATTTTTAAGCAATCAGGGTTAAGTAACTTGCTCAAGGTTACACGGCCAGGTGTTTCTGGGTATGGTGCTAAGTGTCTGAGCCCGGGATTCGATCTCCAGGTCGTCCCGACACTGGGGCCGGTGCTCTTACTCGCTGAGCCACCTGGCCGCCCCTAAACTGGACTATTCCTTTTTTTTTTTTATTTTTAAGCAATCAGGGTTAAGTAACTTGCTCAAGGTTACACGGCCAGTCATTTCTGGGTGTGGTGCTGAGAATCTGAGCCCGGGATTCGATCCCAGGTCGTCCCAACACTGGAGCCGGTGCTCTTACTCGCTGAGCCACCTGGCCGCCCCAAAACTGGACTATTCCAAGTCCCTTAAACTCATCCTACTCTTCTTCATGCTTTCACAATAGTCTCTGATTCCCAAACCTGGAATACACTGTCCTTCCAAACCTACCATCTCTGTTTATTGGAACCTTTCTCTTTAGGGTCCAATTCAGGTGCCATTCATGAAACTCTTGCTGAGCCTCCTGGCAAAAAGTAATCTTTCTTTCCTTGAATCTCTTGTAATATTTTCTTTGAACTTCATCTTTATGCTTATTCTCTTAAAAGCATTCTTACTATACCCATACATGTCTCATCTCCTTTACTAAGCAATGTGGGGATAAGGATCATACCTTCTCTCACTTTTGTGGCTCTGGGCTGAACTGCTTATCTGGTATTTTTCCTTGGGCCTGTTTCTGACTCTTTGTCACTTAAGCCCAGCCTTGGATGTTCAATTAACTATTGATTTGGTTGGGTTCCCCCACATTGATGTTCTCTACAATATTTTCTGGTTCCATGTCCAATTTGGAGCTGTGGAATTCATTTTAACTCTTTCCCTGATTCTGATATTAAGACTAACTCTGAAATACTGAAAGCACCTGTCAACTTCTGAGTCTGGGACAATTCCACCCCTCTCCCAAAGTCTACTGAAGTTAGCAATTAGACTTCCTCTTGCCTGCTGGTAAGATGTGATACTGCTCCTTGTTCCTGATTTTTTTTTTCTCATAAACTGTTAGAGCAAAGGTTCCTGAACTTATTTGGCCTACTGCCCCCTTTAAAACCATTGCTCAACACCTCCCTCTGGAAATCTACTCTCTTTAACCATTTAATTTTTTAAAAATTTGCATAATTTCAAAAAATTAAATTAAAAAATAAAACATCTGAAATTGTAATTTATTGCAAATTTGTGTTTTTTTTTCCAGCATTGAGATTGTGATAAAGTAATATTGTGCTATATAACTGTATAGCGTTGTATTGTAAACAAGTCATTACACATACACATTCCTGCCAATGCATACTAAACTTCCTGACAATGTGCAACATGCTCACCTAACAACATTTGCTTGTTAAGACCTGTTGTTGGACTTGACCACTGATTGGTTATAATTTTCATTTTGTGTGTTTATTTGGAAAATAATGTGATCACTATGACTTTAACTCTGTTACACAATAGATGAAACATGTATGAATAGCTTTTTCAAATTTTTTATCTTCTTTATGCTTTTACTGCCCCCTTATTTTCATTCAATGCCCCCCAATTGTACCTAAGGTTACTACTGCCCCCCTGGATCATTCCAGCATCCCACCAGAGGGTGATATCACTCACTTTGGGAACTTATGAACAAGAGTTTCTATGCATGCCTAGTAAAGACAGATGCACTGGAGTGAGACTGATTGGGCATGTCCTAGTGAAATGTACAAAGGAAGTTCTAGGTTCTTCCATGAAAAGACATTTTTCAGCTTTTTCAATCAAGGCTAAGAAAAAATTTCTACATCCCAAATCCTTTATTATTCTACCAAACATTACCTCCAAAATATATAGGTAATGTTTCTCTAAGGCTGGAAAATAGTGATATACAACAAAGAAGATAATGACATTGGTGTGATGAAAAGAAATCTCTTGGGTATGATAAGATGAACCCTAACAGGTGTTTTTTTTCTGGTTCCCATTTACTGGGTTTTTAGCTTGGTGTATGCTATCCCCTGACTGCAATGATGTTATTTGCACACTCACAAAATATCACCAAGGCCAACTGCCTTTCTTTGCTGGGTCTTCAGAGTTCATTGAAATCTTAGGCTTAATCAGGGGAGCAACACACTCAAGTCTTTATTGAACCTGGCAAGATCTTGAGTCCTCTCCAAGTTCACAAAACTTCCGCTTTCCTCCCTACTAGATGAAGTCACAAGGGAAACATAGAGTTTTCTCTTAAAGGGCCAGGGCAGGGACACCCTACAATTATAGATTTCCTTCTAGTAAAAAGAAGACTGCTTCTGTGGTTGTTAAATAACACGTTTATTGCAGACACATTTTCATAGTGAAGTTAGAATTTGCACAATAACTAAGGAAATGAACCTCTAGGAAATGGTAATGGGTGATTCATATTAGGTGATGCCAGAGAAGAAGTTAGAAAATCTTTATGATGCCTTTTTTAGGAATACTTTTTATCTCCCTCTCACCCTTCCTGCCACTCAGCAGTGATCATGTCTTCTATTTCCTCGTCTTTTTCCATGTATCTACGTAGTACAATGCTTTGAAGCTGTGTTAAGGTCCCAATTCTGGTAATCCCATGCTTCTTCCACTCAACAGCAAGAAGTATTTGGGGTGAATGACGATCTATTTATAATTCCCAGTGAACGAATGCCACAATCCCTCTGCCCTAATGAATAGGGTAGTAGCTGCTTGCTTCCTTAATCTATGATATTTAGGTCATTGTAGATATATCCTATTAGCATCTTGGCTAGAATTCCAATCCCCCTGGGAAAAATCTCTTCCCTCCTTCCTGATAAGCTGTGTATCAATAAACCCTCTTACTAGAACATGACTTTAACTGTAGGCAATATATACTCAAGACTAAAGGAATAATAGGAACATGATTAAAATTTAGTAAAGCAACTACTATATGGATTGCATACAGCCTTTCCCAGACACAGGCCAACAGCAACCAGTCTATATGCATATACAAAGCCCAAAAGTTTCCAGACAGTTCAGATGTCTAAACTCAGTCATTTCCACTGGGATCTGCAAGTTTTCCAAATGTGAATTTAGCAGATGTCCTGCAAATCTTGTCACTCATAGCCTAAACATCTCTCATTGACTTTCAGACTCACGGCCTTCTGGAAAGACACAGTCAAGTCATTTGGGCAATGAGTAGGCTACTTCTCAATGTTCCTCCTTTTCAACTCACAGTTTTGTCTTTGCTAGTAACCTCCAATCTTGCTTGTCACTTATTTTCTTGTCTTTGGCTGCACTGCATAGGGCTTCAGCTGTTTTTTACTGATTGCTCATGACTAATGGAGCCAAATTAAGGGCAGGCCAGGCACCTATAGAGTCTTTTGTCCAATACTGCCATCTTGTCTTCCCTCTTCCTTGCTTTTCTTCCTCTCTGTTCTTGGGGAGGGAGAAACTCAGTGACTTATGCTTTCTCAATCTTTTTATGTCTCTCAATCTCTACCCTCTCTTGTTAACCACTCCCTCTTGCTCCCTTGCCTCTAACTCAAAAGGGAATAGATGGAACAAGGGAGATACATTTATTTTGGACCATGAACTATTTTGTGATTGGATGAAAATGGCTTATTAAATACTGACCATGTGTCAAGAACCATGCTGAGCACTAGGGGAACAAAGACCATAGCAAAGACAGTCGTTTGCCCCCAAGAATCTTTTATTCTAATGGGGGAAGTTTTTCACTAATTCTAGCAGCTTCTTGGCTTGTCCTTCATATATACATTGGAGAATCATACATGATGTCTCTAACAAAAAGGAGTGAAGTGTCCAGAGAAGGATACTTTGGAATGGAAAGTTATTGGGATGGTGAACGGAGCCATAGAGAATGAGATTGACGTGTACCTTATTCGAGAAGTATGGCAGAGTTGATTTGATCATGGTTCATAGTGCTAGAACTAAAGAGGATGAGTAGAGTGAAGAAGAAGAGGGTATGTGCTATAGCAAGGAAGCTATGAAGGAGGTGGTAGGAATTAAATTGAATTGAAGAAGAATCATGGCTGGTACTTTCCTGAAATAGTGTTCTAGGAGACAGTCAGGAGAATGTTTGTTTATAGGTGAGAGTGTTGTGATAGGGATTTGGCAACTGACAATCAGGCTTTTAATTTTCTTTAACTTATGGAGAGAATTCAGCCTGTGATGTTGGGTGGTTTAGTACTTTTTGTTGCAAACAGAAGCAAGAACAGCTAGGATAGATGGAGACCACATTCTTTTATGAGCCAACTCTGGTTTTAGTGGCTTTTTTGTCTCCTCAGAAGTTCCAAGGCCTATACATCATTATCAAGGCTAACACATGGTCAAACACCAGTTTTTGTGGAGGCAAAGAAGGAAATGAAGGATTAGGATGATTTGGGTGTTAAAGAAAAATTCAAGTGACTTCAGCTCCCACAGTCCTTGGAGGGATGAAACATCTGACTGCCTTTCTTCCCAGCTTTGTTGCAGTGTGATCATCTGTGAGAGCAACATCTCAGATCATGACTTCCCATGGGTTTCTGGGGAAGACGTCTGATGGAGAACAGAGCAAGTCAAGCCTTTCTTCAGAAGATCATCCTTTGGGGAATCTGTAGTTGCGTCTTATGGCACATGATCTCATGTTGCATAGACTAAAGAAAGATTAATCAGCTCTTTCCACTCATTCCTGGGAACTCTGCTAACAAGGAATTGAGGTGACTCATCTGAGAAAAGCTTCTTTAAAAAAACAACAGCACCACCAAAACCCTACATCTTATTTATATCTTTTCAGGCCCAAGAATATCCTATCTTCTATTTTTAACATTACTTTCTTCTGATGCCTCATCAGAAGTATAGAAATTGTTCCTAGATTTTTAATTCATTTTATTGTTGCCTTTTGTTTTTATGCTAAATCATTTCCTCTTCCATTTGCCATTAAACTTTTTCTTGTAGCCAAGAAAATCATTTAAGCAAAGCACTGCTAGCAAGTCTGACTTGCAAGTAGACTACAACTCACATCCATCATCCCCACCTCCTTACTGAGAGGAGAATGTGTTTCCCTGTATGTTTTTCCAGGACCAAGATTAAAGTCTATCAGATTTAGCCTTTTTTTTTTTGAGTTGTTAGCATTTATATTATTATAGTCACTGAATATATCATTCATTGGATTTTGCTTTCTATTCTTTGCATCGGTTCATGAAATTCTTACCATGAATCTCTGAATTTCTAATATGTTACAATAATATTTTATTACAGTCATATACCAAAATTCCTCAGTCATTTCCCAATAAATGGAAACCCATATTATTCCCAGTTTTTTTTTTACTACTGCAGTATTACGAATATTTTGTATATATACATATATTTAGATGTCCCTATAACCTTTCTTTTTGACTTGACCATCTCAGCTAGTACTGGGATCACTAAGTTAAAAGGTATAAATTATTTAGTGATATTTCTCTCATTCAATGATTTTTTTAAGCTTCATTATTCTTCTTGTCTTTCACATTTCTATTTTTATCTTCCCTCTTCTCCCCTCCCCTCCAATTATACTCCCACATTTGGTTACCACCTCAATTTAATTTTTATTCATAATATATTGGACTAAAACTTGACCAGATATAGCTAGGCAGACCACTCAATTTATGTGATGTTTAGAGACTTGACTCCTAAAGACCAACTCCAATCCAGGGTCAAAGTACAAGAGGTTTACTTATTTTAGGCTAACTTTGGTGAGAATCAAAGAATTTTAGAACCAGAAGGGATCATGTGAAATTATCTAATCACAGGATGACAATGTCAAAACTGGAAGGGGCCTCAGAGAGTACCTAATCCAGTGGGGCCAAACTAAAATAGAAATAGGTGCCATTAATCTGTACATAAGGATCCCTGTGAGTCACATATTAAATTAGTTTTAAATTTTAATATCATCTACATTTTGTTGTATTTTTATTTAATTTGTTAAATTTTCTCCAGTTACATTTTAATTCACTTCAGCTTCACACACTCATGAGAATTGCTGGCTACATGTCTGATACCTCTGATTTAATCTAAACTGTATCTGAATCATTGCCTTTATATGTATCCAACATAAGCCTATTCATCCACTTATTGAGGATCTCCAGCGAGGGAAAAACCACTATTTCCCAGAGCAGCCCATTTCAGTTCTGGATTGCTGTAATCATTAAGAAGTTTTTCCTTACATCAAACTCAAATCTGCCTCTTGGTGACTTTCACCTTTGCTACTAATTCTGTTTTCTGAGGCCAAGCAGATCAAATTTAATCCTTTTTCCTACAAGAGAGCCTTTCAAGTGCTTGAAGACAGCTACAATTCCCCACCCCCTTGAAGTTTTCTTTTCTTTAGACTAAACATTTCCAGTTCCTTCAGCTAACTCATATGGCTTCATCTTAAGACCCTTATTGCTCTCCCCTTGATGATCTCCAGGTTATCAACCACCTCATTTAAAGATAAGAAGCTGAGGAAATTCAATTTAGAACGAGTCACTTAACCTCTCAGCGCCCCCAGGCATCTCTTTAAGATTATGAATTGGGGGGAAGGTGCTAATCTTCATTGATATAGGGAGTTTCCTCATAGGGGACCTTCTTACAGAGATGAAATAACAATTATGTGCCATAAATCCCTCCAAAACACATGTATCATTTATAAAATTATTATGTAGCCACTGTATAAACTCTGGACTCTTAATCCCAACTCATATCCACATTGGCAAATCCTCAAAGCCCAGATTCCCCTCAGGGTTCTAGAGGTAACACTAAGGGACTTGGAGTTTTTTCTAAGACTATTATCCAAGCCCACATTCCAGTGTGTTCTCTCAGATATCAGTTACCAGTTAATATCATTAAAACCAGTGTTAGGGGCCATGTTCTCCCCTCTAGCTCCATCTGAAAAGAGGATTCAAATTCAAAGCATTTGCTAAAACGAATTTGTCCCACTAAATTCACTTGCAAATGTAATCCAGCAAAAGGATTCCTTTGTCTTTAGGATGTGGTGTTTCTGTAGTCCTAACAATTTGTTGCCAAGCTGGGTCAAGAAGATAGATCCTTAGGACAGTACTAATGGATTGGGCTTGGTTGCTGGAAAATTCTGGCATGGACTACATCACTAGATTTCAGATCCCTGTGACCTTTCAAAGTCATACAGAGCCCTGTACCAAAGAAAAGAAGATATAAACAGGAAATGGCTCCATCCCACACTTACTTAGGGTCCTGCCTGATGGGAGAAAGGGCTCCTACCCCTCATAGGCCCTCTGAGAATTAGCCTTCTATCTCAAGGTGAACAGGAAAAAAAAAAAGACCAAGCTTCTCCAGTAAGGCCTTTTATGTGCCCACTCTACTCCAGATCAGCAATCAACCAAAAGATGCTTTCCTTATCATTCAGTAAGTAGATAGCAAACAGTCTGAGAATAACTGTGCATGCTCTAAAGTGGAAAGCCAGACCCCTCTATTGCATAGCATCACAAACTTCTAGAAGCAGGCTTACTCTTTCCCAAGACTTGGGGGAATTGTATCAGACAAAGCACAATATGCATGTTCCTACACACTGGGCTTTCATTGGCCTCTATTACAATAACATAAAAAGAAAGATGAGAATTGAAGCACCTATTCAAATAGTTGAAGCTAAACTAGGCAAAATTACCCAGAAAATGTTTTCTTTTAGTGCTACCATCTATGATTCAATGAAGTTTTTCTCCTTTGAGCTAGTGGTTTAATTACTTCAGTTCTTCACTTTTTAATGTGTCTAATATTTTGGCAGCTTAAAAAGTAATGCATATGGTTTATAGGTCTTATTACTGGAGTGGTTTCTAGCTTCCCCCTACCTTTCTCCATTTCTGTTTCAAAATGCTTCCACTCTTTGCATCTAGAAAACCACTTTGCATATGGTTCTTGGTAAATTATTCTGGTCAGTCTCATGGACTAACTGCTCTTGCATTCCTATTCCACATGCTAGGGAAGGTCTCGACACAGTAAAGGTTTCAACCTGCTTCATTAAAAAAACAAAACAACAAACATTTAGTGATATCTGTCCCATTTTGAATACCCTCTCTAGCTTATAAACACACAGCACATGAAAGAATTAAAAGCAATAATTTAGTTCAGATTGGGCAACATGGTTTAGTAACAGGTACAGAAACCAGCCTGTGATAGATACCCCAATAGAAGGATGGGATAGAAGGCAAGAGAAGTGTGGACTGGAAAGATGAGAAAGCAATGTTTACAGTAAGGAAAGAAAGGAGAAGCTTATTTCAACAATGCTCTAGTTCTTTTTAAATAGCTAGAAGTAGTAGTCCTAGCTTCTCTGTTCATTTCAATCACTTAAAGCAATGTAAATGGCAATGAACATAAATGTATTGTTTTCAAGGAAGATTTATTTAATTTTTCCCCCTTTGCAGATTGAAATATAACCTCTTAGTCTCCACTTTCTTGTCTAGTTTCCTTCTCATCTGGACTTCCACATATGGTATGGGATGAAATGAACTGTTAAGTGCCTTGGGGCTGACCAAAACAAAGGTTAGATTATAATCTAGCATCCTGTATTCCTTCTTTGTGCTTTGTACCTGTTACCTTCATACATCCCTGTGTGCACTGCTTCTCCTCACCAAAGTAAAAATATGGTGTGGTGTATTATTTAGATTATGAAGTATTGGACATGACTATTCATCACTCAATTTGTATTTCATGTCCAGTTAATGCTCTTAGTTCTTGTCAGGTTCTATTCATGTTGGGGTGACACAGGGATAGACATGAAAATGAAATATTAATCAGACTAAAAACATTAGTGTTTGGGTATGGAATTGTTTCACTGGGATGTATTGGAAAGGTCATTGCCAAAATGAAATTGATGTTCCCTTTTTATGCACATAAATTTTAGGTGGGTGGTTTGAATAGTGTTTTAAATTATACAAAAGATTTACATTTATAAGAGAAGAGACCCCTTCTTTATGATAGAGAGTTCAGCCCAATCACCTCTCTCCCTATTCTACTGCTTTCGGTGGTCAATCTAACAACTACAATACTTCTTTAAACACTTGCTGAAATCTCCTGGAAAACTTAGGCTCTTCCTGGAAATTGCCTTGTGTTTTCTATCAGGTTAGAAAACTAATGGAAAAAAAGTAAGTTTGTTGTCTGGAACCTGCTGGTGACAGGGGGTGGGGGTGGGGTGCAAGGCCAAGGTTAAATGTTTGAATCTTATCAACGGGAGATAATAATGTTGGGAGAATTTGAAATAAATTATCTCGATTTTGAATAAATTAATTTCCTGAATTCTTTGGAAACTTCAGCTATTTTAGTAGTGGAATTCCGATGCTTTCTGTCCAACACTAACAAAGGCAAGAAAGGGCATAAACTAAAACTAATGTTTTAGAAAAATCAGGTAAAACATGAAAGTTAAGCCTTTTCTTTGTTGACAATATGAGACTGAGAATGCTTGAAAGATTTCATTATAATGTTCAAGCCATGTTCCTGGTAAAGACATACTTTGCCAGAGATGAGTTCAGAATAAAAAATAATTGTATAAAGTAAAGTAGGTAAAAGATCTTTATGTCCTTGTGAACTCCCTAAGCTTTGGGATTGTTTGTATTTATTATAGTTTATCTTGTTCTTCCCTTTCCCTGTTTTACTTGATTCTGAATTACATTTTACTTGGGCTCATGAGGGTGACAGTACAATATCTTTGGCTTCTTGAGAGGAGAAAATAGAGAGCTCGGAGTTCCTGGAGACAGTAAAAAGGCCTAGCAGAACAAGACTTAAATGCTATTTAATCATCTCAATGATTACAGCATGTAAACATTCTAGAGTTCAGATTCTGTGAATGACAATGTTCTTTGTTCCTCACTGTCTTACTCTTTCTATTCCTCTCCCTCCTCCATATCTGGACAAGCATCAAAGGATCTCCTGCTGGCTAAGTGAGCAGAACCCTGAAAGTTAAACATTGGGATGAAACTAAGATGTTCTTTTGGAAGAGATGAATGTGCATACTTAAGAATAGGGTAGGTAACAAAAATCCAGCTGCAAATAGAAATGGCCCTGCTGCGTCCACAATTCTGCCTATGGAGTTCTAATTGGTCTTGTCCTGTATGTTGTCACACACTTGGACACAATAAAGCCTCTCTCTCTCTTTTTTTAAACAATTAGCATCCTGGCAAGTGTCCTGTTCTTAAAAGTTACATATATATAGTCCCTATTTCTGGAGCAAGTTCTTAGAATTGTAGTTAACGTGGTGGAAATATAAACTGTAACCAAGACATATTTGTCATTGTAGTTAGTGATAACTTTATCAAAAAGGTATGATACTGGGCCTGCGTTCCTCAACCCCCCTCCACTCCTCTTTTTCTTATTAAAGAGAAGTTCATGATGACCTCTTGGGTATATTTCTTAAAAATACCGTTGGCTTTAAATTGCATTACTTTTTGAACCTTTGGAATTTCACAAGAGGTGTCAAATTTAGCTGACCCCAAACTTTTCAGTTGAACAAAAAAAAATAGCTAGAGGGAAAAAGCATACAGTGTTCTAAGGATATATGACCTATAAAAAGAATTAGATTAGAAAAGGTTTAAATGATCTTGTTAAGTGGTCCCTTAGAGCTAATTTTTTGCTTCCATGGGTGGTTTGTGAATGTAGTAGGACTTGATGCAGATTAATTTTCAACACCTTGTAGCAATCTAATCAACTTGACTTACAGCTAGGTCCCTATTAGTACGAATAATGGATTCCATTTGAGTTCATACTATTTGAATTTATAATTACATAAAATATGGTCATTAGTTCCAGTACAATGGAAATATGCAGTGCAAATTCAAATAATGTGACTGCTTCAGAAGACTCATTATTGGCTCTAATTAGGACCTAGCTGTATATTCATTAAATTCCTACTATGTGTAAGGCACTGAGCTTAATAAAGCCTTTCTCTAAAATAACTATTAGCTGACCTTACACTATATTAAACATTACATTAAAAAAAATGATTCTCTTCCATGTCTGTCGAGAACATTCCAGGGGTCAGATTTTTTTTTAAAGGATTCCAGTCACTGATTTTATATTATATATAGATTTTCTTTCTATTCAGAGCTCACCAGAGTTTTGAATGAGGGTGGAAACATAGATGAGGTAAGGTGAGGGAGAGGAATAATTCTTCCTGGGAGGGCATACTTCCTCTTTGTCCAGAGGTCTAAGGACCATTATCTCTGGGACCTTGAGCCTTGAGGCCTTCCACTTGCCTGCACTGTAAGCCATAGTTCTAATGCTTGCTCTGGACCTGAGATACTGACCTGAGGATCCCCACACAGACGCATCTATATTTTGTGTGTTGCTGTCACAGTTACCATGGCAATTCTGCCTACTAAATATTCTTGCTTTAGGTGAATGCATTCCCACTTACAACGCTGCTTCTAGTCTGTCAGTTAATAAGCATCATTAAGTAGTTAAAAGGTACCAGCTCCTTTGTTAAGTGATGAGGATAAAAAGAAAGGAAATGCCCCCCCAATCCCTCCCCACATCACTCCTTGTTCTCAAGGAGCTCATGGTCTAGTGCGTGTGAACAACGTCAAACAACTATGTTCAAATAAGATATATACAGGATAGATCGGAGAGAATCATAGCGGGAAAGTGCTCGCCCTTAGGAGGGTTAGAAAAGCCTTCTTGGCATTTTAGCTGGGACTTGGAGGAAGTCAGGGAAGTATTCCAGGCATAAGGAACAGTCAGGGAAAATGCAAATTGTCAGGAGATGGAGTTAAAGAAACAGTGAGAAGGCCAGTGTCACTCGATTACAGAGTAAATGAAATGGAGTAAAATGTAGGAAGATTGGAAAGACAGGAAGGGGATAGGTTTGGATGAATTTTAAAAGCCAGAAGATTTCATGTTTGATCCTGGGGGTAATAGGGAGCCACTGAAGTTTATTGAATAGTTAGGTGATATGGTTGAGCTTACACTTTATGAAGATCACTTTGATAGCTAACTGGAGTGGGGAGAGATTTGGGACAGTGAAATAAATCAGTAGGCTATACAGTACTCTAGGTGCGAGGTGATGAGGGCCCAGGATTGGGTAGTGTCAGTGTAGAGAAGGAGGTGTATATAAGAGATATCATGAAGATGACGTCCATAAGGCTTGGCCATGGAATGAAGAATTGAGGATGACACCAAGCTTGTAAGCCTGGATGACAGGAGCATTATGATACCCTTGATGGTAATGGGGGAGTTTAGCAGAAGGGAGAGATTGAGGAGAAAGGTAATGAGTTCACTTTCAGACACAATGAGTTTAAGATGTCCATTGGACATCCAGTCTGAGATATCTAATAGGCAGTTGGAGGTCAAGAGACAGTAAAGGGCTGGGCAAATAGATCTGAGAACCATTAGCATAGTAATGATAATTGAATTCATGGAAGCTGGGGTCTTGTATGACCAAAATGGTACCAAAGGGTCATAGATGAAAGTTAGAAGGGACCTTAAGTTCAGCTAGTCTGAATCCTCCATTTTTCTAGATTTTTTTTTTCACATAAGATGAAACTGAGGTCCACTGAGGTTTAATGGCTTGCTCATGGTCGTAGAGACAGATATGGTCAGTCAAGATTTAAACTCTGGCCTTCTGACTTTAGAGTCAGTGCTCTTTCTACAATACCATACTACTTCTCAAAAGCTATGGTCTGCTATAGCCCTAGCAGAGCCTAGGCTCTGTGGTTCTGCCTCTTTACATCCTTGTTAGCCTCAAGTATCTCTCCAAGAATAGTCACCTGATTGCTATTTTTGGCCCTGAGGTTGACACTGAAGATATAAAGGATCTGTCCTTTGTCTTTAAGGGGCTTACAAACTAGTCGATAAGACATGTGTATGCATGAAACATCATTTTCCCAAGCTATTTTTATTATCCTTTCTGTTTTTTACTTCATTATTTTTTATTTTACTTTATATTTTGAAGGCAATTGGGGCAAGTGACTTTCCCAGGATCACACAGCTAGTAAATATCTGAGGCACCTATCTGCCTCTTGACTTTATTATTTCTGTCAGTGGCATGATTTTTCCTGTTTATATACAAATCTCTTGACTGGGATATCAATCATATGCTTTCAAGCACACTAGCTGTAATGTTTCCAAACAATTTATTTGTAGGGAAAGAAGAATCAAAGAACATACCGTGAATTTTAGTACCTTCAAGTCTGACAAAATTCCATGTTGAGTATTTCCTAGTGTCACCAGTAGCTGCACGACAATGAAGATGATGAAGTTTCCTCTCAAACTAGGAAAGTGATTCAGTAGATCTTATCTTCTTTATCTCTTATGACCTCTGCAGCAGTTTTCTGCAGCTTCCATTTTAATTGACTTATTTCAGTGAACTTCACAAAGGTGTCATCTGCTGGTTGTGAAGGGACCTACTCTGAGCATTCTTGGTACCACTCAGGGCAGCTTAAGTCTTGGTCTGGTTGGGTTCTCTCTTCCAAAAAGCTCTCAGCCCTAGCTAGCATCAATGTACATAACTAGAAAGCTGTTCCCTCTTATTATAGTTCAACAAGGAGGAGGGGGAGGGCCATAGGGTCACCTTTGAGGAGTAGCATAGCCTCTATCTTTGAACCTTTTTCTGCTTGTCCCTGGAGTTCTTGTCTCTCCCCTTCAAACTTCATGAAAGTCCCTAACACAAGAGTCTGTCTTCAGTTAGAGAGAAAACCCCTAATTCTGATACCTGGAGTGATTGTCTACCACCCAAGGGAATATCAGTTTATCAATGGTTACCTTTTATCTTTTCCATTTGTGTGGGATTGATGAATGGGTGAGCAAAAATAAAGTATTAAACACTTGCTAAATCCCATGGACTCTGTTAAGATATCTCACCCGCAAGTAATTCTAATGGGGGAAAATAACACATAAAGGGGAGATGGAAGGGGTTGTGGCATGACTGGAGATGTCCAAGGAATGCCATGGAGGAACAGACAGAACAATATCAGAACAAGGAGGCTCCAGGGGTGGAGTCCATTTTTCCACAGGAAAAGGTAGAGGTCAAGTGGAGAAGACATGATTGAAGGTGTCTGGGGAGAGGTCCAGATTAAACATAAAGATTTGGGAATTCTCAGTGTTGAGGTAATAGTTAATTATAAGAAGTGGATGAACTCTCCCTGAATGAATGTAAAATGAAAAGAGCAGAGGGCTAAGGATGGTGGACTGAGATTTTGGATGGAGGAAGAAAAAGTCATCAGTGGGGAAAGGGCACCCAGGAACACTGACTTTTTGAGGAATTTCTTTGGTCATGCTCAGAATGTCTTATGTGCTGAAAGTAGCCAGGGCCTTTGTCATCCTTAAAGCACCCAAACAATAAAGGGAGGAGGGGCAAGAGAATAAGCATCTATTAAACACAGACTGTGTGCTAGACACTGTGCTAAGCAGTTTGGGGTGTAGGGTGTGTTTAGGGAGGCCTGGTACCTCTGATTTGATGACTGCCCAGCCCTTTTCATGGCTGCTTTCCACCTTTTGGTGTCCACCTGTTCTACCCAACTCTCACCTGTGATTCCAAAAAGCTGTAGCATGCACAGTGACCACACTCTGGCAAACTGTTTCGACAGATGGGCTTAAACCAGGTTGAGGGTAACTGAGAGGTCAATTCTGTGCCGCTTGTGCTAATTTTGGCCTAACAAGTAACATTAAGAAAACACAGGTGCTCCATCAGCCACCACCACACGTCCACATGTGGAACCATCAGTTACAGCAAAAGCTGGGGATAAGTTCGTTTACCTTGGCACTATGCTTTCCAGGGATGTATACACTGATAATGAGGTTGATACATGCATTACCAGAGCAAGCTCAGTGTTTGGGAAGCTCCAAAGGAAAGTATGGTAGAGAAGAGGCATTAGACTGACTACCAGACTGAAGGTCTACAGAGCCATTGTGCTGACCTCGTTGTTGTATGCCTGTGAAACCTGGACAATCTACCAGTGCCATGCCAGGAAACTGAATCGCTTCCATTTGAATTGTCTTAGGAAGGTTCTGAAGATCACCTGGCAGGATAAGGCACCAGACACTGAGGTTCTTACTCGAACTAAATGGCTAAGCAATCAAGCTCTGCTTCAGAGAGTGCAACTCTGATGGTCTGGCCATGTTGTTTGAATGCAAAATGTACCCTTGTCAAAAAGACTGTTTTGTGGAGAACTCACACAGGGCAAGTGTTCACATGGTGGTCAGAAGAAGTGATACAAGGACCCTCTCAAGGTGTCTCTCAAGAACTTTGGAATTGATTGTGCAACATGATAGATATTGGCACAGGACTGGTCAGCATGGCATGCTCACATCAGAGAAGGTGCTGTGCTCTATGAGCAAAGCAGAATTGAGACAGCTCAAAGGAAATGCAGGATGTGCCAATTGAGAGTATCCCCCACATATGTTCCTGTGGATTATTTCTCCCTGACCTGTGGCAAGCATTCTGGGCTCGTATTGGTCTGATCAGCCACAGTCAGACACATTGAAACTTGACTTTAGCGTAATTTTGTCATTTTGGTCCTCTTATAGAATGAAGGACAACAGCCAATGCTAAGCAGTTCACAAATACTATTTCATTTGATTCTCACAACAACCTGTGAGATTTGCTTTATCATTATTCCCATTTTACAGATGAAGAAACTAAGGCAGACAACAGTTAAGTGACTTGATTGGGTTCAAACAACTATTAAGTGTCTGAGGTAAAATTTGAAATTACACCTTGACTCCAATCCCAGTGGACTACCCATTGTACCAGAGCAATGTGGTTGCTAATAGTGTATAGAACAGCGCAGTACATGTTTTATAAAACTCTTGGTTACTTATAGATGAGAAAACCAGGGTCAGGGAAGTGAAGTCAGCTCCTGAAAGGGATACATGGAATAAGCAGCAGATGTGGGATATGAATACTGGTTTAAAATTTTCTTGGGGGAGGCAATCAGGGTTGAATAGCTGGCAAGCGTCTGAGGCCAGATTTGATTTTAGGTCTTCCTGACTGCAGAGTTGGTGCTCTATCCACTGTGCTACCTGACTGTCCTCTTTTTTCTTTCAGGATTATGCTTAGCTTTGCTGGGTATGATATTTTCATCCAGGACCCCAGTTCTTTTGCTCTTTGATATGTTGTGTTCCAAGTCCCACAGTCTTTTAAGGTCACTGTTACTAGGTCTTGTGTGATTCTAATTGTGGTGCTGCTATATTTAAATTGTTTTTCTTTTCTTGTTGCTTATAATATCTTATGCTTGAGCTCAGGGTTTTGGAACTTGACTCATATTCTTATGCATTTTCCCCAGGGTATCTCTTTCAGGTGGTGATCAGTGGATTTTTTTCTATTTCTACTTTCCCCTCTTATTCTAATGCTCTAGAACAATTTTCTTTAACTATTTCTTGTATTATCATATCAAGAGTCTTTTTTTAATCATAGCTTTCAAGTAGTCCAATTATTCTTGTAGTTTCTCTTGATCCATTCTTTAAGATCAGTTGTTTTTCTTATGTCTCACATTCTCTTCTATTTTAAAAATTCTTTATATTTTATTATTTATTGATCTCTTATAGTCTCACTGGCTTCCCCTTGCCAAATTTTGATTTTCAAGGAGACATTTTTTTACTTAAGATTTTAGATCTCCTTTTCTGATTGGCTAACTTTCTTTTCATAATCTTGTTTTTGTTGGATTGTTCTTATTAAGTTTTTAAAGTTTTTCCTTAGTCTCTCTCATTTGATTTTTAAAGTCTTTTTTAAAGTTCTTCTATGAATTCTTTTTGAGTAGGTGCCCATTTGACATTACTGTTTGGGGTAGAAGATGGTTTCTTTGCTTCAGTATCCTCCTCTGAAGACAAATCCCAGTATTCTTTATTCCCATAGTAACTCTCTATGGTTAGATTGTTTGCTCTTTGCCTGTGCATTTAAAAAAATGTGTAGGAAGCTTAGTTTTTATAATCACCTCTAGTCCTTGGGTATGGGGGATAGTGCCTCTGGCTTTATATTCTCCTTTAGTTCTCCCTTCTGTCCTGGAACCGGAACCAAGACCTCCAGCTTCCTGTAACTGCCCCCCACCCAAACCCCCTTGCTTCTCCACTCACTATGGAGTATGTACTGGTTCCTTCTTGCCTCCTGCCATGTCTCCACAGCACAGCTAGGTCTGGCATTTCTTGTCATTGAAGTTCCCTCAATCTTCCCTGGCTCAGATGCCCAATACCTAAAAGTTCTGGAAGCCTCCCAACCCAGTAACCCCAGGACTTGTGATTTGTGGTTTAAGTTGTCCTAGGACCAACCTTGTCCTGGGACCTTTCTTTATATCTTCTCCAATTGTCCCAGACCTGTGGTCTGCCCCTACTCTTATTCATTCTTACCAGCTCAATATTCACCCTAAGGTGCTGTTTCATCTCTTTTGTGGGTGAAAATCTTGAGACCTTGGAATTTTCTGACCTATTCAACCATCTTCCCAGAATCCTCCTTGAATACTGGCTTTTTGAGCCCAAATCTAGGGGTCTTTCTATCGTACCATATTCCTTCTAGGTCATGGAAACAGGGGAGTTTATAATGTGTTTCAGTAAAGCTCAAGATTGTGCACTTGAAAAAGACCAGATATGGTTGGTATCTTCACAACGATCCTGAATATTGTGCCATCTAGGATGGCTGCTGTCCACAACAAGCATTTACTCTGTATCATTTCAAGCTGTGTAGTCTTTGTCCCAATACATTGAGGATGGCATCTCTCAGCACAGTCTGAGAGTGTGGATAAGATCCCTTGAGCTCTTGTACCCAGTCTCATAGTGCGCTGAGAGGCATTGGAGTGGAGAGATGGCCCCTTTGTTATGGTAGTACCAGGGAGTTGCAGGGTTACAAATTCCATCTGTTGTGAATAGTCTGTGGATAGCCAAAGAGGGGCAGTGCTGAGCTGGCTGCATCTCCAGAGCCAAACTACCACTAACTAGGATACAATTACGGATAACTTGATCCCTTTCCAACCTAATTCAGAGCTTCCATTATGTGTCCTTAGAGTTGGACCAAGTTTGTCCAAATATCATTTTGTTTACCTGACCTAGTTAAATGGCTTAACTTTTGTAACATGGGGCTGGATTTATAGCTCTTTTTTTTTCCTCTAGATTCATAGACTTTTAGAGTTGGAACCCAGGCTCCCAGACTCTAAGGCCAAAGTTTTACTTGTCTCTATTTTTAATAGTCTATTTTCTATCTAGTTCTGCTAATTTTACATTGGGCATTTCTGTGTCCCTTTCTGGTAGTATCTATGTGCTCAAATGACCTCCATTGGTCAGAGGGATAGAAGCAGGAGGGTCAGGTGTTCTAGACTCACCTAGAGTTATTGTTGGGGTTTGTGATGATCCTTTTTTTGTGTAGAAAGTTCATAGTTAAGCAACTCCTGAGTAAGGAGTAGAGTCAGACTATCCCATACTCCTTCTACCTAAGGCCACACTCGAAGGAGAGAATATTTTCCTGTTTTGATTCATTTGTGCTAGATTTTGGAGTTGCCAAGACAAGGGGGGAAAAGAGACTTTTAGGCTAGGTGGGGAAGGGTGTCCCCTTCTTAGAAATACCTTGCAGACTCCCTTCCCCAACACTCTTTTATCCTGTCTATATTCATATATTTAGTCTGCCTATATATCCATGTTGCTATAAGCTAGTCATAAGTTGACAAATGACTTGGGTCCATCACTTTGCCTATGTGGGCCCAAGCTTCCTCATATGTAAATTGAAGGGGTTAGATTAAATAGTCTGTAAGGATCCTTGAGTTTTATGAATTTGTGTTTCTCCATGTTGGAATAGAATTCCATATGAAAGGCAGGGACAATATCTTTGCCCTGATCCAATGACTCCTAGCTTAGAAATGATCAACTTTAGATCTAGAAGGAGCCTGAGAGATCACTTAGTCCAACTCTTTTATTTCACATATGAGGACCCTGAGAACCACAGAGATTAAACAACTTGCTAAAAAGTCACAAAGGTAGGAACTAGCAAAGTCAGATTTGAAACCAATTCCTTTGACTTAAAATTCAGTATTCTTTCCAGAATGGCACTTATTGCAAACAGCAAATGTTCAATAAGTCATTGTTAACTAAAGTATCTGTGTGCTATTTTGCCATGCACTGACAAGATGTTGGTGTGTTCTTATGACATTTTAATAATTCACATTTGTAAAACACTTTTGTTGTTGTTCAGTTGTTTGCTCTTTGTGAGCCCATTTGGAGTTTTCGTGGCAAAGATGCTCGAGTGGTTTGCCATTTCCTTCCCTAGCTCATTTTATAGATGAGGAAACCGAGGCAAACAGCGTTAAGTGACTTACCCAGGGTCACATAGCAAGTAAGTGTCTGAGGCCAGATTTGAACTCATGAAGATGAATCTTCCTGATTCTACCCCCAGTGCTCTATCCCCCATGCCACCTAGCAGCACTTTAGTGTTTACAAAAACTCTATTTGCAATGTCCTATATTCAATCCAAGTTACCAAGTCTAGCAGGTCTTATCTCTACTACATATCTTGCCTGCATCCCATTCTTTCTTCTGGTTCAGGCCCTCATCACTTTTCACTTGGACTATTGTAATGACCTCCAAATTGGTCTCCCTGAAGTCAGTCTCTTCTTTCTATAATTTCAGAGTGGAGTAATAGATTGGACAATGGATTGGTAGTCAAGAAGATCTGGTCAAACAATTACTACCTGTGTGACCTTGGGCAAATCACTGCCATTCTGAGCTGTCTCCTCATCTGTAAAATGAAGGGATTAGACTCAATGACATCTGTTGTCCTGACCCCTCTAAATCTGTGGCCCTGTGATCCATTTCCCACACACTTGGTGAGTTTATATACTTAAAACAAAACTTTGATTATCACCTCCTTGCTTAAAAATCTCCCCAGTTCCTTATTGCTTATGGGTTAAAATACAAACTTACAAACTACAACCTAGTGTTTTCAAACCTTCCACATTCTAGCTCTCTTCCACTTTCCAAGCCTTATTTTAAGTCTTAATTTAAAATTAAAATAACATTAAGTCTTATTTTGTCTCCTTCACAATATTCCCGTTAAACTTTCCTGCTTGGTATTCCCTAAACACAACACTCTCTATCCCCTCCATGTGTTTGCACCAGCCACCCTGTGTCTGTAATACACTCTTTTCTTTTCTTTCCCTCAGAGAATCTGTGCTTCACTTCAAAGAAAAGCTCAGGAACCACCACATCCTAGGAGAAGCTTTTCCTAATTCTTTCAAGTTATCAGTGCTCTCTCCCTCTTGAAATGAATTTGCATTACTTTGTATTTACTCACCTGAGTATGTTATATCCTTGAGGTTGAAGGTCATTTTTGTCTTTGTATCCTGTATGCCTAACACAGGGTCTTGCGCATAGGAGATATTTAATAAAAGTTTGGTGAATTGAATTGAACCTGAAAAATTTTAAGTGACCTTCTTCCTTCTGTGGGAGTGCCTGAAAGCTACACAGAGCTTTAAAGATGCTCTTTGCATCAGCATCTGTTCAAAACCACAGATCACAAGCTAACCATCTAATGCTTTCCTAAAGCTTTTTTCTTTTTTTAACCAGCCCAAATAAGAGGACAAATTAATTTAAAGCAAAGGCTTTAATTTAAAAGGATTAGTAAGGTAAACAACAAGCAAAGGCATAGCTATACAAATAGGGGTACACTCACAGATTCCCTTACTATCTGCCACATGTAGACTGGACAGTTCATATTCATAGGGCTGCATCCTAGCTTTATCTTTTCTGGCTGGGAAGCTGGTGCTGACTACTTCCCCAAGTAGCTGCTAATGTCATATTCTAGGCATTTAAAAAAAAATTCTGGCTCTCCTTATTTTGCCCAGGATAGAGGCGAAGCAGCTACTCACCAGCCTATTCTCAACCATCAGCACTGAAGTTTTAACCTACTCTGTTTTTCTGAACGGGGCCAATTCCCTTCTAGGAGCTCACCATAATAATGCCTGACTTAGTGTAGATGCTGGATCAGCTTTGGCCCTACTGCAGCTTAGAAGTTTGAAACTTGAGCAATCTACTAGCCTCAGTTTCTCTAGCAGCAAGGACTACAGATGTTTGCCACTACCTATAACTGGACATCTTTGCTCACCATACTACTAGTGCTCTGTTGAATTACAATGGACTCTTCTCCAGAGACTGTTACCGAAAATTCCTTTAGGAATATATCCCATAGCCTCAGGGCTATTTCAGCTCTTTTGTGACTTGGAACTAGAGCTGTACCTGGCCAACATGGACAGAAATCTTTTGGTCAGACTTGTCCTTTGAGTTGTTTTATTTTATTTTATTTTTTTAAAGCAATCAGGGTTAAGTAACTTGCTCAAGGTTACACGGCCAGTTATTTCTGGGTGTGGTGCTGAGTATCTGAGCCCAGATTTGATCCAGGTCATCCAGACACTGGAGCTGGTGCTTTTACTCGCTGTGCTACCTGGCCACCCTGAGTTGTTTTATTTCAACCTCAATGGCAACTCTCTCAAGTCTATCTGATATTTAGGTTGGCATAAGTAAATTTCTTTCATTTCCCATCATGCCTTTGGCAGCTAACATTAGATAGCATAATGTTTATTCTGGGTAAGTTATGCTTATAATGTTTATTGTATTTATTCTTGATGTCTTACTGTATGTGCTAGGTATCTTTTTTTTTTTTACTAGTTGCTTATAATTCAAGACTTGTTTTAATGCTTGGAGAAGCTCTTGGATGAAGGGAGGGATACTTTCCCTACAGAATATGCATTAGTATTTAAGTTTTAAACAGTTATATATCTTCTTATAATAAAGACATTCCCCCCATGAGCTATTTTCTGCAAAAAACCAGGATTCCAAGACTTGAGAATTTTAGTCAGTACCAAGACCCATTGAAATTATTTGGGACTTCTGTCCACATCCTTCTAAGTGGAGTTGATTCTGTTCAAGGTCATGATAAAAGTGAACCTAACCTGAATGTTTTAGCTATGAATTCAAACCTCTAACAATGGCTATGTTCTAGAGTTTAGGGCAGAGGACGAGGTGTCTGAAAATATGGCCATCCTGGATTGGTCATTGATGAATACATCATACATCATCTTAAATTGGGTTGCTCAGGTCTTATCTCCTTTTCATTTGATTCTGTTCTCTAGAAATTGTGGATGACAGTATTTGGCACCACCCTCGTAGGTCCATGCAAAGGAATATTTAGAAAAAAATGATACCTTTAATTTATGAGAGAGAATAAAGAAAAAGTCTAAGAATACAAAGTTGAATTCTGATTACCACTGTTTTCAAAGGACTTTCACTTTGGGTTTGGACCCTGAAATATTCCTAAATTCTTCCAAATCTAATTTTCCTAAGCTTTGCATAGACCTGGAAAAGCCAGCTAGTGAGTGGGGAGGAGCTGCCTGTGTTTCAATAACAGAGTCTTGGACTTTGAGGACAGAATGAGAAAGTCAGAAATAATGCAGGTAGGAGGAACCCGAGAGCCCTGGCTTTCATTGTTCAGGAGATCCTGTTTGTTCCCTGAGTATTCTTCTCCAGAGCAATCATAGGACAGAGTTGTGTCTTTCATCTTATTTTTTTTTTGACCTCTGATAACTCTTTACGTGTTTTGCTCAGCTGTTCTTTCAGTCCCATTGCCAAATAAGGACTGAACCACATTCAGACCTGGCCAGTCGGCATCAGGAGGTCTTCATCATCAGACCATTAAAAATACCTCCATTTATAAATAAATAAATAAGGAAAATAAAAATACCCACCAAGCCCTGGGCCCACACAATAGCTGGAAGGCGGGAGTGCAGTGGCGTTTTCCTCTGTCAGTTGGTCACTGTGTTCTGTAAGCACTTCCATCCTGTCCAGGCCCTTGGTTAGTCTCCACCTGCTAGCAGCCTGGCTCTTGGAGCAAGGCTGACCTGGCCTCTCCCTCATTTTGCTGGCGCCAGCGGCTTGATGGGCCTTGTACTTTGATTATTTGTGTTAACAGTTAATTTAGCACCATGGGCCACGTGTGCCAAAGCTGCCTCCACTTCCTCCAGTCTTCCAACAAATGGGACTTTTATGAGATGCCTTTCACAGCAGCTCCTCCTCTGCCCTGCCCTCCCCCCATCCCCCTCCTCATCCCCCTCCATCTCAGCTGTAATCTTTTCTACATCTTGCAGGAAAAGAGCTATTTCTGGCAGCTCCATCCTCACCACTCACACCACTCAATCTGATTTAATGGAGATTTATAGACTCAGGGCTGTGTAGCCCTGAGGCGCTTTCCTGTGGAGGGTTTCTTTTTTTTTTTTTTTTTTGGGTGCCTGTGTTACGTGTGGAATTTTTTTTTTCCTTAGCTCTCTGGTGTTAGTGCTAGATGGCTGACTGCTAGCGTGACATTGTGTGCATACTTTATATTTTTTCCCCCAATGAAATGTTGTTACACAGCACATTTCTGATCCTGCTCCCCCTGGCAGCTAATTTGCCATGTTAAAATCCAACACACAGATCTGGTTTCACTAAATCTCTAGTATGTATATAGAATTCTTTATGATAATACCGCCTCAGATCTAAGGTGATGCATGTTTTGGCTCCAGATAGCAAATAAATCCATTCATAAGTACCTTCTTCCTTAACACTCGGCCTATTGCAACAGGCAAGAAAATGGGATTCTTTAAGAGGAGCTGTGGAGAAAGGCAATTGTAATCCAATAGAGTTTTCTAAACCCTGACTCTCCCTTTTGCTTCAAGAAATTAGCTTTCCTATAAACGTTTGAATGTGCACATGTGCATAGTATTACAAAAAAAGACAACCAATAATTTAAATGTTCAGTGAAAGAAAGCTAGTTACATGTCATAGATTTAGAACTAGAAAGAATTTCAGAGTTTATCTAATCTAATCGAGTCCCTCACTTTGCAGATGAGTGACTGAGGTCCAGAGGGACTTGTACCATATCATACTAATCCTAAGTGGCAGAATCAGAATCTGAACCCCTGTCCTCTGCTTTCATATATGACACTTTTCCAATCCATGGAATAGTTCTCCTTCCTGAGGAGAAAATTAACGTGCGATTAGGCTCTTTGCCTGACATAGAAAGAGGTTTCTATAAAGCCAGTGATGTTTAATTGAAACATCATCTGCAGTTCATGGAGTTTGGCTCTGCCCTCAGGAATGTGGGATTATAGGAATGGTCTAGTCTGGAGGGATTTGATTTTGATCCTGGGTCAGTCTTGCCTATTGTGGATCAGTTTCTGAGTGTTAAAGGGTTTCAGGTCTGTTTTCTGGTGGGTCTCAAAACATAGGGTCCAGTTTGGAGTGGAGCTAATCTTTGATGCCCTGGATTTGGATCTAGAGGCTGTGGGTTAAAATCCTGGATTGGTCCCTTTGCAAATTGTGGGAACTTGGTGAGTCACTTCTCTCTCTGGGTCTTACTTTCCTCATGTGGAAAATGAGAGAGTTTGACAAGATGTAGGTATGAGGCCTCTTCTAGTTCTAAACCTATTAACCCATGCTCCCTCATAGGTTCTGGAAGTTGCAAGAGTTCTTTCCAAACTCATATTACCTTGGGCTGCCCAAGGTTGCACCCACTGGACATTATGATAGAGAAACTGGGGGTTTTACCTCATTTTTCTGTTAGACATATTCTGTAAATATGTACTATATAGATGTATTTATATCATTGTATACAAGTATAGTCTCATAGAACATTAGAGGTGGAAGGATTGTGGAGATTGTTTAGTCTACATTCCTCATTTCACAAGAGGGCTCTGAAGTCCATAGAAGTTAAGTGACCGACCCTTCAAGGTCACAGTTAGTTAGAAATCAGGTTAGACTCCCCTCCCCCAAGGGTGTCTATGGAGAGATTTTAACTGTAAACTTGAAAGGGAAAAAAATAGTTACATCTTTATTTCAACATGACTGATTTCCTTTGTGATCCTATGTACTTTATTTTATGCATTTATTTTACTTTATCTTTGTGAAGCAATTGGGATTAAGTGACTTGCCCAGTGTCACACAGCTAGTAAAATGTCAAGTGTCTGAGGCTGTATTGGAGCTCAGGTCCTCCTGACTCTAGGGTGGGTTCTCTATCCACTGAGCCTCTTAGCTAACCCTATTTTATGCATTTAAAAACACTATTCTGAGGAAAGGTCTACAGGCTTCACTGTCAAAGGGGTTTCACTGTCAAAAGGTTAAGAACTCTTCTATTAACATATTTTCTTCCTAAATGTGAATACTGTTCCATTTCCTTCTTACTGTAGTCGTATGCATGCATTTAGATTGATTAGTATCTGTGCATCTCTAGACATAGTCATATGGTCCCGTGTATTCAGAGACAAAGAATTTTGAAGCTGTCCAGTCTAACTTGTACTTGAGTAACAGTCCCTTCTAGGACATCCCTAGTGGCAAATGGGCATCGAACCTTTGTTTAAAAACCTTTATGGAAAGAGAACCAATTCCTTGCTGAGGTCGCCCATTTCATTTTTGGATTACCTCCAAGTGTTAGGGAGTTTTCTCTTATAATGAGCCAAAATAACTTTTCTAAGAAATATAAGGCTTCCCCATTATACTACTTCAAATACAAGTAACATATGCCTCTTAAATCTTCTTTTCCCACTCCAAGCTCAACACGCTTTCTCTGTTTCCAACTTGGTGGCACAATTGACAGAGAGCTAGGTTTGGAGTCAGGAAGACCTGAGTTCAAAATGGGCTTCATACACTTACCACTTGTATGACCCTGGTCAAGTCACTTAACCTCGGTTTGCCTCAGTTTCCTCAAATGTAAGGTGGAGATCATGACAGCATTTACCTCACAGGATTGTTCTGAGGATCAAATATGATAAAATCTGAAGTGTGCTTAGCACAGTGCCTGGCCTGTATGCTTATTGTTATTATTATGTGATCATCTTATGGCCCGATGCAAAAGAATTACCAGATATAAACTTAGCAAATTTTATTTTTTGCCCTTCTTTTAAAAATATTTTTTATTTATTTTGTTAAATATTTCTCAATTCCATGTAAAAAATTTTTATATTCATTTTTAAAAATTTTGAGTTCCAAATTCTCCCTCTCCCTCTCTCCTGTTCCTTTTTCTTCCTTGAGAAGGCAATTGATTTGATATTGATTATACATATGTAGTCTTGCAAAACATTTCCATATTAGCCGTGTTGCAAAAAAACAAACAAACCCACAAACCAAAAAACCTCCCAAGGAAAAAATAAAGTAAAACCAAAAAGTATGCTTCAATTTTTCCTTCAGAATTCATCAGTTCTCTCTCTGGAGGTGGATAGCATTTTTCATCATGGATTTTTTTGGGTTTGTCTTAGATCATTGTCTTCATTAGAAAAGCTGAATCTTTTACAAATTGTAAAGAATGAGCTATTAATATTAATTAAGAATAACCGTTATTTATTATTAATAACAATCTTGTGATTTTTCACTATTCTGGCCTCCTCTCTATGGATTCATTCAAATTTATCAATGTCTCTCTTAAAAGGTGGTTCCTGGAACTAAATATCACATTCTAGATATGTTCTAACTAGAGCTGAGTATAATCTGTTAATTTTTTTCTTAGACTTAGCCCAATGTCCTAGTCCAAATTTCAGCAAACTCTAGCCTGAAGGTAAAATCTGAACCATTAAGTATTTTTGTATGGCCCCATGAGCTAAGAATGCTTATATATGTAAAAGGCTTTCTTGTCAGTCAAGTTATCTAGTTAATGGAGTCTTCTTAGATCTTAACTTTGTCCTCAGATGAGTATGCCTCCTAATTTTGTACAATTTACAAATTTGATAAGTGTGCTAAATCCATGTCTTTATCCAATTCATTAATGCAAATATTAAACAGTTTACAGCCAAGGATCTCTGAGGCACTCCATTAGGGGCCTTCTAATTTGTTGATAAGCCATTAATAATTGAGTGGAACCATTCAACTAGTTCTCAATCAATTTAGTTGTATTATTTTCTAGCTAACATCTCTCTAACCTATCCACAGGAATACTTAAAAACTTTGTCAAATGGCTTGCTAAAATATAGCCTTAATCCCCTTCTTTCCTCTCCTTTTCTGGCCCTCCCTCCAGTTCCATGAAATTAGGGGAGATTCCATACTTTTGTGGAGTGGGGATGGGTGGGAAGAGGTGTCTATATCTTTTAAAAACTGAACGTGACATCTAGATATCTAGCGGTCAGTTGTTTGGGCAAGGTTTGCCTTTGACATGCAAATGAGTATTAGGAATCTCTGCTTCTATTTTGACAATTCTTTTTGAAGGCTATTAATTAACTTCCTGATCGCCAAATACAAGGGTTTATTATTAGTCTTTATTCTGCTTGACTTATTTCTATATTTTAAAGAGTTATCTACCCCTTCTTCCTTGATACTCTCTCTTGTTGTGGCTTCTAGAGACATTGAACAATAATCCTGACCTTTTTTGGGGGTCTTTTTCTATGGCTCCTCTTCCTTGTGTTATAATCCCCACACTCCATTTCCACAACATGCACAGATTTCTCTGCCTTCTTATCATGGAATGTGTGGGATCTCAGAGGTAGGATGTGGGATTGTATTATCATTCCTCAATTATAAGAATTTGCTAGGGTTTTTTCAATTCAGATCACTCACAAATCTCCAGCCCTGACCTCCCTCTTATTCTCTAATTCTGCATTTTCAATTGTCAACTGGGTAGTATCCACTACTACCATTATCCTTTAGGTCACGGGTGGGGAACCTGAGGCCTCAAGGCCACATGTGGCCCTCTAAGTCCTCAAGTGGAGTCCTTTGACTGAACCCAAGTTTCACAGAACAAATCCACTTAATAAAAGAATTTGTTCTGGAAAACTTAGACTCAGTCAAAAGTCCACACCCAAGGACCTAGCAGCCTACGTGAGGCTTGTCTGATAATGTCTGTTGGTGGTATGACCATTCTTCTGTTTACTTAGGCTTGAAAACTCAGTCATATTTGGCTCCTCCCCCTTTTTTCCTATACCATATCCAACCAGTTTCCAAGTTCTATTAGTTCTACTTTTCAAGTCTTTTTCTTTTTGATCCCACTGACAACCATGACAGTACCCTTGGCTCCCATTACCTCTCATTAGGCTCATTCCAGCTGCCTCTGCCTTGCCTTAACATTTTCTCCTCAGGTATCTTACCACCTCCGGATTAATCTTTCTACAACTCATCTTAGATTACATTATTCCTCTGCTAAAAAACAAACAAACATATAACAGCAACAATAACAAAAATGTCACTGGCCCCCAGTTGCCTCTTGAACAAAGTTTAAGCTTCTTAGGTTGTCACTGAGGCCTTTTATGATCTGGTTCCTACCTACCTTCCCAGTTTTATCTCTCACTGTTTTCACATACACTATCAATGCTATAGCCAAATTGGACTCATTCTTAGAACATGCCTTCATTCATATTTGTTTTTTTAATTTATGCTACTTGTAAAAATCTTAACTATACTTCAAGGCCCACTTCATATTTTACTTCCATCATGAAGCATAAGTAACCTCCTTTCCTCTTGACTTCTGTAACACTTTGTATGTCTTATGACTACTTACACATTGCCTTGTGTATATACCTTATCCCTCCTAGAAGATCCTAAATTCCTAGATGGTAGAGAACATCCTGGTATCATCTTTTTGTGCCTTAATGGGCCTCACACAATTATTTGTCCATAGAAATACTCAAGTATTTATTGATTACCAGGGGAAGGGAAGAGGAAACCTGCAACTAATCCTAGTGGGTAAGTGACATCTAGAAGTAAAGTCTTGAAAAGCTAAAGAATGATTTTGATTTGTTTTTGTTTTTGAGAAAAAGGAGGAACTAAAAGTTCAAGATTCAAGGCTGGTCTTAAGGCATATGGGCAGAATTCCTGGGGTTATTCTCAGGATAACACTAGCTGAATTGCTAAGTATGATGGCTACTATTTTAAAATCAAGCAAAAAAGGACTAGAACTGGGATCCATGTTAATTTATAAAACCACCTTACTATTTCAAACCCGAGAATGGTTACTCATCTTTATGACTAATGCATTTCTCTACATAAATATAATGGAGTGGTAGAGACATTTGTGGGTCTTACAATTTCTAATCCACATTTATTAAGTAAACTATTAAGTTTCATATTCCTTTTTCAGATCTCTTCAAAATCTCCATAGACTTAGAGATATTTTTAAATATTGATTTCATCCAATTGTTTCTTACTGATCATTGCCCTGCTTTGTATGCATAAAGTATCCCCTGTCTTTGCAGTCTACTGTGTGTGTGTGTGTGTGTGTGTGTATGTGTTATAATCAATAAAAGCAAGCTCCTAATTATAACCAACCCAGGTCAGGAAGTAGAGTGAATGCTCTCAGTAGGATATACTGTAATAATTGTGGTTGTAGGCATTGGCTTCTTATTCACCTGATGGTTTTGTTATCTTGTTAGAAATACCAAGGCTCAAGTGTGCACAATACTACATATGCTATAATGGCATTTATATGCATCATGGCTTGTAAAAATGATATTCTCAATTATAAATTACAAAATCTTAGAATTTCAGGCCAATTCTCCAAAAACCTTTTCAGCTTTCTCTGAACTGTTCTGGTCACTGGCAACAGAATGTTTCAATGTAGTGGAGCCCTTTGATAGGGGTAGAAGGGAACAGGATTAAGAAGTATTTTTGTAAACTACCACAGCATTTTAGGCTTTTATTATATGTAGTTATGTTAAGGAAATACCATGTGGCTTGAGGTATGCACAGATTTGTTTAAATACTTGCTGTTACCCAGGGTTCAATTTGTTTAGTGGGTTAGACCAAGAACCAGAACACAATGTGTGACACAGGTATGGTAGATAGAATGACAAAAGCTCAATAGATGTTGTTCAAGGATATGGATATTAATGAACTTGTGACACGGAGTCATCACTGCCTCCTGGCCATGTTATATGCTGTCCACTGGTATATTCTGTGTTTAAACTCTCAAGCACATCCCAATACAGAAGTCCTTCCTTAGGGAAACACACAATACAGGAATACAGGTAAAGTCAGCTAGGAAAGCAGACCACAGAGGGTGCTCCTACAGAACCCTCACCAGCCTCTGTTGTTCTCCATCTTCCCAGAACAGTTTGACCAACATAGTTTAATGGCAGCAGCAGGCAACTATAGCAAAAACAAACAAACAAACAAACAAATAAATCAAACCCAAAAAAACCCATTGCTTTTAGCTAGACTCAAGAGTAGGAAAGCATTTGATACCCTTTCTAAAGCTATTGATAGCAACTGCAAACCAGTTCTGTCATCCTGATTATGTTACCATGGAGGGAGGGGTGTAATTTTTTTAAACTTGAAATATCTATCTTTGGGAATCTTTCAACTTAATAGGTATTTTTTATATTATATTATATTATTTATTTATTTGTTTATTTTTTGCCTTTTTGGAGGACAATTGGGGTTAAGTAGCTTGCCCAAGGCTACACAGCTAGTTTTTGTGTGTGTGTGTGTGTGTGTGTGTGTGTGTGTGTTAAGTGTCTGAGGTTGGATCTGAACTCAGGTCCTCCTGATTCCTCTACTCACTGCGCCACCTAGGCACTCCTCTTATATTTTTTAATACTTACATGTCTTCATAAGTGTGAGGTATATGTGTATGTGTAACTGACAAACTACCTTTTGGAGCAGCTTGGATTTTTTTTTTTTCGCTGCCACTACCCAAGGATGATGAGATTTCTCCCAGTGGAGAGACTTTTGGAGAGAAAACTAATCTGGTATCAGGAAAATTATGGATTCTAGTCCTAAATCTGACACTAGTTAATCCTAAGAAGTTAGTTAGAGGAAAAAAAGTAGTTGTTTAAAGAGACTGTGGATATACCTATGTAGTAAGTTCACTGTAAAAAAAAAGATTTTTAAGAATATGTATAGCCCACGGGAGCAGCACAAATAACTAAGGATACATGGAAAAGCGTGAAATTGTCCTAAAGATATTTTTTCAGGCTGAACTCAGTGAGCTTATGCATGCGATGAATGCTAAGGGCAACAAGAAGAGGTTTTATTTGCTTTTTGAACGGTAGTGTATGGCTTAGTGTCTGATGTGGCTTCCAATCCCCCTTATCTCTGTGTGTGATGTTTCCCTCAGCCCAACCTGTACTCATGTGGGCAGGTCTGAAAGGGTTCTTTGGTGTGGAGGAAGCAAACATAGCCACCACACTCTCACAATTCAGTTCTTCAGCTGCCTATTAGTCATTTTGAACTAGCTGTCCCATTGACATCTTAAACTCAACATGTCTAAAACTTAACAAATTACTTTCCTTCAAAGCCCTCCTTTCTTCCTAACTTTACTCCTCCTGTCAAGGACACCACTGTCTTCCTAGTTACCCTGTCATCCTTGGCTTCTCACTCTCTTATCCTCCCTTCCCACTGAGATTCGAATAGTTGCCAAATTCTATTCACTCTACCTTTGTAACATCTCTCATACATGCCCCCTTCTGTCCTTTGATACCACCACCACCCTGGAGCAGGCCCTTATCACTTCATGCCTAGACTCTTGCAATACCCTGATGGTTGGTCTCTCTGCCACTTTAATCTTCCTCTTAGCTATCAAACTGATTTTCTCTAAAGCACAATGTCTGACTCCTTCTGCCCCAATTCAGTAAACTCTACTAGCTCTCTATTAGCCCCAAGTTCAAATATAAAATTCTTTTTTGGCTTGTAAAACCCCTCATACATTTCCAGCCTTTTATACCTTACTCTATGATCCAGTGACAATTTACTCTTCTCTGTTGCTCACACATAGGACTCTCTGTCCCCCCCCCACCAACTCTGCATTATCCTTGGTTGTTCCCCCATGCTAGGAATTCTCTCCCTCCTCAGATCTACCTCCTGGCTTCCATGACTTCTTTCAGATCCTGGTTAAAATTTCACCTTTTGGAAGAAGTCTTTTCAGATCCTTCTGAATGCCAGTGTCTTTTCTTTGTGATTACCTCCAAATTATCCTGCATATATTTTATTTGTATATAGTTGTTCACGTCTCCCCCATTTGACTGTGAGCCTCTTGAGAGAAGGGACTTTCTTTTGCCTTTTTTGGTAACCTCAGCCCTTAACATAGTTCCTGGAACCTAAGAGGTCCTTAATAAATACTTGTTGATTTGTGTCAGAGCCTTTGGGTTTAATCCTAGTGGGGAAGATACACTCCTAACATTCAGCACATTAGCTCCTGAATCCCCACCTGTGTGTTTCCTATGTATACAAATGAGTAACAACAATACAATGACATAATTAATTTTAAAATATGAAACATTTACAAGATGAGAAAGTAAAAGAAGAGTAATCATAGTATAATATTTACTAAATGAAAGACAAAAGTAAGAATAAGTACAATACCACATAACGGTCCACTAACAAATCTTGTTTGTGTTCTCCCGTCAAAGCATATGGCATCCCTGGGGACAGTGGACACAGTTACATAAACCCAGTAGTGAGGCCTGTGAGTGAAGAAGCCTATTTTCTCAGTTAGCTCATGCTTCTGGATTGCAGCTTTAGATATTTGTGGTCTATTTGGGGTATAGTCTGAACCATGGGTCACTTTCTGGGCAGGACCATTTCTGGTCCTCTGTGCTTTCTGTTGCACAAAGTTGCCTCTCTGCCCCTCTTGGATTTCTGAAGAGATATTAAACTCTTTTAGCAAATAGCAGACTTAGGTCAGGGATTTGTAAAACTTCCTAGATCTGCTCCCTGGGCTGTGTACTGATGCATTGTGACACTATTTTAGTGAAAAGGAGTTTCCTTTCAGTCAATGATCCACGAAGGTATTTGAGTTGACTGTATGGACTTCAAGGGATTACCCCTTTCAAGACATACAGGATTGTCAAGAAAATAGTAGGTAAATCTTTGAGTGATTTTCTTGCCCTCAAGCTATGATGCTAGAGAGAAAGGTAGCCTTTCCCCAGTAAACTTTTCCCACCAACCAACTCTTCCTGCAGCATGGATGCTACTCTCTTCAATCAGCCTCCAACATTAAAACTTTCCTCCAATCAGATCAACTCCCTGAATCAAGCAGGTACAAACCATTTTTAGAGTATTCTTGTCATCCCTCAGCCTTTCTTTCCTAGCTATATGGTGCAGTGGTTAGAACACTGGGCCTGAAGTCAGGAAGACCTGAGTTCAACTCCAGCCTTGGACACTTACTAGCTCTGTGATCCTGGGCAAGTCACTTATTCTGTCTGCCTCAGTTTTCTCAACTATAAAATGGGGATAATAAGACTGCTTATGGGTATTATGAGGGTAAAATGAGATAGTTGTAAAGCACTTAGCACAGTGCCTGGCATATAGTAAGCAGTTAATAAATGCTTGTTTCATCTCTACCTCCTGTCTTCCTTCAAGTCTCAACTAAAATTCTACCTTCTCTCCTTTGATAGCACCACCCCACTCAAACAGGCCTTTCTTAGTCTCCCTTAATTCCTGTGCCTTCCCTGTATTATCTTCAATTTATCCTATATACATATACATATGTGTATATATACATACATATATATATCTATGTATGTCTTATATTTTTTTTGGAGGGGAAGGGTAGGGCAATTGGAGTTAAGTGATTTGCCCAAGGTCACACAACCAGCTTGTGTATGTGTGTGAAGTGTCTGAGGCTGGATCCAAACCCAGGTCCTCCTGACTCCAGGGCTGGTGCTCTACTCACTGCGCCACTTAGCCACCCCCATATATAGTGCTTTATAAACCTTAAAGACTCTCTATATAGTATATAGTTTCATATTTAGATATGACTATATATTGTTATTAATTATTTTCCTTGCAGAGGTTACATGAGATCCAGAAAGTTGCCATTTAGATATGATACAGAATCAATTGGCTACCAGCGTCTCCCATGGCTACTGACACTTCTATCATTGTGTAGGAATTGATTTTAGGTTTAGGGTTAGGATTAAGGCCCTTACTTTTTTACTCACACTTCCCATGGTCTCTGAAACCAAGCCTCTCTCACACTCTCAGAAAGTCTTCTCTCACAGAACTCACCTCTCTCACCGTGACACACATTGATTTATTGCACCTGAACGATGATAACTCATTCTTCATATTTCTTTCACTATGTTTGAAAACTTGCTGTTTTTGTTTTTTACCACAATACATTCTTTAACACCAGCGTAAGTCCAAAGGCATGAATACGCTCATGGTTTATTTGGTTCTTGCTGTCTCCCAGATATTTATTCTCTGACAGAATTGGCCCCTTTTTTTTTATCAGCCCTTACATCCTACCTCTCTTTGTTTTTGAATTCCATTTTTTAAAGCCTAGCTCAGATGTTGCCTACTTTAATTTTTATTGACCTGCCTCCATTTTAAGTAAAGAAAGACTTTCTCCCTCATTTTTCACATAACAATTTTTTTTGTTAATGTATCATGCAAGATCATATAATATTATTGTGTTGGCATCTTGGCAGATAGGTGGCACAGAAGAGTGCACTAGGTCTGGAGTCAGGAAGATATGAGTTCAAATCTGGCCTCAGGCACTTATTAGGATGCCATCCTGGGCAAGTCACATCACTTAACTTCTGTTTGCCTCAGTTTCCTCAATTGCAAAATGGGGATAATAATAAAACCTCTCTCTGTGGGTTGTTGTGATGGTCAAATGAGATATTTATTAAGTCCTTAGGGTAGTGCCTGGCACATATTAGGGGCTCTGTGAATACTCCTTTCTTTCTTTCACATTAAATGCTAAGTTCTTTGTGGGTAGAGATCATATCTTATCTATACATTGTCTTTCCCAACATCTAGTACATTGCCCAGGGCACACAGCAAGTGCTTAGCAAATGTTTGTCATTATTGTGGCTGTCTCTTATCAAGGATAAATATTTATATGAAATTAAAAGGGTCACAAAGTTCAAAAACATCTACCAGGTACAACCTAAAGGGTAGACATATGTAATGGCAGTGGGTCAGGACAGGTTCATCTTTTGGCTGGAAAAACAAGATCACCTCTTCTACATGTTGAATGCTTGCATCCAGCCCTGCGGCTATTCATTTCCCAGTATTATCCCGGCCCCCCCATCATTTTATTTATTTTTTAAAGGTGTTGTTAAACCCCTTCTGATTGCTCCTGGTATTGCACCCAAGATCTAGAAAGTTTCAAAATAACAGTCTTGTGATGTCCTAAATATCATAGCAACATGGTATTTCAGAACTTTGTTCCAAACCAGTAATGTCAACATTTTTCTAGCTTTCATCAATATGAAGCGAGGGAAGTTGTAGAGGGAAGTTTGTTTCTTAATAACCAAACTGGTCTGGTTAAGCAAGCCATTTCAGGGAATATGCTGTCTGGACCAATCACAGTGAGAGCTGCTGTCTGGTAGAAATGGATCATGGTTGAATGAGGATGGCTGAAATAGATCTTAACTCTGTCTATGACTTTGCTTCCCCTTCAACCAGATGGTCGTTCAAAAGCTGTCTGTGTCTTGGCTTACCATAGCCTACAAGCTGTTGTAAAATATAGATTAGAATGCTCAGGTATCCTGAGGTGGTGGATTTGCAACAATGGCAGTAATGAATGCTTGGAGAGGCATGGGGCAGTAATGATGCTTGGAGAGGCATGGGGCAGTAATGATGCTTAGAGAGGCACGGGTTTCTGAGGGTACTAAAAGCATTTCTTTTAAAGCTCCCTTCATTATCACCAGGTATTTAGAGGATTTGGTGCATTGTTCTCATGGCCCCTCTCTTTATATTCTTTTATGAACACGAGGGACAACAGAGCTTCTTTCTCCATGAAATTTTAGATGTCAACCCAAATGTTAGATGCAAACCCAGGTGGAACTAGAGAATATTTGGTGGATATGCAATTGTGAACTACGTGGGGCAAAAAAATGGCTCTTCTGATTACTTCCAATCCCTTCATCTGCTTCACTGTATGCCTTGGAGACGATTGATAACTAGCTGGGACAAAGGCATCTTGACCAGTTAACAAGACACATTTAAATCCATGTCAGCACAACCCTAGTGTCATCTAACTGCATGAACTACAGTTTTTCTTATCTCATCAGTCCTCTCGGAGGTCTCCATTGTAATTTTTGGGTCTGGAAGTGAATAATCGTCAATGACTTTGGTTGGTTTTAAACACATTTCACTTATCTGAACAAAAATAGTCTGAATAAGATAATGGGAGAAGAAATACAGCTTGGTGTAAGACTGAAATGGATTTATGTAGGTGAGGTTAAATTTAAAAGCAGGACTAACTCACTAGGAGAGTTGGTGGTTTCAATGAATAGGACTTTGGCATGGAACAATATATTTGGACTCAGAGCCTTTGGGCTACAG
This sequence comes from Petaurus breviceps papuanus, assembly GCF_028583685.1. Lineage (NCBI taxonomy): Eukaryota > Metazoa > Chordata > Mammalia > Diprotodontia > Petauridae > Petaurus > Petaurus breviceps. Next base: position 54,935,737 of record NW_027186304.1, read on the forward strand.
GTTTTGTAGCTCTTGTTATCACATTGACCTCTATGTAGAAATGAACAAGAACCCATTAAATGAAACATCATTTCAGACTTGTACATTTTATATGTTTTCTATCAAATGCCTCTTTTGCCTGGTGAGGAAGGCGACCAGAGTGGTTACAGCTCATCCCTGATTTAGCTGTCATTGGAAATTCTAACCCAGTCTAGGACCCTTCCAAACAAATTTAACATTTACCTCTACACCATTGCCAATATTTGGATGAAATGTGAGAAACACAATCTGTCAGATATCTAGCCATTCTGAAACACCCAGATGTTTGACCTCATGTACATGCAGAATTTACATTTTTCTTCCAATTAAACCTAGGTTTTTTGGTAGAGCCCTTATAACTTCTATCCAAATGGGCCAGAAATATAGAAATAAAGATTGATTCTATATAACTATTTCACCATAGTTCTCCCATGGTAGATGAAGCATAGAGGATTTCAGATCATCCACTTATGCCTTCTGACAACATTCTTGTGCACTATAACCTTGTCAGGTCCAGGATATTGTATGTCTTGTTTCATACTAAATTGCTATTGAAAATCAAGCCCGTGGAGGATTTCTCTGTACTTCTATTTATGTTTGCAGGGAGGTGGTGAGGTATGATGGTTTGAGTCATTTCCTAGATTACCTTCAAACACTGTTAAACTTATACTCCATACAGGATTGTATATGGTCTGTTTACATTGTATAAAGAATTAGTCCTTTTTGGCAAAGGAAAAAAAATCTATTCCCAGATATTATTTTTCGTGCCGCAGAGATAAATTACTATATGCAAGATAATGTACTCCACAATGTTTTGCTTGGAAGGTTTAAGGTACTCTTAATTAATTGGTCCAATTCTTTTCCTTTGGTGAGGGAGGTAAGCTTGGAAGAATCTCTTTCTTCTCTCATTTCTTGCTTAAAAATGAAATGCATAAAACTTTGTGAGGGGATAGAGACAATGATTTCTTTGGTATAGGGAACTCCCAAATGAGGCAACTCCCTCTGACTGTGCAGGTCAGTATTTTCTACAGGTCCTTGGTAACTTAAGAGTCTTAGAGAATTGCCTAGAGCAATAAGAGGTTAAGTGAATTGCCCACAAACATTCATAAAAATTCACATTTCCCTGCTTTCATATAGACGCTGATGATGGAGCAGGTGGAGTTTATTGATTTAATAGAGACATTTTGTCCCTGAGAAAGGTATGTGGGAACTTTGCTTTGGAGATAGATAATTTTGAATCCTTGTGACTCGGGATGTTCCCACTGGAGGACTGAGAACTTCTGGATGCATTCCAGCCAGGGTAATTGCATTTTCCTTGCTGCAAACACATTCTCCTTTACTTTCAATTGGATAATGGGCTCGTCCATTCCTATCTGGAGTTCCTGGGCTGCTGTGCAGCTGTCATACAGCTGTTCCCTTCTCGCTTCAGAGGGGACTCCATTTTTGGTGATGGTTGAAATAGTCCCCAAGTAGTTTTTCTATTATTCTGGAAAAAACCAAACAAACCCCTAATAGGCTCCATGGACACATAGCATAACTCCTTACCCAGAGCCAGTACTTAGCAAACATTCGTTGAAAAGACAACTCTTCCTTTCAGGTCTGACTGACTTTCATTTTTCAGTTTTTAAAGGGAAATTTTAATTTAAAGGGAATTTCGTTTTTTATTTTTTGCTTTTTGGAGGGCAATTGGGGTTAAGTGACTTGCCCAATGTCACACGGCTAGTTTGTGTGTGTGTGTGTGTGTATGTGTTAAGTGTCTGAGGCCAGATTTGATCTCAGGTCCTCCTGACTCTAGGGCTGGTGCTCTATTCACTATGCCACCTAGCTGCCCCCTTAAAGGGAATTTTATAGAGGAAATAGTGATGTGGGGAATAAGCTGTGGCAATAAAAATTATCCAACTTACAGTAAGAGAGATTTAGGCAGAGCTCTGAGCCAATGACACTTTATTAAAGAGTCCATGGTCCCCTCTAATAAAGTGGACCTCAGATATTCCTCACTATCTGAGAAGCCCTGTCCTTCCCAGGTCCTATATTTATAGAGCTAGATATCTAGACATTCAAGAACAGCTATAACAAATATGGAATAATTCCATTGGTTGACATGATACATAAGCAAAAACGATTTGTCAGCAGGGTTATAAGTTGGGTGAAGCAAGGAATATTTCCACTGACTAGGTGGTCATAAGGTGGGTAAAGCAGAGGGCATCTTCACTGACTAGTGAATCGTCATAAGATGGACACCTGCTCATGATGGACAAGAGAGAATGGTCCAGAGACACAAAAACAAATTTGGGGGGCTTTCCATGGAGTTGAGTCACCTCCGCCACACTGGGCTTGGTCACCATGACAAAGAAAAACAAGGGTGGAGGGCCTCTGCTTAATTTCCTATGATTAAGCAAGTGAACTTATAATTTGCAACTCACAGCTCTGGAGCCAAATATACCAAACTTATAATCATTATCCTTCTGGAATCTTGAACTAACTAATACTGGTTAGAGTTTGAGTTGGGGTCCTCAAAGAATCAACTTTCTCAAAGCATAGGACAAGTTGGGAGAAAATTACGTGTAGGTGTGTCTTGAAAACTCACCAACACTATTTACAAAGGCTTATTATCATTCTATTGATGATGAGCACAGAGCTTAAGCTGAGATGAGCAATGGAGAAGAAACTTGGGGAACATTTATCATAAATTTGTATTCTCTCAAGAGAATAGTGGGTTTGATACCAGTTGTAGGTTGGGGGAACTTTAATTTTTCCTAGAGATTTGTAGTAGCACTGATACTTAAGGCTGAAGACTTTTAGATCTGGGATAATATGTCTATGCATTATTCTGTGACTGCTCCTTTTTTCTTAACTTGACTGCCAAAAGCCTCTCTTTGCCCTAGAGAAGCGGTGTCAGGAGGCAGGGATGGTAAAACTGCTGCCTCCATGGAAGGCTGAATTGCTTGAGAACAATGAACTGAACACCCTTTGTCATAAGTGCCTTCTAAAATTAATTACTTGATAAAGATTTTTTTTATACCCACGATACCTTCAACCAGGTGGCTCCTTATTTCAACTCATCTGCACAAAAAAAGGGGCAGCAGGAAGCAAGGTAGCTAGCATTGGACTAGTTGTTATGAGAAGTGGATTCCTAGTTTTGACTCTGTCATTTACTATGTGTCCTAAGAAAAGACATTTCAGAACCTCAGTTTTCTTATTTTTACAGAAGTACTTGATGTCTCCTTGTCAGATATGTTTTGGTAGGGATTCCTTTAAGGGATGGGTTGGACTAAATGGCTGCTGAGGCCCTTTCCCCATCTAATTGTCAAATGTTGTGATTCTAACTCACAGGATTAGAAGGAGAAAACTACTTTATAAATCCTAAATGCCTTCAACATCTTAGAGAATACCGGGGCACAAACCTTTGATTTGAATCTCCTCTTTGCTGCTCCCTCCAACCTTGGTGGAGGGATGGAACTTCTTCCATTGGTGAATTCCTCTTTGTGCCTCCATTTTGAGGAAAGGCCTAACCCAGCCATCCTTCATCCTCTGAATGCCCTGTGGCATAACTTCCCCCCTTCTCCTTTCCAGCTCCCTTTTCTGTGTTGTATCTCTTCATTAAAATATAAACTTCATGAAGATAGGGAGGTTCTTTCTTTTTGCTTGAATTTGTATTCCCTCCTGCTTAGTAAAGTATCCGGCATATAAGAAGCATCATCACGATAAATACATGTTGATTTGTTGAATGTGCATTGACTTTGTTTCCATAAAATATTATTATTGTTATGTACTGTTACTATTCCAAGAGTCCACAAAATTATACTTTTTTCTCACGTCTAATAGCTTTCCTACTTTCTCATTTCCAAAATGAGAATGTCCAAGATTACTTTGTAGTTACTTATCTGTGTACATCCTTCTTTCCTCATTCCTTCCAAGAATGTAAATTCCTTAAAGAAGAGACTGCTGTTTTTGCCTTTGTTATCCTCAGCATTTCATAGAGTAAATGTTTGCTGTACTAAACGGAATCGTCTTGAACTATCTGAGTATATGGAACTAAAATACCACCCATCATATAAAAGTCTAAGAAAGTCTGGAGAGAGATTAAACTCAAAGTGAAATTTTGATGTTATTAAATCCATACTGGTGAGATAAGAAGGTATAGGAAGGGAAGGGGAGGAGAAATAAATTATCTTTCTTGCCCCTTCCCTATTCTTCCCATTGACATATACATGCATAAATGGACACACACAGACACATACACTTCTAAGCATGCGCACACACATACGTACAAGGCATGGTATGGCTTGTTCCCTGTTGCAAGCAGTGCTGCTGAAACAGCACAAACCAGCCACAGTGGTGAAGTCATGCAGATGCAATGCTCCCAAAGGCCGCAGGAATTGTGGAAAGATTTGTGTAAATATCTCATGCATTCTTGTGCTCTAAGGTTTATGGAAATAAAAACCGCAATTGAAAAGCCAATGCCACATTTATTCTCCCTCCTTCCTTTTCTCCTTTAGAATAAATTCGTAGAAGATTTGATGGTGCAGCCAAGAAAATGAATTATTTCTATTTTATTACCAGGAAGGCACTGACTGGAGTGCACAGGGAGGCCTAATAAGGTTAAGTAGGATACACTTGGGAAGAAAAGGGGGAATCTTGTCTATATGTCATAGTATTTTCTAATTTAGAGAGGTGCACGAGTATTGAGGAAAAAATGTATGCCCTCTAAAGACTGTCTCCATTTATTTCACTTAGTTCCAGTTGGGATTGGCACCACAGAGGGAGCTCACTCATTTTCTGGGAGAGAGAGGAAAAAAGAGACAACTGGTGCACACCTCTCTTTCCTCCAGTACGTCCCTCTTTCCTGCTCACCTCTATGCCTTTCTTAATTTTGTTTTCAATCTGAGATTTGGAAGGGCTAAAAAAACTTAAGAGCAAAGCTCGGGCTGAAATGGTTGAAGCTTCCTTGGCGACAAGTTGAAAGAAACCACTGAGTTGCACATGGTTTCAATCCAAAACCCTGAGCCAGGATACACTTCCCCTTCCCTTCCTTTTCTCTTAGAATCCCCCTTTCCATAGTAGACTCCAGTCTTTTCTGTCTGAAGGGATTCCTGGGGCCTGGGACTATGGAAGTGTCCTTTTCCCAGGGAGGTATCTGGCAAGTAAATCACTAGGAAGGATATTCCTTTTATCACCTTTCCACTTCTGGAACCATTTCTGGGGCTGGAGCAATGAGCTTACTACTACCTAGAACAGGAGTCTTGGCTCTGTGTCCTCTATATGAATTATTTCCACTTGACCTCGGGTTTTCCCTTCTGGAAATAGGAACAACTGATTCAAGTCCAACTCCTTCCTTTGACCCCTGGGGGAATATGTGTCAAATTGTATGCATTTAAAGATATCTCTTTACCTGGGTGTTAAATTATACCCACTTTCCTTTGAACCTTTCAGGCTAAGAACAAATGGAAAGGGGGGGGGGAGCCAAGATGACGGAGTAAAAGAACAAATGGAACAAAGAAGAATAGTACCCCTGAGCATTTCTATAAGGCAATGCTGCAGGACATGCCAGAAGAACCAGGGACCTACAAGGAAGAGCTAGATTATTTAGAATCATTGAATTTTAAGCTAGAAAGATATCTATATTCAAGCACCTCACTGGAGTCACCCAAACCAGGCAGGGACAATATCATTGACTGTTTTCAAAGTACAATGCAAGTTTGTTGTAATTACTAAGTTGGAAGGGACCATATTTGATATATGAGGAACTGGAGCCCAGAGAAGTAAAGAGAATTAGTCATGGTTTCATGAGAAGATAGTGGCAGAGCCAGGACCAGACTCCAGGTATCCCGAACTCCAACATCAATAGGACTATTTGCTCTTACTCTCCCAAGAGCTTTGTCAATGTGAGCCTAAATGAGCCCACTGAGAAACACTGAGAAAGTGAATGTTTCTCATGTCAAAAATTCCTTCATTGGCCATTGTACTTAAAGAGGGGACTATTTTGGACTGTATGGCCTGATTACTTGCTGAGGAATAACATCAAAGCTCTGCATTTTAGTGACCAAAAGCTGCTATGGAAGCACATGATAGGTGCCCCCTCTTTAATCAATCATTTACTATCAGTATCCCCTTTAATAATAACCAAACCATTTAAACTTACATTTGCAATTGATTTAATTTTAAAAAACTTTCAGTGAATAATTATCTTTAGCAATGCCTCAGTTATTCTGTTCCTTTATGTCCCCTTGCAAACCCTTTCCTTTCTTAGGAAGAATCATATTGATAATATATCATAATTTGCAACAATAATTATTTTAAAATTAACATATTTAACATATATAATTAAGATAATTTATTATTATTCTATATTATTATTTTAAACCTATGAGGTTTAGAGAACTTGTAAGTGTCTTCACAATAAGTCTGCAAAGTAGGTAGTAGGTAGTGTAAGCATTATTATTTTCTTGTTAACAGTTGAGGAAACTGAGGCTCAGGGACATAAAGGGGTAAATGTGGTAATGACTTCAGGTTTCTTGATGCCAAATGCAGCATGAAATGTCCACTGCCAAAGATGTCTGAACCCTAGTGAAAGGGACTCATAGTGGGAGAATAAACCAGTCAGAATTGCTCCACCTCTGAAACTGTCATGGCAAACCTGGAATAAGAATACAGGTCCAGAAGTGTGCTGGAACCAGTCAACTTACATGGTTCTGGAGAGCTGATTGTTAAATTTGAAGCAGGAGCCCTTACACTTTGGAATCTGAAAACTGCCAATTAAGGCTCGACTTATTGTTAATTGTCTAGACTTAAGAAAGTGATAGAGAAAAATGTTAACAAAACAGATTAAACATAAAAATGTGCCTGGACACATTTATTTTTCTGTTTGTTAAATCTTTACCAGCACACCCTTATCCAGGACAAGGTACCTTCATCATTTAGGTCCTTGAGCCCTCTCTAAAACTGTCAAAGGCATTTAACACTAAGTATCCTATAAATTGATACCTTTAAATATGTCTGTGTAAATCTTAAAATATACATGGTACTCACTCAAAACAACATCTTCAGGTAAACCATGAGATGAAAATTGTAGCATAGCAGCGGTTTACTCTGGGTCTCAGTTTCCTCATCTATAAAAAAGAAGGGCTGGAACTTTGACTAGTCAATCCCTAAGGCCTTTTCTACGGGGTGTTCCTAAAGTCTGGACACAGGAAATCTCATTAACTATGCATATTTTCAAGAAATGAAATGAATGAAATTTTTAACAACATTTTATTTAATTAGAATAAATTTTAACCATGACATTTTCATATGGAATAAAAACTTTCATTAGCTATTAGGGACTATTTTCCATATTAATGAGATTAATATAATTTATTTAATTAATGAGATTTCCTATGTTTCTCCTATGTCTTCCTATGAAATCTCATTTATGCTAATAAAATAAAATTAAAAAAATTAAAAACCCCCTATGCTTCTATGATAAATGGTTTTTCCCAAGACTGGAAGGAAGATTACTGTGTTAATTATTTCCTATCTATCCTGTTTATAGCTTGCTTTGTATATATTTGTTTGCCTGTTGTGTTCCCATTAGATTGTGAGTTCTTTGAGGGTAGGGACTGACTGTCTTTTGCTTCTTTATGAGTCCTTAATAATGTTCATTAGTCTATGTAGAGGTCTGAGTCCTGTCTTAGCTGCAGACATGGAATTTTTCAGCCAGTTCCATGCAGGGTCTTCATTGTCCAAAGTGAAATGGAGATACAGCATTTTTCTGGCACTTTGGGCCATGTCTGTATTCCCTTGTTTGTTGGCCTGAATAATATAATTGGCTTTTTATACACTTTCAAAGGGCTAGATAATTACTGCTATAAGGGTAAAGTTGTACTATTGGTTTCTATTACTGAGGGCTTCTCTGGAATTTTTCTTCCCTCATGAAAGAATTTGTTTATACCATCTAGAAGTTCCTTCACTGCCCAAAGTGACCTGGCTGACTTTGAGGACTAATTCTGTCATGGAACATTTTTGTTACCTGTCTGCCTTCAAGTCTGCACCAAACTTCCTAAATCTCCGCCTCTGAGGAAAGAATGCAGCTCACACCTGATCCCAGTGCAGTACACCATGGCTTATTTTTTCTTCCCAAACAAAACAAATTTCTCTGCATTTTTGTTCTATTTCCTATACGATAGAATCTTTTGTTTTTCACTTGCAGTCCTTCTTGGCTTCCAAGAATTTTTACTCCTTGTAGCTTGTCAAGACACCCAGGGTTCAATGGCCTGCTACCAGGCCCCAGCCCAAGGTCGAGGATTCCCTCCTTTTCCTTCCCAGTATTGTCTTACATCCTGTAGGGCCCTCTCTTTACACCACCGGGGCTGTCGTGACAATGGGGACTGGCACCAGGCACACTCCTGCTGCCACAGTGACAGCTGCTAAACACTTGCCAAGCATTAACCACAATAGCATGACTTCAGATACTTTATTAAGACTGAATAAAGAATAAAAAAAGACTTAAAAGGGAAGGTCTGTCCTTAGGGGTGGACAATAAGGTCTTATCAGCAACTCTGGGTATTGTGACTGCATCAGGCTGGAGAGACTCAGATCTGAATTATAAACTTTGGCTTGGTGTTTACGCCAACAGACAGAATTCAGAGCAGGTTGTATTTCCAATTATCTGCTATAACAGTTTTAATTCTGAGTGCAAAAAGCCTAGGGTAGGAAGTTGGGAGATCTGTGGTCAAGCTCTCAACCTGCAGTTTAAGCTCTTTATTACTAGCCTTGGGCACATCACATGACTTCTTCAGGGGTGGCTAGGTGGTCCAGTGAATAGAGCACTGGCCCTGGAGTCAGGAGGACCTGAGTTCAAATCCAGCCTCAGACACTTAACCTTAGGAAACTTATGACCTTGGGAAACTTGTGACCTTGGGAAACCCCAATTGCCTTGCCTTCCCCCTTCCAAAAAACAAAAACAGATTTAGTTATCTTCCATTTTCCATGTCCTACTTCTGTGACTTTGCATAGGTTACATCCTTTATGTTTAGAAAGCTCTCCTTCCTCACCCCTGCCTCTTAGAACCCCTAGGCTAGCCCCTAATCTAGGCTAAGATTGAGTGGCACTTTCTATAAGAGGTTTTCCCTGATACTTCTTCTTCAGGGTCACACAGCTAGTAAGTATTAAGTGTCTGAGGCTGGATTTGAACTCAGGTTCTCCTGACCTTGGGGCTAGTGCTCTACCCACTGTACCACCTAGCTGCCCCTCCCTGAAACTTCTAATGGTTAGTGTTGTGCCTACAAAATTTCTTTGTGTTTATTGTGTATATATTTTCAAATACTTACTGGTGCATGTGTTGCATTTCCGTAGCAAGTAAAGTAGGCTCCTGAAAAGCAAGAAGCTTGTGCTTTTTGCCTCATGCCCTCAGCACAAAGCCCAGCCCTGGAACATAGTAATCAATGTTTGTTGAATTGAATTGTATTATCACTGTCACTTCCTCATTCTTTTGAGACTGGTTTCTTTGTAGGGAAACTCTCTTCATCGGCACAGATTATACTTCTTCTCTGTAACTTGAGCTCTATGTGACTAAGAAATTCACCATCCTTTAGTAATAATATTGGTGATACTGTACTTTAGTCAGTTCTGATGCCTTTAGGCCCCATAGTGGCAAGTTCCTTCAAACTCCACAACTCATCTCGTTCTCAGATAACAGACATGGCTGCTTATTGTCTCTTCCATTCAAATATGAGTCCAATGTGGGCAGGGACCATGTTTTGGCTTTTCGTTGGATCCTCAAATACTTAGCACAACTCCTGACAGAGTAAGGGTTTAATAAATCCTTTTTGCTGATCACCGGGCCCCTGATCACTGAAGCCTTTGAGGCAGACAATTAATAGCACCTCATCAGCTTCCCTGGGCATTGTTCTGACTGGAACAGGTTGGAGGGGTTCAGACTGTCTTTGGCTTGGTGTTTATGCTGACAGACAGAATTGAGGACAGGCTGTATTCTCAGTGATCTGCTATTACAGTTTTAGTTTTGAGTGGAAAAAGTCTAGGATAGGGAATTGGAAGACTTGGGCTGAAGTCTTGGATCTGAAACTTAAGATATTACTAGCCTTGGGCCCATCACATCAGTTGACATCTCTGAATGTTAGTTACCTTCTATTTCCCTTGGTAGGACCTGCCAGAGATTCATCAAAATTCATCAAAATCTTTGAGAGCCTGGAGTCCCTTTCATACCACAGTGAGACATCAGCAGAGGACTTTAGTAGAAGGTTAACATTACTGTTATTATTTTTCTCTTAGCAGATGACTTTTCCTACACCCCAGTTGCTGATTCCTTCCCCTCTAGTTTACCTTGCATCTACTCTCTCTCTTCCTTTCCCTCACCCTCTCCCTCTCCCTCTCTCTCTCTCCCTCCCTGTCTCTCTCTCTCTCTCTGCATGCATGTATTATATATATATGTGTGTACATATATGTATACACACATATGTTCCTAGATATTTACTTATTGCCCACAACAATTAGAACATAAGCTTCTCAAAAGGAGGCAGGTGCTTAAAGGAGTTAAAGGCCCTTTTTCTTTGCCTTTCTTTGTATGGCCAGCACTTAGCCTGGCAATGTTTGTTGACTGACTTATACATTTAAAATAAATATTTAGTGGAATACCACTTAGGAAAGTTACAATAGGGACATTTAAATTCAATTTTGTCCCAAATAAAAGCCTTTTCTCATAATCCAGCTGTTAAGTTACACAGGTATTGGCCACCTTTCAGCTAGTTTGCTGATTTCTGCTTTTCTGACCTTTGGGCAGGACATTTAGGATGGCCGTAGTCCAGAGGCAAGGGGAATAGGAATGTCCTCCCTGACCTCAAAAATATTTTCCTTCAACCCTCTACCAATTAGAGAGTCACTTGGGTCAACAAGTTCTTCTTTTAAAATGTAAATACTACCAGCATTCACACCTTAGTGTGAAGCCTTCTCTAATCCTGCCTTTCCTCTGGTTGGTAATGCCTCTCCCTTCTCTGACCTCACATAGCACTTGATTTGTACTTTTCTTATTTGCTTATCATGTATCAACCTGGGCAATCAGGAGTGCTTTACCCGGTGTAGGAGAAGGGTACAATCCCCTGGCACTACCCGAAGTCCAGAGGAAGATTTCCTGGGAGAAATAAGGCTCACCAGAGGTATACTGTCCCTGATTTTTCCACTTTTGGAGATGAAAGATGTTACCAACTCTAGGAGAGATCTTATATGTCCGGAGGACTCCATCAGTACCTGTGCATGCAATGCTCACCAGAGATGGAGAACTATCCTGTCTTTGGGTTTTTGTGTGAGGAGTGAGTATTTGAATTTTCTGTAAAGTTAAATAAGACCAGCCCTATAGTTGATGTTATGTTACCTTGAGTGCTTGCAAGGGATTTAATGACACTTTTCCTTGTGTTGTGGGAAGACTTCAACATGAGCCAAATTCTGATGTCCCCAGGTAAAACACTGGGTGGGCGCATAATCCAGAGCATATTATTATGTAAAAGCTTCCCAATTTGTGCTTGGTCCATATAAATCCAGAGGTTTGGTTCTGGGTTGGGGTTACGTATCATTTTTTATAGGATTTATTTTTGTATATCATATCCCCTATGCTCCAGTCATTTGAAGACTTAAAGGAGGTTTCCTAGAAGAATTAGAGTAGCTCTTCTATGTAACAGAAAGTAATAGGCCTTTATTGAACATATTTGTAGAAAGGCTATGTAGCTTAACTGGAGATATTTAAGGCTACGAGTAACAAGCGAAAGGCACTAGGTGAGCTCCTACCCTAAAACTGGAGCATTTGCTGGCACCTCCAAGATGGCGCAGGGAAGGAAAAAGAAGAGATATACCTAGGGATCTAATCAGAACCTTTGGTATAATGGTCTTCAGGACATGAGAGAAAGAAATCCACGATGACCCTGCCCTTTGGCTTAAGTTACATTAGGTTCTAGCCACTTCTCTCAGGTTCTGTAGGCAGGCTCCCTTAATCCATCAACAGCCCTTGATTTGGAGGCTGAAGACTGGATTTGAATCCTGGCTCTTCCATTTGCCACTTGTGTGACCTAGTTAAGTCACTTAGGATAAGAGGGTCATAGATGCAAGACTATAAGAGACCTCAAAAACCATCTGGTTCCCCTCCACCCCTACTGCCCCCATTTTATATATGAAGTAATGGAGGCTCAGGGAAAGTCACAAACTTGTCCAAGGTCACACAGGTAGTAAGCCTCAGATTTGGACCTGGGTCTTCTCAATCCAGAGTCACTGTTTATTCTATGCTTCCTCTTTGGGCCTCAGTTTCCTCATCTGCAAAATGAGAGCATTTTGCTAGTTGACGTCTGAGGAATCTTTCAGTTGGAGACCTATGATTGAGCTTGGGATCTAGGACTCCCTTATGGTGATTCTATGTTTCCAGATCTTCATCTATGATTTTAGGAATAAAAGACTGGATTGAAATTTGAGAGTGTGGATTTGGGCAGTAGTGGTGGTGACAAGGCCCAATTCTCCCTTCTCTTCCTCCCACTGGAGACCAGCTTGGGTGCAGTCTCTGATCTCCCTGAAGCAGTTTGCAGATTTCCAAGTTATGACATGCAGGAGAGCACTTGGGTACTGGCAAGCTATTCCAAAGAGAAGACTTCAGATTATGGAGGGAACTGTTAGCATCATTTTCAGCTTCATCCCTTACCCTACAGGGAACCAGGTCTCAAGTGGTTTGTATCAGAGGCTCAGAGACAACAGGAAGAGGATGTCAACTTCTTATAAGTAAGATGGAGTGTACTGACTGAAAGCTTGATCTGTGATGCTGTGCCTAAGCCTCTTTAGTTGCTTTCACAAGTGTTACTGTTTAGTTGTTTTCAGTCATGTTTGACTCTTTGTGACCCCTTTTGGGATTTCTTGGCAAAGATACTAGAGTGGCTTGCCATTTCCTTCTCCAGCTCATTTTACAAATGAAGAAACTGAGGCAAGCAGGGTTAAGTGACTTGCCTAGGGTCACCTGGCTAGTCAATGTCTGAGTTCAGATTTGAACTCAGAAAATGGATCTTCCTGACTCCCGGGCCAGTGCTTTTTGCACTATGGCGCCATCTAGCTGTACTTGCTTTCACGAAGACAAATGTCTTAGTAAAGGGTGTAAGAAGCAAAGAACCCAAGGATTTCTATTTCCAGTTAATGGGCTTTTGGACCATCTGCTTTTTGCTTGTAGGAAAAATCCATAGCTTCATTCCATGGCAATACATGTCACATAACTATGTAACCCCAGAACAGCAGTCATTCCTTTAAAAGGCCCCTAAATTATAAGGAACCCCCAAAACTCAGGTTCTGTTTTTCTTCTTAGCTATAGATGATAATAAAATCATAGGATTATAGATCTAGGGCTAGAAGGGGTGTTAGGGAATCATCATTTTACACTTGAGGAAACTGAGGCACAAAAAGTTAAATGATCTGCCTAAGGTCATCCAGCTAGTAAATGACAGTGCCAATTTGAGCCCAGGTCCTCTGAGCTCCAATCCAATGCTCTTCCCAGTAACTCTCAAAGGAGTTTTCAGATGAATTCTAAATGAAGGGGAAAAAAATTACGCAGATTTTTAAAAAAAAGAATTTCTTTGTGTCGCTTTTCTTCTGTGGATGGGTGGTTCATTCTTTTCTCCATGTGTGTGTGTATGTGCTTGAGTATGCATGTGTGTGTGTGTGTGTGTGTGTGTGCATGTGGAGAACTATTTCATATTTCCCATGATATGTTTTGTTTATAGTTAGGAGAGTGTGATTCACAGTGAACAGTCCACAGGCCCTAGAGGGCTTTTTCTCAGCAAAAGTCTCCAGTGGCTGGGAGTGGGGGTTGTCCGGGGGTGGGGGACTATTTTCTCACAGCAAACATGTTCAGTGTCAGATGTAAATAATCCCAGATCACTACATACTGTTGGCTCTTCCCATTCCTTCTGCTTTATACCCAGACCAAGCCCCTGGATCGGGAAAATCTTTTTAGGGGAAAGATAAAGAAAGTTGAAAGGGGAAAAAAGGATTTAAACTAAGTAAAATAACCCATCTGGGAGCCCACTGACTTGGCCTGTTACGTTTCTTGGGATATCCTTTATTAAATCCATTCCATTCCTTTTGTGTCACATGCCCTGCAGCTGCCGATGACGAGTCTAGCTAAGATAGGGGGACCTGTGCAGCCTGGGAGGCCATGTGACCAGACTCCTTTAAGAAGGCTTTGGGTTAGGCGGCTGGGGTCATTCTGGGGGATGGGCTTTAGTAGCCCCTGGACCTCATTTGTAGGGGTACATTTGTTTTCCACAGGACTGTGTGAAGCTCCCAAGGGATCTGTCCTAGAGTCGATCCCTTATCAACCTCTCACTTATGCCACTAGTGACTCGAGCCAGCAGTGGGAGTGGCAGCCAGACCCAAGGCTTGGTTATGTCTTATGTCCACTGCCCTTTTGGTTCTGTCCCACAGAACTGGGAGGGAGCCAAGGCAGTGCACGTCAGACCCAGGAGACCAGGCAGTGGGACAGGAGAGGCGCCCTCTCCCCCAGAAGATTGAGTGGCGATGACTAGTCTGACCACAGGACTGCATGGCTGTACATTTTCATAACCAAACCGAACTATGAAATGTACTGTTTGAAGACTTGTGCCAGACACCAGTTTAAAAAAAAAAAGCTTTCTATGGAAGACTCTTCTGCCCAAAGCCTCAGTTAACTTGGTGTCCCTTTCTGAATACATAGTTTACTGAGTTTCACCTGGCTTGGAATCTTTGAAAGAAGACTTTTATTCTATGTTGGTACTTTAAATACATGAGTATCTTTTTTTTTTTAATGGAAAATCATCTTAAAAGTAACATCCCCCTCACCAAATCCTTCCCCCACCCACCTCACATCCCTAGAATTTCTCTCATCTTTTTTTTTTCTTTGCCTGTGGTGTTAATTGTTATAAGGTCAAAGTCAAAACTCCCTAGGGGATTCCAGTGTTGTAAGGACTTGACTGAAGATCAGAAACAAATTGCATTGAAGTAAAAACACCAGGGCCCCTGTGCTGAAAGCTGTGAACTCCCCAACCAGCAGCCATCTGCACAGCACTTGGGGACTGTGGCTGGCGCCTGAGTCAGTGAGTTTGGCAGAATCTTACTCAATGCTCTGTTTTCCTTGGGGGAGTTGGGGTGGGATGAGGAGGAGAGGGGGGGGGGGGTTAGGGAAGAAGGGGGGGGGGAAGAACTAAAGGAGCTAAGTTGCCCTTTTGCCTCATGATTTATATTTGGTCAGAGTACCCCTGTTCCGTTTTCTTTTAGTTGGAATGTATCTTGGACATGTTGTTTCAATATGAGACAATCAGCTGGGCCCTCTAAGGAATGTCCCTGGAGACTGGAAGCTGCCTCCCATGAGGGCCATTTATTTAGCAGAATTTTAAGCTGCATTCCCTAACATCTGCATTCTATTAATACCTTCAGAATATTTCCCATCAGCTTTGGGAGGTCAAGAAGATGCTTTGAGAGATGATCTGCATTAAGGCTTAGGATATTTTTAACTGAATCTGCTGTGCTTTGGATACTAATAATTTGTGGGAAGTTTATTTTCCCTTTGCTTTTAAAATGCTAATATACACGGTGACAATCAGTTTTTGTTTTTGAGAGAAAATATAATAGAAACCAACATCTTCTATGAATGAGTTAAAACCCATAGAATGGTGACCTTTTTTTTTTGTACCTGTTATACCAGTGGGATGTGCATTTTCTGTAATCATACAGGAGAAAGATCCCAGAGGGCCATTTTAGATTTAGGAAAGAGATTGTGGTACCAAGTATCAAAATGTGAACAAAAAAAAGGCTGCATTAAAAAAAGAGATGAGCACATGGAAAAATTTCATGCTATATACACCCTAGTGAACAATCTGTCCTTCAATATCATGTCTTGTTTTGATCCTTTCAGAATGTGCGCATGCACACACACAGAGAAAGAAACTAAAAAAACCCACCTTGGAAAAGGTCTGAAGGACTTGTGGGGGTGGGGATGAAATTATTACAAGAGAGAGGCCAGGGAGACATCCTGCAAAGAAGGATAACAAATATTTGTGTTATCTGGCTCAAAATGGAGATAAGACATAGCATGTACAAGCCAAAATGGTCCTTCCTCAAATGATATCTGCAGACTTCTTGGTTTCCATCTGAGCTCTTGGGAAAACCCTGAGGAATAGAAAATGTTGCCCTGGTAGAGAGAAGGGATGCATGTCTTCAACAGAATTAATTTTAAGATTTGAGAAGGATAGGTAATAAACATTTATGTAGCTGTAATGGAAATGGTAATTTGAAGATCTTCCCTGCCCCTTAATAGGTGTAAGGGAATTTGAAGATCTCCCCTGCTCTCGAATAGACTGAATGTAATCACATGGATCCTGTGGTGGGAGGAGCTTGCTGAAGGGTGGGGCAGAGCCTACAGGAAGCTGGGAGCCAGAGCAGTTAGAGCTGGAGGGAGGAGAGTATGCACTCAAGGAGAGAGCTAGGCTTGTGAGTGTTTGTTTGTGGGGAGGCTAAAGGATGATGTGACTTCCTGCTGTACTATGGAATATTAATTTCTTTGTTACTATGATGGATTCAGTTTCCTGGTGTTAGAATTTGTTTCTCTGGTGTCTGAATAAATGTTTTGCTTCTGTCTTCTATATGGAGAGTCTGTTATACTTTAATGATTGAGAACTATGCTGGCATATTCATAGTCACCATCCTGGGAGGATATTTTTTATGACTGTGGCTCTAAATTGTTTTATTGATACAAGAGAATGTCTTGGAATATACCAAGCTACCATTTCTCTTCATGCAAGATGACACTTGTTAGAATTAAATGACAGAGACAGTCCATGCACAAAGGGAGTAATCTTTTTCCATAAAGAATTTGGAAACATACTAATTATAATTAATGTGTGGAAATCAAAGCCCATTGTCTCAGGCTACTATTATAGTTAGTGGCATAGTGATATCTCAACGGATGAATAAAAAGACTACCAACCTTGGCATTCGGAGGGCAAATTACCCAGAGTCAAAATGATGGAACAATTCTCCAGTATCTCAACATTACCTTGCTACTATGAAGGGAATGACAGTCTGCTACCTTGTGGCTCCACTCCATATGCCTGTGTTTCTGAATTATAGGATGTTACCTCACACCCATCTGTCTCAGCCTTGATCCTCTGTTTCCTTATCATTCCATTGTGTCCCCTGCACTCCATCTTCTACTGTTAACAAACTGCCCTTCAAATTAGACTTATGCCCACCCCCTAGAAATACTCTGTAAATTATTCAGTGTTGTTCAGTCTTTTTAGTCATGTCCAGCTCTTTGTGACTCCATTTGGTGTTTTCTTGGTGAAGATGGAGTGGTTTGCCATTTCCTTCTCCAGCTTATTTCACAGATGAGGAACTGAGGCAAACAGAGTGAAGTGACTAGCACAGGGTCATGCAACTAGTAAGTATCTGAATTCAGATTTGAACTCAGGTCTTCCTGACTGCAGGCCCAGCACTCTATCCACTTTGTCACCTAAGCTCCTTGAGAACAGAGATTTTTTCAGTTTGTCTTTGTCATTCCCAGCTCCTAAAACAGTACCTGACGTATTATAGGAACTTAATGCTTGTTGCACTAAATTTATAGCATATATACTAAAATTGGGATGATATTCTAAAAGATTATCATGGTCTCTGCTGTACAAAGACAACACAAGAAATTTAGGTGGATGTCAAGCAGGAGCAGAGTCTCTGATGGCTCCGGTGCTCCTTGGTTGGATGTCTCTGAACTACCTAGAACAGGAGGGAGTCAGGCTACTGATTTAGTCAGCTTAATGTTCCCGTGTAATAAATTCTACGTAAAAAGGACCACGTTCTATCACATGGCATCTTCTGAGCCCCTTGTGAAAAATAGCTTCAAGAAAGCAATAATTTGCATTTTGCCCCCCTCTCTCTCTTCCTTTGCTGGGTTACATTTATGCAAATTCACTTGCAAAACAAATAAACAGAAATAACAAATGCCCAGAGTCCCTGAAAACACAAATCAGATCCTTGGCTCAGGAAACTCTAATGTCTCATGTTTGTTCGAAAGAGGTTCCCATAGCCTTACTCGGACTCTTTATCTGTCCCCACAGGATGTACTCCCACACTTTCTTCCAGGGTCCCTTGCTTCCTGTTGGTATTCCCACAGCTGCCAAGTGAGACAGCTCCAGTTTGGAACAAGCTGCTTCTGAGGCTGGAGGTACTTGTTTGCAACTCAAGCAGGGTAGCACTGCACAAAATGAGGGCAGATGTTCAGCCCCAGGAATCTGAGGAAAAGTTTCACACCACGCAGCACATTCTTCTCTCCCCCAATACCTTTCATTTCCTCCCGACAGGATGTGGAACGATTTCCCCTCTTCTTTTGTTGGCCCAAAGGTTTGGGATTTTGTAAGTTTTGCAAAGTCGTTCAGATTCCTCTCCATCCTACTCTGAGATGTAATACGGGTTTGCTCCAGTTCAGACAGGGGCTTTCTTCTTCAAGGGCTAGCTTGGGGAGATGCTGCTGGGAAGAAAGGATGGGAAGAGATTACCATGTGGACCTAGTCTTCATAGGACCTTGGCTTCTTACAAAGTGGAATCCAAATGACTCTGGGGCTCTAGATTCTGGAGATGAACTGGGGAGAGCTACAAAGGTATAACTAAAAGCAAGTCAGTTTGCATTTAGTAACATGTAAACTGAAACAAGTTCTAGAAAGGACCGATATTTTACTTTGCCACGGCAGAGAGCACTTTGCCGCGAAGAGAAGAAGAGGTAGACACGTCGAACCAAGGGGTCTTTGAACTTGTTTTAGAAAAATAGAGTTTCCCAAAAGTCTTATTGTGGTTTTAATCTGTTAATGATTTACAATGCACTAAGACTTTTGGGACACGCTGTATTTTGATAACCCTATTTTAATATAATTGAATTCTTTTGTAATCTTATGCATTTAATTCTATTATTCTGAGAAAGGGGCCATAGCCTTCACCAGCCTGCCAAAACCATCTGATGTCACAGAAAGGCTAAGAACTTGAGGATTACCACAGTTGATGTTATGGAAGCATGCTCAATGAGTGACAATGATAATTTGTTGTTGCTGTTGTTCAGTTGTGTCTGATTCTTCGTGGCTCATAGTATGCCAATAATATCCATGGATACCAGAATAATTTGCCATTTCTTTCTCTAGTGGATTAAGGCAAACAGAGGTTAAGTGACTGACTTGTCCAGGGTTGCACAGCTAGTACGTGTCTGAGGTGGGATTTGAATGCAGATCTTCCTGTTCCCGGCCCAGCACTCTATCTATTAAGTCACCTAGCTACCCTGATAACAATAATAATAATAGCTAGCACTTTTATAGTACTTTAGGGTTTGCAAAGCTATGTATATTATATATGGTATATAACATACAATATTTTATATATAAATACAATTTATATATATATATACATATATGTACTTCATTGATGTGAGGTAGATAATATTGTTATCAACCCCATTTTAAAGATGAGAAAACTGAGGTTGAGAGAGGTTAACTGCCTCAGTATCAGATAGCTAGTTAAGTGTTTAAGGCAAGGTTTAAACTCAAGTCTTCCTGATTCCAACTTCATCACTCTATCTACTACGCCGCCTAGCTGTCTATCTATCGCTAACCAGTAAACAAGATTTTTGTTTTTGTTTAAAAAGATGAAACTAAAGAACCAAAAAGTTCTGCTTTTACTATAAGTAAAATGATGCAAAGGAAAACAAAACTCCAAAACATTAGAACCCTGATGAAGTCGATAACCAATCTTGACTCCAGAGGACATTGGGTGGGATATACCTCCTTCCTCTCAGCAGAGAGGTGATAGGCTATAGGTGTGGGTGCAGCATGCATTGTCAGACAGGGCCAACTTGCTGATTTTCCCCAACTATATTTCTTTACCACAAAGGAAGATTTTATTGGAGGTGAAAGGGGAGGGATCATTGAAAAGTGACTGTGATATTTTTTTAAGGTTTCTATTTATTTTAGGTGTTCTTAACCTTTTTAGTGTTATAGGTCCCTTTTGGCAGTCTGGTAAATCCTGAGGATTCCTTCTCAGAATAATGTTTTTAAATGCATAAAATAAATTATATAAAGATTACAAAGGAAAGTGATTATATTAAAACGGTTATAAAATGAAATAAAACATGTGTACTGCAGTAGCTTCCTCCACTATTTTAAAGCTGTAAATTTGAGTTTCTTGGATTAAATCCTATACCTGCCTCTCCCAGTCACCATGAACTTTGAGTGGTTTGGGCTTCCATAGTACTCCAGGAATTGAATGGGAGTGGGGGAGAGGAAACTCCCTGAGGAACATGTATCATGCTATTATCAAGTGACCTAAGAGAAAGTCTGTTTGTCATTGGCTCCCATCCCTGGGACACTACATACTCATGCTATCTTGTTGACATGCTTGCTAATGAAAGCATTCATTCAGTATTGAGCATGTTCACATTGACCCTTTCCTACTGTTCTTGAAAATACCTAATAGAATTGAAAACCTCTGACTCAGCATCTTTTCTGTTCCTGGTATTTGAATTTTGTATGAGGTTGATTGATTTGTTGTTGTTCAGTTGTATTCAGTTATGTCTGACTTTCAGTGATCCCATCTGAAGTTTTCTTGGCAAGGATATTGGGATGGTTTGCCATTTCCTTCTTGTAACAGCAAACACCCCAGTATCCCCAGGGTAGCTGCCAACACAGGGTCTTAGATCTGCTTTTCTAAAGGAAAGCAACTCAAAATGGGTTAACAATCTTGCTTTAATCAATCAAACATATCATTTACCTAGTGCAGGGGGAAAAGTCAGCACCCTGAACTTCAGAGTATACAGCCAGAAGTTATAAGCAGAAGTTATAAGAAGACAGAGAAACATTTCAAGCAGACAGGCCTCCAACTGTCTGACCATTACATCCATACCTAGTAACAGTTACCAGAGAGGGAAGCATCAACATCTGGGTTTTCAAAGCCGGGGGGCTCTCAATGGCTGCCCAGAGTCTAGTCTGGTCAAATCACACAACACTTCTCAAAGTGAGCCCCAAAACAAAGCCTCACATCAGGGTTTATATAGCCTTCTCCTGGCTCAGAGAATGTAACAACCCTCTTGACCCACTGCCCAATCAAAATGCATTGCCAAAATCCAAAGGCTCTAGGTGCACTTAAACCTATCAAAGGGCCTAGGGTCAGGGAAGATCTTAAATTCACATTCCCATAACACTTCTGTAGCTCATTTTACAAGAAACTGAAGCAAACAGAGTTAAGTGATTCACCAAGGGTCACACAGCTAGTAAGAGTCTGAGGCCAGATTTGAACTCAGGTTGATGAATCTTCCTCACTTTAGGCCCGGCACTCTGTCCATTGTAACATCTACCTGTCTGAGAGGGTGATGGTCACCAAATATGGTGTGTATATGCAGTCTTGGAAAAGAGGATCCTTATTTCCTATTATTTGGGTCTTTTCAAAAGTGCTATGCTTTGATAAAGTCCTTTCCTCTGCAGCTATTTATAAGTTATTTAGCTATATGAGTGACTCAGTCATTTAACATATGAGCATGGTCCCAACTAAATGCAAACATGTAGGGATCAAAATTATGATTGTCTCTTTATATTCTTGGATGAATATTATAGGATATTAAATATAGAGCTAGAAGGAGACCTCAAGTGTCATCTAGTTGAACTTCCTAATTTGATAGATTAAGAAATTGAAGAATAAAGAGATTCAGTGATTGTCCAGGGTCACAGAGCTAGTGAGTATCTAAGGAAAGATTTGAATTTTAATGTAAACTCTGTGGGAGCAAGTGCTGTCATTTTTCTTTGCTTTTCTCCTTTTTCCTCCTCCTCCTCCACTTCCTTCTTCTCGTATTTTTATCCCCAGTGTTTAATATAATGCATGACACATAGTAAGTACTCAATAATTTCTTGTTGACTTGATGTTTTGATTTGCATGGAGGTCTTTCTGACTTGAACTCCAGCATCCTCTCCTATGACTATGGCTACCTATGAAAATATTTATTTCTCCCTATCCTTACTTAGAAGCATCAAAAATGTTGGGTCAGACTACCTCCTTCAGTGGCCTAATCTAACTTGGCAATGATTGTTTAAGAAACTTCTAATACCTTCGATGTCTAATACGCATTTTTAAAAGTAAAGCCACATTATTTGGCCAGTTCTCTGTTATCTACATTTCTAAGATACCCCACCTATGACCTCTCCCATTACAGACTGGTTCAATTCCCTTTTCCCTCCTCAGTGAAGAGGAAAGGAATGAACCTACACAGATACACAAAATTGTCTGTCACCTAAAGTTAGTTTTCTTTAGGAAGTCCCAGTCTAGCAGCATTGGGTCCTGCAAGATGACTTATGAGTCACAGTAGAATAATTTGTACTTATAGAGTGCCTAACAGTTCCCTTAATGGAAATTTGTCTTTCAAAAGCTGAAGAAACCAAAAAGTGCAACTTGATTTTGGATTTGATTCTCTTCTAGTAAGGAATCCCTAGGCAGGGATTAAGGAAACCTTGGAAGGGGAGTGGCAGCTCTATCTTAGACTTTGCAGTAGAAAAAGGAGAGGTAGGTGAAGCATAATGTGGCATGTACCCCAGGTTTGGGAGAGCATATTCCAAAGTGTTCAGAAAAATTGTGGACCAGATCCTATGGCCTAAAATTCTAAATATTTATTTATTTTAGTTTTCAACATTCACTTTTATAAGATTTTGAGTTTTAAATTTTCTCCCCCTTCTTCCCCTCCCTGCTCCCTGGCCTAAAATTCTAAAGGGGAAACTCGGCCCACGAGATATGGGAAACTCTTAGAAATAAAATTACATGGACAAAACTGAAGGAATAAGAAGGAAGGTGAGCAGATGCCTAAGGAATGTAATGCAGAACCATTGGTTCAAAAAACAGATTTTTGAAAAGATTTGTTGTTGTTCAGTTGTATTCTGTTGTGTCTGACTCTTAAGGGATCCCATCTGAAGTTTTCTTGGCAAGGAAACTGGAATGGTTTGCTATTTCCTTCTGTAGTTCATTTTACAGGAAATTGAAGCAAACAGGGTTAAATGACTCACCAAAGGTCACACAGGTAGTAAGAGTCTGAGGCCAGATTTGAACTCAGGGTGATGAATCTTCCTCACTTTAGGCCCGGCATTCTGTTCACTGTAACACCTAACTGTCTGAGAGGATGATGGTCACTAAATATGGTGTGTATAGGCAGTCTTGGAATAGAGGATCCTATTAGATCCTATATAGAATAGAAGATGGAAACATTGGCAGGTAAAGGAGAATGAATATAAACACATGGCATGATACAGTCTCGTGATAATAGCAATAAGAATGCTATTATAATAATAGTAGTAATAAGAGTTATTGGCAATAAGAGTCCAGGCCAATAGAAAAGTTGCTGGTGTTTTGTTGTTTTAACCACATTGGGGAGAAGAATAGGATTAGTCAATGGAAGAGTGGAAGAAGGGATGATAACTAACTATGGAAAGGAGGTAGAGTTGCTGAATGCTAATTGTGCTTCTATTTTCTCATCCAAAGAGAATGCTCTTTGGACTGGAAACGACAGAAGTAAAATAGCCAATAAAGAACTGATTTGAGTATGATGGTTAGAAAGTATGCAGTAAGAAAGTCTGTGATAAGTTTCAAGTCAAGTTGAGTTTGCTTACATTATTAAGTACCTACTACATGCCAGGTGCTATGCTAAGACCTGGAGATGGGGGGGGGAGGGGAGTAAGCGGGAAGATATAAGTAGCTCAGGCCCTCAAGGAGCTTACAATCTAATAGATGACATGCTGAGATAATCTTAGAGGAAAGGCACTAGCATTGAGGAAGACTCCCTCCTGGTCCAAGTCACTTCACTCTGTATCTATTCATATGGATCTTCCAAGTTTCTTCTGAAACTGTCCATTTAGCCATTTTTAAAGGCATGATAATATTCCATTACATTCACTTGCCATATGTTTATAAGTTACCCAAGAGATAAGAACACCCTCAGTTTCCAGTTTTTTGCTACTATGGAAAGAGCTACTATAGATTGTTTGCACATGTGGACCATATCCCTCTTTCTTTCATCTCTTTGGGGCATAGGCTTTGTAGTGGTATCACTGTGTAGAAGAATACACACAGTTTAGGGACTTTGGGGGCATAGCTCCAAATTGCTTTCCAAGAACACTGGTCCAATTAACAGCTCTATCAACATCTCATTAGCTTGTCTGTTTTCCTGGAACTTCCCCTGACATCTATTCTTTTCTTTTCTTTTTTTTTTAGCTTTGCCAATCTTATGAGTGTGAGGAGAATCTCATAGTTGCTTGAACTTGTATTTTCTCTAATTATTACTGATTTGGAGCATTTTCCTTTTCATATGCTTACTGATAGTTTGGATTGCTTTCTATGAAAACTGCCTGTTCATGTCCTTTGATCACTTTTCTGTTGGGGAAAGGACCTTTTTTGTATACATTTGTCAGTTTTCTTTAAAAGATGGTAGAGAGCAGGAGAGATATTTTAGGACCAGAGAAGGAAAATACTTCCCAATTTTCAAAAAAAGGAAGGGAATAGGGACTGCCAAATATAAGTTAAAGTTTTATTTCAATTCCTGGCAAAATTCTCAAATAGTAGTATTTTTAATTGTAAAAAAAAATGGGAACAAAGTGACTGTCCTTCAGTTGGGAAATGGTGTAATAATGTGGCATATGATTGCAGAAGAATTTTTTTCATTAAAAATGACGAATATGACAGACTCAGAAAAACGCAGGAAGACTTATTCAGTTGAAGCAGAATGAAATGAACCAAATCAGGAGAACAATTTGAAAGGTGATCACAATAGTTTAAAGGAAGACAACTTTGAAAGATGCTAGAATTGTGATTGATGCATTGACCAAGAGAAGGCAGGACTTTGTGCATTCTCCCCACTTCTTGGCAGAAAGGTGATGGATTAGAGGTATCTCAACAAAACCTATACAAATTTACAGAAAAAAACAAAAAACGAGTTCTGATTGGTACACAAACATGGCAGTTATGTAATTAATTTTCAATTTAATATGTTCCTTAGAAATTGTAGGTAAATGAGGTCCACAGTTTCATTTACAATCTTCTTATTCTCTTTTATATTATTGAAATGTTCTTGTTAGTTAATATGTGTTAAGTTCATAATTTAAAAATAAAACTTTGTTTAAAAATAACAAGTAGGGTCAGAAACATCTTATTTCCTTGTTTGACAAGTTCACTAAGTAGTAGATCAGAAGAATACTATAAATATAGTCTACCCATATTTCAGCAAAGCATTTGACAAAATCTTTCACGCTATTTTTTGTGGACAGGTTAAAGATATGTGCATTTAGATGATATTAAGCCATTTCAGAACTATTTGAGAGGCCAGACCCAAAGAATAATTGTTTATGGTTCATTTTCAACTTGGAAAGTGGTCTCCATTGGAATGTCTCAGGGATTTGTGTTTGGCCTTGGTCTGTTTAACATTTTTATCAGTGACTTGGATCAAGATATCATGATGATCAAAATTGAAGATGTCTCAAAGCCTGGAGGAATAGGTAACATATTGGATAAGTCAGAATCAGAATTCCAAAAGGTTTTGACAGGCAAGAACATTACTTTAAATTTAGCCAAAAAGGCTAATTTGATCATGGGCTGCATTGAGAGGTCTAGTCTCCAGAATTAGGGAACTGATGGCCCTATTATACTCTGCCTTGGTCAGATTACAGTTGGAGTACAGTTAGATCCCAATTAGGGAGAATTACAAATCATCTGAAGGGGTGGCATGTATTTGAATTTGCAGTATGTGAAGTCACAATTGTGTAAAAAATGGTAATTGGTTTTAGCCAATGAAATGATGTAGGGAGAATTTGAATTTTGTGACTACTTTAGGGGATTCATTATTTGCACTAATCCAGACCTAAATGTATTATGCTCAGTTTAGGATGTTATAGTTTAGGAGGCTATTTAAAACTGGAAATCATCTAGAAGAGACTAACCAGGATGATAATGGAACTCAAGATAATGCCATGTTGGTGATCTTCAGTAAGGAGTTGATAAATCACTGGAGGAACATCTTAGCTATCTTTAAATATTTGAAAGGGCATTGCATGAAAAGGCATTAGACCATTTAGGTTGGGGGGGGGCTCAAGAGGGCAAGATCTAGGAACAATGGTAATTTGTATAGAACAAAATTTAGGTTTTATGTAAAGGAAAGGAAATAATTAGAGCTATCCCAAAATGAATGAGTGGAATAGGATGAAATGGACTCTCTGTTACAGAAGACCTGTAAGCAAAGGTTGGATGGCCATGTGGTAGGAGGGAATTGTTTTTTAGGTGTGGATTGGGCTAGTTGTCCTCTGATGTCCCAATTCTGAGATTCTATGAAAGTAATTTCTTTTTTTTACTTTTTTTTTCTTTTTGGAGGGCAATTGGGGTTAAGTGACTTGCCTAAGGTCAGACGGCTAGTATTTGTGTTAAGTGTCTAAGGACGGATTTGAACTCAGGTTCTCCTGATTTAAACTCAGGTCCTCCTGACTCCAGGGCCGGTGTTCTATTTACTGCATCACCTAGCCACCCCTCTATGAAAGTCATTTTATTGGAACATTCCACTGACATAGGCAGTGAAAATATTATTATCCTTGTTTTACCGATGTAGAAGCTCAGTTTCAGGGTAGTTGTGATTTGCCCAAATGACGTTGCTACTAAATATTAGAACTGGCATTCGAACCAGATCTTCTAAGTCCAAATCCAGCACTTTTGCCAGTGTACCTTTCTGTATGGGGTTCATCATGGAGCCCTTAACTCAGTGTTGGTGCTTGGTGGTTATCACATTCTACCCATTGGTCCTATTTCTTACTCCTGGAACATTGCTGTTTTTCTTTAAGGGAAAGACTGGTGAAAATTTGATGCATCCATTTAATCTTTTTCCTCTGGGGTAAATTGCTACAAGATTGCAAGAATGAAGTATGATAAATCCATAAGTAAAGTGATGACATCCCAAGCCACATCTCTGGCCTCATTTCAGCTGAGAAAGATTCTAATATTACATCAGTCTTACATGCTCTTCTCCAGAAAGAAACTAGTCCTTGAAGCGCTAGCCTAGTATCTCTATAATACGAGATCAAGCATGGAAATAATCTTTGCTAGATCAAGTAAGGAAGTGATCCCCGACAAGGAGTGGTTTAGTAGAGTAGAAAAATATGGTACTAGAACCAGGAGAAGCAGAATCTAGTCTCTTCTCCACTTACTAGCTGAGTGACCTTGGGCAAGACACACTCTCTTTAGAGCTCAGTCAGTTCATCTGTAAAGTAGGTATCTGAGTGATAGGAGATGGGGAGGAGGGGAGAATAAAACTATCCATTCATTCCTTTAGGGCAAAGAAAACTATTTTAATAACAGAAGATCCTTTCTACAAGAAACTAACATAAGGAAAATCAGGGGAAGGCTAGGCTTCCTTATACACACATATACATACATATGTGTGTGTATGTATAAAGTATCTTACCTGCCTGAAGGCAGGGGACAGGACCTCGAGGTCACTTGAGGTTTCTTCCATTGCTAAGACAGGTGAAATTCAATGATTGATCCTAGAATGGATTCCTTCCTAACCTAATGTAATGTTCAATGCTGGGCAATACTGGACTATTCACTGGACTCTGACTGTCAGTGTTTGCCAGGATGTCGTTATTTATGTCCATCTACTTTACTTTAATTCCAATAATTCTGCTTTTAACTCTCAAATCTAAGCAAATGTCACATAATAGAAGCAATCTTGAAGCATTTCTTTTGCCCAGGTCCTTAAAGCAGTAAGATTAAAAAGCAAGCTGCCTGTAGGACAGATGGAGAAAAGAGGATAATCCCCCAAGCCAGGTCTAGACTTCTCAGAGATCATTGCTATTTTCTTCCAGATGCCTCCCAGGTACTCACTAGCTGGATAATAGCTTGGTTAGTGGTTAAGTAATGAGGAACAGGTCAGGAGGTACAGATAGAGGAGGGCACAGATGTTTCCTTTCCCCTTTTTTTGCACTTCTCCCTTAATTATAGGAGGAAAACAAACAAACAAGCAAACAAAAACCACAGATCTGAAACTTTCAGCTTAAATCCCCGTAGGAACAAGTGCTTTCAAGCTGAAAATTGCATTTTAACAGAGACATTCAAGGCAGTTGTGGAAAAGGTATGTGTGAAAGAAAGTTTGATGCAATCAGTCTGATTTTTTCAACACCTGGCAACTTCTGTATTTTACTTTCTACACAGGGATCACAGGACATGTTAACTTCTCTTAAAGCTCATTTGCCCAGTGCCAGAATGGTGCAGTGAGGGCACTGAATAGAGTTCTTATTGACATGCCTACCACTGATTATCTGACAACTTCTTCCAATAGATCACTGATGTACACCCAATCTGTTCATGTGCACATGCCCAGCTGAAATTGACTTAACAAGAGGAAGTTGCTAGGTGGGTTCCACAGAACTTCCCTCCTTCAAATCTGTGGCCTTAATTTTACTTAATGAAGGTGTCAGTTTCATAATACTCATTGCCACTGCAGATTACCAGAAAAAAACCAAGTGCAGATTTTCCTTTATTTTCCTTATATTGGCTTCTTGCAGACAGACTCTTCTGTTATTAAAAGCGCTTTCTTTTCCCCGAGGAATTAATGGACAGTTTTGTTCTCCCCCCTCCCCATCTCATATCACTCAGATGCCTTCTGCCCCCATTAGCTTCTTTAGCCCTGACTTACTTGAAGAGTTGACCTTTCTCTTTGTCAAGGTTTAACCCTTCCTTAAAAGTCCAGTCACATGGAGTCTGAGTCCCTCCCACTTGCTAGAGGGACAACTATGTCTTTGATTATATCCTACCCTGATGACCAAATGTGTTTCCATTTGGAGATGAAGGAGGGGGGGAGTGCCATGTGCAGAGAAGCCAGGAGAAACTGTCTTCTTGTTCATGTCCTTGCTGTATTGGGCCAAAGTAAATCTTTTGTTTATTGTTCAAGTTCCTCATTTCATCCTAGTGTAGAGTCTTACCCATTAGAGTGCTGGTATTGGAACTGCCCCCAACAGTACAATGTTGAGAATATGTTATCAACACATGTAATTAATGCAAAGTTGCTAGATGGGTTTGGTTTTCTATCATTGCTCACTTGCCAAAATAACACAATTAAATACACAATTACAAAATTTGGTACATAAGAAACAAACATTTTTTTTTCTTTTTAGAGGGCAATTGGGGTTAAGTGACTTGCCCAAGGTCACATGGCTAGTGTTTTGTGTTAAGTGTCTGAGGCCGGATTTGAACTCAGGTTCTCCTGACTTCAGGGCTAGTGCTCCATTCACTGCACCACCTAGCCTCCCACAAAATTTTTGTTTTTAAAAAATAATTGCTGAAACATTTCTGAGTGTACATATAAAATATTATATGAATAAGAATATGAAAGAGAACTCTGCCTTTACATAGAATGGATGGGTTCAGGGAACTTCTTTCCTCCCAAACAGCACAAAGCACACAACTTTACAGATAAAGTATCCACACTACCTACCACCAGGCACATTTGGACGGAGGGTCACACTCTTGTGAGGGACGAGTGCCACTGCACAGAACATCTGCATGAGGTTTTCATATAAATCTTCCTGGCTTATTCATATTGTTGACATTACTTATAGCCACTAGACTTTCCTAGAGACATTAATAAACTAATTGACACGCTTTAAATGGAACCTTCATTGTGTATAGCACTATACTAGGTATTGTGGGATATAGAAAATAAATATGTCAGGTTCTTACCCTTCAGGAACTTAGCAGGTGGAAGATACTAGATGAACATACCTGAAGCAATCCTGCTTGGCACCTAGGGAAATGTTGAGGCTGTTGCTCCAGTGCATGGAAATATGATTCCATTTGGAACTTTGAGACTTCTTTATTTTGCAGTCTGTGCCATCAGGGATGATTTAATCTCACACATTTCCTTCCCTGTCACCTACTCATTGATACTCTATCATCCAAGACTTTACTGCTGTTACTGTTAGTCACCGTCCAAGGACAAGTTCCTCCCTCTCTTGTCTTATTTTGTATTTTCATCCATGAACATCTCACTTATAACCTCCCCAAACTCATTCGTTTCTGCCCATCTCTTGACTAGAAACTTTTATTGCACCCATTTTATTATGAGCAAATTCCCTTACACCACCTGTCATTTCCACATGTTCATCTTTACTGAAACTTGCTCCTACTAATGATGTAGTTCTCCTCAAAGTCCTCTCCAATGGACTTTAAGTCCAATGGACTCCAATCCTTCTTCCATTTTTTTCAGATTCACTATGCAGGGTAGAGGGGTGAGCACTATCCTTGATCATAAGATTGTAGTTCTAGAGCTGGGAAAGACTTCAAAGGCCTTTGAATGAAACTCTCATTTTTATAGACAACGAAATTGTTACCCAGAGAGCTCAAGTAACTTGTCTAAGGTCATACAGTTAAGTGTTAAATGTAGGATGTGAACACAGGGCCTCCAAGTCCAGAGCTGGTTCTCTTTCTTCTTGACCGTGCTGATCCTCATTGCAGTTTTCAGATCATTGTTAGCACATCCCAAACTTCTCTTTTCAATCCCATGTTACCTACTGATGCTTCCCTCTTTTTATCCTTATTACTATCTCCTGGGTAGTCTCCTACTTTCCTCAATTCAGTTTGACAAACATGAAACACCTACTGTGTGTGATATATTGTGGTGGGTACTGGTTGTAGAAAGATAGACTTGACGGAGACATGATTCTCAAGAAGTTTACTATTTAATGGAAGCAACGACATGTGCACACATTACCATGCTGCACAATAGTGAGATACAGATATAAAGTAAAAGTCAGAATTAGAGGAAAATGCTATATGAAAGGAGAAAGGTAACATCACTTTCACTTGGGGAGGTGAGGTAGCTCCTGACTGAGCCTTGAAAGAGGAAGCAAGGACGATTCACACAGACTGGGCAGGAGGGTCGGATAGCAATTTGGGAGGAACAGATAATTTGAGCAAAGACTTAATTATTTCATCACTTGGCTCACAGTCCTCAGCACACTTGCCCTCATCTTCAGTGTCAATGTTAATGATCTTGTTAGCATCCTGCCTTTGCTGTGTCTTGCCTTCTTCAACACAAATGGCTTTCACCTCCATTCCACTTCTGCCACCCACAAGAAAGGCCATACCTCGAACCTTGTCATTGCTTGTAATGTTGCCATCTCTAAGATCTTGAACTCTGCAGTTCCCTTCTCTGTCCACAACTTTTATCCTTTAATTTCATTGAGACTGATATTAATTTGCCCTAATTCTACATCCAGTTTATTTTGACTTCCTTCCTATCCAAGCTGGTACTCACGGCCAACAATTTCATTCATGACCTGATACCACATTGCCCTGATATGCCTCAGGCAGTTTCCTTAGAATTTCCACTAAGACACAGATGTTTCCATCTGCATTGGTAGAGGAATCTGGACTGATAAAATTATAGCCACTTCAGCTATTCATATATTTACATATATTAATATATTTACATATATAAATAATATATATATATATTATTTAAGACTTATAGATACATTTGCTTGCCATTAAGCCAATGTCCCATCCACTGTGCCATGGAGCTTGCTAACCTTTTCAATATTTTGTAGTTTCCAGAATCTTCACATACCCTATAACTGATTATAAAAATGAACACTTCTGTGAAGGAGTTTCCCATTCTTCCTTGGAATTCCCTAAGTCCGCACAAATCTCCTTACATGTAAGAGAAGCTCCTGTTCAGTCTAGGAGAGTTTCCTAGATCAATGAGAGGTTAAATGACTTTCTCAGGCTCACACAGTCAGTATGTGACTAGGTCAGGTCTTCTAGCTCCAAAGCAAGCTCTCTATCCACTAATGATAGCTGCCTCCATAATAATGATAGTTTGCATTATATTTTGTGAGGTGAGTAGTGCAAATAGCATAATCCTCATGTTACAGATGAGTAAACTGAGGCTCTGAGAGATGAAATGGCTTTCCCCAAGTCACATAGAACAGTTTTCTTGACTCTTGTTCTCTCAACTGTATTCCATGCTGCCTATGAGTCATATTGGCCGCCATGAGTCTCAGAAAGGATTGGACCATTAATAATATCAAACACTTAAGTCATGTGCATGAAACCATCTCTTGCATGTTTTATTTGGGCATTTTTTCTGTACATTTTCAAACCCATGAGTATTTGGAAGGAAACATAAGTCTTCTCTTTCCTTTATATTTCAATAATCAAAGTATTCAGGAATGAAAGGTTACAGCATGGAGCCCAGTATGTGGGTAGTAGAAGATGAAAACTCTTCAACCCCGAATGAAACTGCCAAGTCTTTATTTCATTTCCCAAGTTAAGAAATGAATGAAAGATAAACAAATAGTCTAAATAGTGCAAACCAAATTAGATTTGAGGTCCCCCCCCCAAGATTTAATAAGAAGTAATTTAAACATTATCTGGGGGAGTGAGGAAGCGATGTTACAAAAATAAATGCCATTTCAATGGTCAGTATCCTTTTTCCTTGTGTGTTATTGCAGGACTAAGTAGGGTTTGCTGCCTGCAGCTCCTGCTGCCAGGTTTGGCACAGTCCATGAAAAACATGATTCCTGGAGAAGCGAGGAAAGCATTAGTTAAATGGAAAAAAAAGGAGAGAATTTCAGTTAAAATGTCCCAAGTGAGGAAGAGAAATTTGGAAAGTACAAAATACTCTGAGTTCCTAGAATCTGGGAACCAAAATCCACTCTCCCCCTCAGTTTTGCAATGCTCCTGAAAGGGAAGAATTGATATATTTGAGAATGCCTTCTCAAACTGAAAGCTGTGTTGGGAATGATTACAGGTCAAGGTTCAAACCATGGTATTTCATTAATGCGTCATGCATGGGAGTGCTCACCAGTCTGTTGGTTCTGCAAAGAGGATAAAACCTCTCAGGTTCGATTTTTGTTTTCACCTATCTTTACCCCCCTCTTTTGGCACAGTATGAGGACCAGGAAATGACTCTGGTGGGTCCTAAGGACTGTTGATCTAGATAACAGATCAGGGAATTTAATCTTTGCCTTTCCGGTGCAGACGATCTCAGGAATCCCAATTGAGTTAACCCCCATATATATATATATGTATGTATGTATGTGTATATATATGTATATATATCCTTATGTCTATACTAGCGTGAGAAAAGCAGATTGAAATGCATTTTTCAAAGAATGGTCTAAAATCCAGAGATCCAACATGTGATCTGAAGGCCAAATGCAGCCCTTCTGAACCCACAGGGCAGCCTGCTCGAGATGGTTAAAACTCTGGCTGTAATTCATAGGATCCTAGAACCATAGATCTGTAATTGGAAGGCACTTTAGAATTCATTCAGTCATTGAGGCATGAGGATAGTGGATGAGGAAATGGCATAGTGGGTGAGGAACTGTATTTGTGAGCAAGAAGACACAGATTTAAATCCTACCTTTAATACTTTCAGGCTAGGTGATCCTGAATAAGTAACTTAATTTTCTGTGCCTTAGTATTCCTTACTTATTGGATTCAGTGGCCTCTAAGGTCCCATCCATCTCTCAACTTATGGACCTATGATCCAGCCTAACTCTGTTCTATTAAAAAGAAGAAATTAAGGTGCAGAGAAGCTGAGCAGCTTGTCCAGGTCACATTAAAAACCCTAGATTCAAACTCAGATTGTCTGACTTTCAAATCCAACATTCTTTCCTCTCTACCTGATAGGGACTAACCATTGGTCCAGTGTTATGAGTGCTTGGACCAGACATTAATTGTAATTAGAAAATTTTCATATGGCCCACATCTGTATGGACTTGTGATTCTGTGGTCCAATATTAAAAAAAAAACTCATATGCACCTGTTTTTCTTTGGTCTTAATTTTCTGTAGAAATTAAGCAATTCCCATTTTCACTTTGAGATATTATTTTGTCCTGTTCTCTAAAAATACAGTTTCACATGAAACCTCCAATCACACCATTGGGATGATGGTGACATTTTCACTATATCTTTACCTATTGTTTATAGGATTCATTCCTTATTTTATTCACTGATCTCCCAGTACTGAGTGTAAGCTGCCATGGAGGGGAGGGGGGAAAGAGAGGAAAATGTGGAACTCAAAAACTTGTGGAACTGAATGTTGTAAACTAAAAGTAAATAAATAAATAAAATTTTAAAGAGAGAGAGAGAGAGAGAGAGAGAGAGAGAGAGAGAGAGAGAGAGAGAGAGAGAGAGAGAGAGAGAGAGCGAGTAAGAGAGTTTCATCTACATTCAGGCTCCATCGTTCTTTCTCTGGATGTGGACAGCATTTTTCATTGAGTCCTTTGGAGTTGTCTTAGATCTTTGCATTGCTAAGAGATAAATCTATCAAAGTTAGTCAACATACAATGTGGCTGATACTGTGTACAATGATCTCCTGGTTCTACTCACTTCATTTGGCATCAGTTCATATAAACCTTTCTAGGTTTTCCTGAAGTCTGCCTGCTCATCATTTCTTACAGCACAATACTATTCCATTCCATTCATATTCCACAACTTATTCAGCCATTACCCAATCAATTTTTCCAATTCTTGGCCACCACAAAAAGAGCTTCTATAAATATTTTTGCACGTGTGGGTCCTTTTCACATTTGTATGATATCTTTGGGATACAGACCTAGAAATGGTATTTCTGGGTCAAAGGGTATGGACATTTTTTGGGAAGAGTTCCAAACTGTTCTCCAAAATGGTTGGATCACTTCACAACTCCACCAACAATACATTAGTGTTCCAATTTTCTTACATCTTCTCCAGCATTTATAATTTTCCTGTTTTGCCATGTTAGCCAAGCTGACAGGTGTGATGGGTGATTGTTTTGATTTGCATTTCCCCAATCAATAATGATTTAATGCTTTTTTATATGACTATAGATGGCTTTAATTTCTTCATCTGAAAACTGCCATATCCTTTTACCATTTATCAATTGGGGAATGACTTGTATTCTTATAAATTTGATTCATTTCTCTATG
This sequence comes from Petaurus breviceps papuanus, assembly GCF_028583685.1. Lineage (NCBI taxonomy): Eukaryota > Metazoa > Chordata > Mammalia > Diprotodontia > Petauridae > Petaurus > Petaurus breviceps. Next base: position 54,970,755 of record NW_027186304.1, read on the forward strand.
TATTTTAGAAATGAGACCTTTGTCAGAGACATTGGTTGTAAAAATTGTTTCCTAGCTTTCTGCTTCCCTCTTAATCTTGGTTGCATTGGCTTTGTTTGTGTAAACCCTTTTCAAATTAATATAATAAAATTATCCATTTTGCATTTCATAATGTTCTCTATCTCTCATTTGGTCATAAATTCTTCTATTCTCCATAAATCTGACAGATAAACTATTCCTTGCTCTCTCAACTTGCTTATAATATCAGCCTTTCTATCTAAATCATGTACCCATTTTGACTTTAATTTGGTATATGGTGTAAGATGTTGGTCTATGCCTAGTTTCTGCCATACTATTTTCCAGTTTCCCTGGCAGTTTTTGTCAAATAGTGAGTTCTTATTCCAGAAGCTAGTTTTTGGGTTTATCAAACAGTAGATTATTATAGTCTTTGACGACTATACTTTGTGTACTTAACTTATTCCACTGATCCATAACCTATTCCTTTCTTCAAATTCTAGAAGTTGGAATGTTTCATTTGATTATATTTGAAGTCTAGGGGTTAGTGTTGAGTGGTATTCAATATAGAACCTATATATCTGGAATTTATTCTGCTTTATATCCTTTAGCAGTCTGTATTTTCTGACCTTTAAGGCAGAACCATAGCTAGTAATTTCATTACTCAGGGTAATTCAGTCTGTCAGGGGAGAGAAAGGGTGGGAATAGGAAGGGATCCCAGTATACTGTTCCACGGAGAAGCAGACAGAGGCCTTATAACACTTCAAAATTGTTACAAGGTGCAATGGCAGTGGGGGAAGCAGTAGTAGGGTGACCATGGAAGAGTTTATTTGGGGTGTCGGAAGCATGCAATCTGCTAGTTTTTCTTTTCTTTTCCTTTCCTTTCCTTTTTCTTTTCTTTTTCCCTTTTCTTTCCTTTCCCCTTTTCTTTCCTTTCCCCTTTTCTTTCTTTTTCTTTCTTTTCCTTTCCTTTTCTTTTCCCTTCCTCTTTCCTCCTTCTTCTTCCCTCCTTTCCCCTTCCCTGCTTTCCTTTCCTCTCCTTTCCTTGTATTCTTGCTAAGTGAAGTGTCACTACATGTCAGACAGAGAGCCAATCCCCGAGTAAGAAACCTGGGTTCAATAATCCTGTCTCTGATACATACTGCTTTATGTCCCACACAAATTACTTAGGCTCTCAGTGTCCCAGGCAAAACTCTAAGACTAAAACTGCAGAACAGTTGCTAATCTTCATTGATAGAGGGAGTTTCCTGGTTGGGGATTCTATATACCAATGAAATCACCAGGTCCACACTTTCCTCATCCTCTCAGCCCCCACCTACCCTTCTCCAACTCTTGCTAACTATATGCTAAGTTCTGTTCTTTCTTGGCTACCCTCTAAATCTAGGACAAAGCCAAGGTTACCCCACCCTAATTATGACTGCTTTCAGGAATGGTGCATTTGTTCTATTAGGAATTTGACTAGTAGACATGGGAATGTCAGGTAATACATCAGGGCCTAACAAAAAGCATTCTATGGGATCAACAGCAAGCATCTATGACGTGTCTACTATGCACAAAGGCACTATGCTGGGTGTTAGGAAGTTAGAGACAAAATTGAAATATTACCTGCCCTTAAGAAGCTTACATTTTACAGGGGGATACAACACATCTATGGATAAGTTGTTGTTGAATCATTTCGGTCATGTCCAACTCATTGTAACAACATTTGGGATTTTTTGGCAAAGATACTGAAATGGTTTGCCGTTTCCTTCTCCAGCTCATTTTACATATGAAGAAACTGAGGCAAACAGTGTTATATGACTTGCCCAGGATCACAGTAAGTGTCTAAAGCCATATTTTAACTCAGGATGATGAGTCTTCCTAACTTCTGGCCTGATACTCTATCCATTGTGCCTCCTAATTGTCCTTTTACGGATAAGTAATACAAGGAAATTGGAGGACTGAGAAAACATTAATGACTGGCAAAATAGAATGAGATAATGTCTATAAAGTGCTTTGTAAACCATAAAGTGCTGTGCAAGTGTCATTGATGATTCTGATAACTAAAGATTGATGATTAGGCACCATTGGAGATGATACCTGACTTCTACCTTAAAGGAAGGTAAGATTTTTTAGACACAAGGGTAAGTATATTCCAGGCATGGTGAGCAGCTTATGTGAAAGCATGGAGAGGGAAGATAGAATTTCAAATTCAGGAAATAGCCAGTCAGTCAGTTTTCCTGAAATGCATTTCTGAAATGCATTTACCCTCCCTCATAAGGTAAATAGGAAGAATGGTTAAGAATTAAAATGCTGTAGTAATTCCATCTATGTTTCTTTTTTAAAATAGCAAACTTAATGGTTCTTTGATGGATTCTGTTTATACATTAAATATTGTAATTTACTTAATATACTTTCTATAAGTGAAAAATGTCTGAGTGGAACTGGCTTGTTCCCTTCTAACATTTCACTGGGCATTTCCCCTCTTTTCTCTTAGTTTTCTCCTGTTTTTCAAGAGATGTATGATATGAATCCCAAAGCATGGTGTATAGGGGAAAGAATGATGAACTTGGAGTCAGGAAGACCGGAGTTCAAATTTTGGATTCCAGTACTTACTAGAAATTAGACTTTGGGAAAAGCATTTAGCCTTTTGGGTTTCTTTGTCCTTTTTTTTCTTTTTTGGATGGGGAAGTAGGGCAATTGGGGTTAAGTGACTTGCCCAAGGTCACACAGCTAGTTTTTTTGTGTTGTGTCTGAGGCCAGACTTGAACTCAGGTCCTCTTGACTCCAGGGGCAGTGTTCTATTCACTGTGCCACCTAGCCACCCCAAAAGAGATACCAGTAGGTGACTGTCCTTATCTTTAAAATGGGAATGAATATCCAGTCCACAGTCTACCTCCTAGGGCTTCTGTGAAGATCAAATGAGACACAATGTGGCAATTGTAAAGTTCTAGATAAACATTAGTTATTATTATTATTTTAGGGGTAGCTTAGTTTTCTGCTTTGTACTGTACAAAGCAGAATGAAGACCAAATGTAATTTCCTATCCTATATGACTGAAGTATCAAGCTGGATGTCTAAAAACCTGGGAGCCTTAGGTCTAACTCCATTACATAGTGCAAGAGGCGCCAATACCCCTCAAAAGCTCTCCCTATCTTGGCTGACCATCAATGCCTAAAATCCCCAAATTAGATGCCTTTGGGGTTTTCTTTATTTTTTATTAAGTTATTTATTTTTAGTTTTCAACATTCACTTCCATAAGTTTTACATTTTCTCCTCCTCCGTCCCCAAGACGACTTGCCATCTGATATGGGATCTATACATACATTCCTATTAAACACATTTTCACATTAGTTGTGTTGCATAGAATTATAATGAATGGGAAAAACCATGAAAAAAGCACAAAATAAAACAAAACAATAAAGAAAATAGTCTGCTTCATTCTGCTTTCCAACTCCATACTTCTTTTCTCTGGATGTGGCTGGCATTTTTCGTCATGTGTCCTTTGGAATTGTTTTAGGTCCTTGCATTGCTAAGAAGGGCTAAGTCTATCAAAATGAGTCCTCACACACTGTGGCTGTTACTGTGTACAATGTTCTCCTGGTTCTGCTTCCCTCATTCATCATCAGTTCATATAAGTCTTTCCAGGTTTCTCTGAAGTCCACCTGCTCTTCATTTCTTATAGCAAGATAGTATTCCATAACATTCATATACCACAACTAGGTTAGCCATTCCCCAAGTGATGATGGGCAGCCCCTTGATTTCCAGTTCTTGGCCACCACAAAAAGAGCTTCTACAAATATTTTTGCACATGTGGGTCCTTTTACCATTTTTATGGACTCCTTTGTTTTATGTATTTCCTATTAGAATGCAAACATAGCCATGGATAGAGCATTGGATTTAGACAGGGTGGGTCTCTGAATTCCTGCTCTGCTACTTGCTTCCTGTGTCACCTTTGGCAATGCTGCCCCTTTTTCTGGGCCTCTGTTTCCTCATCTATAAAATGAGGGGGTTGGAGTAGATGGCCTTTAAGGCCCCTCCTAGCTTCAAATCTATGATCCAATGATCTTTATTAATTTGTTTAGTCATTTTTCAGTCATGTCTGACTCTTTGTGACCCCAATTGAGGTTTTCTTGGAAAAAATAATGAGAGTGGCTAGCTATTTCCTTCTCGACCTCATTTTACATATGAAGAAACTGACACAGAGTTAAGTGACTTGCCCATGGTCACACAGCTAATGTCTGAGACCAGATCTGAACATCAGGGAGATGAGTCATTCTGACTCCTTATATCTATTGCACCACCTAGCTGCCCCATAGGGAGAGAGTATTGTTTTTTGTTTAGTCATTTCAGTTGTATTTGACTCTTCATGAACCATTTTGGGGTTTTCTTGTCAAGATACTGGAGTGGTTTGCTATTTCCTTCTCCAGTTCCTTTTAGAGATGAAGAAACTGAGACAAACAGGTTTAAGTGACTTGTTTAGGGTCACACAGCTACTAAGTGTTTGATGCTTGATTTGAACTCATGAAGATGAGTCTTCCTGATTCCAACCCCCGTGAATATCCACTGTACCACCGGTCTGCTCCCCCTTTATTGATTATTTACTTCTTAATGTGAAAGAATATTAGATTCTTTTTGACAAGAACCTGAAAAGCTGGTGTGCCTCACAGGGCAGCACAGAAGGAAAACAGATTGCTGAAAGCATAGATGAGAAGACCCTGAAGATCCACTCTGCCAGTGCTGCCGTGTTATCAAGCATCAGCAATGTTACCACTCTGGAATTTTGTGACCTCAGGCAAGTCACTTAATCTTTTTATCTCAAGGGTTCTGCAGAAGTGTAATATGAAACCCTCTGTCACATTTTCAGTAGAAAGAGCACTGGAAGCCTGCCGATGTCACTCGCTAGCTGTGTGTCTATAGGCAGATTGCTTTGCCTCTATGGGTTTGGTGTCCTCTAATATATAATGAATGCGTGGGTGTAGCTGTTCTCCAAGGTCACTTCCAACTCTGCTAGTCTATAAATATCTCTAATAGTCTTAAAGCTCTTAAAACTCCTCCGTGTTATGGTATTCAAGGCAGTTTCAATTCTCTTGGACTCTATACTGTTACAGCACATCCCAGAAGAGATTTGTAATTGCCATCCTATACTCCAATTCTTTACAGGGCTAGATAATATCATAGGGAGAGCCATGGGCAAAAGAGAAAAAAAAGATTTTTATTCTTGGTTATGTTAAATTTCTTTCTAAATCTTCCCAGAGGTTGAATAGTTCTTGGGTACTTCTACTGTGCATATAAGTCAATTGTAAACACTGTATATAGTAATTGAGCTCCTGCCATGGGTAAGACTATCTTGAGAAACTAAGTACTCATGTTTTACAAAAAGAAAAACCCAAACCAAACACATATGGGATCTACCTTGCTGCCTTGTCAACCAGCAGACTCTTCTCTCTAATTCATTCAACACACCACTGCCAAGATAACTTTTCTTGTGCACAGATGTGTTCAGAATTATTTTGTGGCTCCCAATGGCCCAGTGAGTAAAGTTCAAATTCCCCTCTATGGCATTCAGAGGATTGTGGAATGACAGATTTAGAACCAGAAGGACTATTGAGTACAACACCCTCATTTTACATATGAGGAAACAAGCTGAAAGGGGTTAAGGGATTGGCCCAGGGTCACATAGCTAGTAAATGATTTGAGATTTCAACCCAGATCTGTGTAACTCCAAGTTTAGTGTGCTATCTACTAAGCCATCTTGAAGGCCCAGATATAGGCTAATACCACCCTATTTTTCCAGGCTCATTCTAGCTCTCCATGCACTCTGTGCTCTAGTCAAGCTGCATTACTCACAAACCTGAATCCAGCATGCCCTTTGCTCTTACACATTCGTGTCTTTCACGAGTTTACACTGTTCCATATGCTTACTAAGTCTTCTGTACTCCTCTATGCTTGTTGAATTCCTGCTCATCCTTTAAAGCCCACTGCTTTAAATGACACTTCTTGCCTCTTCCCTAAAGAACTTTTAACTAACTTCTTGCCTAACTTCATTTAGTAACTTCCTGATACACTTATGTGTATTGTTACTAACTGTACTATACTGTATGCATACTTTCTACATACTCTTTTAAGGAAGGCATTAGGACTTCTCCAAAAGTTGTACCTTTTCAGAGCCTAGTAGAGTGTTTTGAATCCCATAAGGTCTTAATAATTACTGATTGAATGAATGAATGTTTCTAATTTCCCTCTTCACTATCCCCTGGAAAACATGATAGAAGTAGAAGACAAGACACCTCTGATCTGTAATCTCATGTGATTTGAGCCCCTTAAAAAGTTCCCTATTATCTTTTTGATTTTACCTACTTTCTCAAATAAAACAGATAGCTAGATAGATGAGAGACTACTTGTTAAGAGCTCACTACATGACAAACACTGTCATACACATTGGATATACAAATACAAACAAGAAAGTACCTACCCTCAAGGGGCTTACATTCCAATGGAGAAGACAAGAGATTAAGGGGAGCTAGAAAAGGAGAGGGCATTGTGTGGCAATGGTCAAAAGTGGCTCGGAGGCCTGGGTCAAGGCAAAATAAAACGAAGGTTTACTTAAGGGTGTTCAGCATCCAAGGAATGGAGGTCAAGGTGTCAGTGGAAACTGGAGATGATAGCCAGAGTGCAGGTTGGTATGGTATGGAGATGACCAGGGAGTTAAAAAAATGAAAAGAAAAAGACGCAAAACTTAATTTTAACTCCTTAAACTAACTCCATTCCTAAATCTCCCTGTTGCATTGTTTTTCCCATGCTTCTGCTATACTTTGTCTATAATTGCTTTACTAAACCACGCATTTTGAAGGTGAGATGCAGACACACCCATGAAGGCAGACTTACAGAAGTAATCCTGTCTGCAATAGTTGTCAGACTTCCTTTCTTCCCTTAATTATATAGGTTTACTTAATGTGGCACCTAACTGACTTAATGCTATTTATATTGAACTCTTTCCTTTATGCCTTTTCACAGGTTGTCCCCCTATGCCTAGAATGCATTCGCTCCTCACGTCTCCCTCTTGAGTTTCCTTCAGAGTTTAATTTAAACACCACCTTCTCTGCCAGGCCTCTCCAAATCCTCCCCCCCTCCCCCCCACTGCTAGTGCCTCCATCTTAGATTACCTTGGATTGATTTTGTATGTATTTTACATACATGCACACACATTAATACTGTAACAAGTATATAATTTCCTCTCTTCATAGAATGGAAGCCCTTTGAGGGCAAGGACTGCTACATTTTTTTTGTCCTTGTATCTGCAACCCCTCATATAGTGCCTGACACGTGATTGACACTTAATCAATGCTTGCTGATATGTTTTTTCCCCTCTGGATAAAAAGCAGAAAGACATTTTCTAATCCCGTCTTTGAAATGTATATTATCCGGTCCCTGACTATTTAAACTTGATGTTTCAATGACAAAGTCATTGAAAATTAGTGTGTATTTGTGGCAGCTAGGTGGCACAGTGAATAGAGTGCCAGCTCTGGAGTCAGGAAGACCTGAGTTCAAATGCAGCCTCCGACCCTTAACACTTATTAGCCTTGTGACCTTGGGCAAGTTGCTTAATCCCAATTGCCCTCCAAAAAAAAAAAAGAAAAAAGAAAATTAGTGTGTATTTGCTGTTTCTGTTTTTCCCCAAATCATTTCACTTCACCCAATGCAGTCCAACTTCTAACCCCAAAGCTCCATTGAGCTTACTCCCTCCAACATCAACAGTGACCTCCTAATGACCTAGTCTAACCCCTTTCTTCCCAGTCTTCATGCTTCTAGCCTTCCCTTTGGCAGTTACACAGTTGGCAACCCACTCTTTCTCTCATCTTCCTTGACTTTCATGATGTTGTAATAACAGCAACTACCCCCCAGGGTTGTTGTAAGGCTAAAGTGAGATAATATTTATAAAAATCTTTGCAAATCTGAAAGTGCTATTTAAAACACTATTATTGTATGATCGTGGTTCCCCATTGAAGGCTATCTAGTTCGATTTGCCAACTATGAACGGGAATCTGCTCTTCGGCATCCCTGACCACTTTCCTTTTCTTCTTTCTTTTTCTCCTCAAGTCTTTATATTCATTTAACAATTTCCTAAGACTCTAACTTCCCTCTTTTATTTTCTCTACTCTCTTTATTCTCTGTTCTTTCAGTCCTGCAGATTGAAAATCTCATTCTCATCTAGAACGCCTCTCTTCCTCTCAGTCTCTAGAACCAGTCCTTTAAAACTTTTCCTTATTTTATGTATATATCCATATCTATCTATCTACACATGTATGTATACAAACTATATACACATATACACATATCCATGCTTAATTGTAGCTGTCCTGGGAGAGGAGGGAAAGAAGGGGGGAAAAAAAGAACAAAGTAAAAAGTGGACAGCAGAAAACAAAAGAAAACTTACAATGAAGCAAAGAAAAGATGAACAGCTCTGAACACAAGTTGTAGTATTTATTATATAGGCTTTCTTGATATGGATATTTATTGCTGTATATTTTAAATCTTTTCTTATGTTCTGCTATACACATGGCAATGCTTTTTTTCCTTTTCTTGCTTTGTATTCTTTAGCATTTAAGCTTATAATATGTTTCCTTTTTCTTATTGTGTACTTAAGTTTAAAATAAATTAATAAAAAGATGAAAAGAATTTCCTTATTAGCCATATAACAAAGAAAACACATGTACACACACAACCAAGAAGAGAATTTAAAAAGTGAAAAAAAAGTCTGCTTCAATCTACACTCAAAGTTCACCAGTTTTCTCTCTCTGGATGTGGATAGCATTTTTAAATCACGGGTCCTTTGAAATTGTCTTGGATCATCATCTTGATCAGAGTAGTTAAGTCTTTCATAGTTGATCATCTTTACAATATTGCTATTGCTATTGCACAAGTCATTAAATTCTATACATACCATCTCCAGAATCACTGAGGTACCATAGAATTCTAGGACCATAGGTTTGGAACTGAAAAGGATTTATAGGTCATCTAATCCAACACTTTTACCATATATTTGAAAAGACTGGGGCTCAGGGGGATTAAGTGCTTGCCTGAGGTCTGGAGGTAATAAAGTGTCAACCTGGACTTTGAACCCTGATACTCTCTGATTCTCAACAAACCAAGTTTTCCATTACACTATACATACTCTCATTTCTCTATTTCTCCTATGATTGCCCTGTTTCTGGCTGATTACATCTTCCGTGGACCATTAGAACAGTCTTCCAATCAGTTTCTCCTTCCTATTCCCTCTCTCCTCTAGTCCATCCTATGTAGGGCTGTCAGATTTAAATTCCTAATAAGCTTCATCATAATAGTGCACATTCGTATATCCCTTTACAATTCTTGAAAGACTGTTGTTTTTCACTACGATTTTGTGAGGCAGATACTGAAATTATTATCAACCTCAGTTCACATATAAGAAAACCAAGGCTCAAATAGATTGACTTACCCTTGGTCACACAGCTTTTAAAGGGAGGGTGTGGCTGGTGGGGGAGGAAGCCAGGACTTCGCTGCAGATATAACACCAAGTCTGGTGAATTTTCTCCAATACAAGTCTCTCTTCTGATCACATCACATCATAGCACTTCTCAATAACCTCTAATGCTTGTACATTGCTTACAGAAAATTAAATCCAGACTCTCCACCCTGACATTGAAGTTACTCCACAATCTTTTTCCAACACATCTCTTTTGTTTCAATTTGGAATAAGATATGCAAGATGCAGTATGTCTTCCTCCATCTCCTTCTTGCTTCTGGACCATTCACCTTAACACACCGTGTCTTTTTTCCATTGTTACTTAGGCCTGAAATTCCATTCCTTGGTAGCTGTCAAAATCCATCCTTTAAGGTCTAATTCAACTGCTGCTGCTTCGGGGAAGATTTCACTGACTGCCCTAACCTGTTAGAAATGATCTCTTCTACCTCTGAACTATAAGATTATAACACCATAGAGTTTTATACTTGGAAGGGAACTTAGAGGTCATGTAGGTCAAGAGTTACAAACGAAAATAGAAACAGGGGCCATTAAGCCATACTCCCTATGGACTGCATTTTGACTTTGTTTTACAATGGAATTATCATCTATGTTTTATTGCATTTTAATTTATTTTGTTAAATATTTCCCAATTACATTCTATTTTGCTTTCACCACATGGGGAGCTGCATGAAGTTCACATGTTTGATGCCTCTGATCCAGTCCAACCCCCACCTTTTACATATGGGGAAATTAGGTCTAAAGAGTTGAAACAACTTACCTGGGACCTTAGGGATAGTAAGCATCAGAGTTGAGGGTTAAAACCAGGTCTTCTGGATCTAAAGCCTGGGCTCTGTCTACCATGCTAGAATTCTGCAATAATTTATTTGTACCTCTTTTAGACACTTATTACATTCTCTTTTGCATTGTATTTATTTATGTATATGCTACTTCTCTTCTTGAATTGAAAACACCAAATATTTTTTCTCTATATCTATTGTTTTTACTTCACCTAAATTTCCTTTGAATTTATTTTCATATATCTTTCAGCCTTCAACATTCTATTTTGTAGCTAGCAAAAATGAGAGAAATGTTTGTTGACTTGAATCAATATGAGTTTAATACTTGTTGTAAAGGATATAAGGAGATGTTAGACTTCATCTGTTTGGTCCTACAGGAGGAATGGAAGTTGCAGAAAGGCAGCTTTTAATGGTATGTGAGGAAAAATGTCTTGGCAGTTAGAGCTGTCAGTGGAATGGATGCCCTCTTTGGGTTCTGTTTTCCCCATAGATAGAAACCTTTAAAAGAAGGTTGATTAACCGTCTGTTGAAGAGTGTCAGAGAGGAGATTCCTGCTCCTGTTGGGCAAACTGGAGTAGATGGCCTTTGAAGTCCCTTATGACTTTGAGATTCTTGGGTTAGTTTCCTTCCAGCTCTAAATCTACACTCTTATGATAATACTACAAATTGCATAGGCTTTTCTTTCTGCTGCATGAAATTTTCTCTCTTCTACTTTTAGATTTGATGTAACAAACTATTTTTTTTTACAGTTGGTAATTTTCTTTTTTTATTTCTCTCTTTTTTTGGGAGGTAATTGGGATTAAGTGACTTGCCCAGGGTCACACAACTAATATCTGAGACCAAATTTGAACTCAAGTTCTCCTGATTCCAGGGCCAGTTCTCTATCCACTGTGCCACCTAGATGCTCCCCCCCATGGTAATTTTTACATATTATAAATGGGAAAACTTATTCCTTTATGATCATAATGACTAATTTATGAACTTTAACTTCTCTTAGAAAACTAAGTTGCTTGGGGGCAGCTAGGTGGTGCAGTGAATAGAGCACTGGTCCTGGAGTCAGGAAGACCTGAGTTCAAATCTGACCTCAGACACTTGACACACTTACTAGACATGTGACTTTGGGCAGGTCACTTAACCCCAATTGCCCTCCAAAAAAAAGGCAAAAAAAAGAAAACTAAGTTGCTTCTTACCTCTTGGCACCCAGGATCCATTTAATTTATACTAATAAACAAGTGACAAAGGAAACAGTATGAATGGAGACAGTCCAGGTTTAGGTTATCTGTGGCAGATGCATCAATGAAAGCAGAACTCTGAGTACAAGACTTTTCAGAGTCTCATTCAAGGAGGAGATTTCCTTGGCAACCTCCCACTGCACTTCTTCAGTGGAAGGAACGTCATGCTTCTGGATCTTTTGTTTTTTTGTGATATGATTCAGCTAAACTATAAAGTCCAAGGTATCCTAGATTCATCAGGGGTGCTCTGTATCAGTTTGCGAGGTCTCTTGTTTGTCATACCATTTGCAAACAGATAAAATGGCTTTCATTAGAGCACAGGAGGCTGGGTGACTTTAGGGGTGATTTGTATCAAAATTATTTCAAGTTTTCTTACAAATGTTTTTTGATACTTTGCTGTTTTGTCACAAGGTATGTTAAATAACACAGATCAGGAGAAAGGTTGTGAAGAACAAGTCACAGTCACTGCTATTAAAATGAGCTAACCTTAGGTCAAGATGTGAAAATAAACATTCAGGCATATGGACAAGACCCAACTCTGAAATTATTGAATTACATACAAAGACTTCATTGAAGTCTTTTAATACAGGATTGCAAAACCCCAAAGTCTGCAAAGTATTGAAGAAGATCTGGTAAACAAATCTAAGATATGACAGTTTCTTTCCTCCCTTTGGCCCCCAAATCCTGCTCCAAATTCTTACAGAATAATGGGGGAACCAATAAGGTTGATTTTGATATCCAGAATTGAGATCTGATTTGTTTCTCAAGGAACGAGATTTCTAAATATAAATAACATGAGAATTGCTATTAGATTATACATCAGCTTTTTGGGACTCTTGGTAGCTGGATGATTTCTTTAAATTAATTAGGAAATATTAAGTACCTACTGTGCCAGGCACTGTACTAGATCCTTAGGATATGAAGGAAAAAGTGAATGGTCTCTGCTCTCAAGTCGGTTATTGTCTATTACAGGAGACAAAATGCAGGCTGTATATATAACCATATACAGAAAACAAAGTAGCTTTCCACTGCTTACCCCAGTTCTTGGAACACTGTAGGTGCTTACTAATTATGCAGAGAAGAAGAGGTTAAGTACTTCAGGTATAGGAAAACAGTTTGGGAACATAATTTCTCTCTTTTCTGAACCTCCCTGAATAAGAACTCTCAAACTGTAATCATCACTGAGATAAGTGAATGGAAGTGACAAATTTAGTCTTTCAAGCTTTAGCCCTAAGGTTATGGGAAAACTTTTGAATTCTATAGTCCAAAGGCACATCCATGATTTTATATTCAAACTCTCTTTTAAGGTCTCAACAGGCATCTAATGAGATCTTACCACAGAAATTTTAGAAAATGCTTATGGTTTGTGTTGTAAATCATGGAGTGGGAAGAGTGATGGAAGAGGGTATGGTGTCTTGGAAAATATGCTGGATTTGGAATCATAGAACCTGAATTAAAACCCCAGTGTGGTTATTTAGTACCTGTGCAGTCTTGAGCAAATTATCTAACCTTTATGACTCCAGCTTCAATGTCTTTCAAATACTTAGTGTGGAGTACATAACTTCTGGGTTATCTACTCTACTAAAACAAACAAACAAACAAAAAGCCCTTCTGTTTGCCTCAGTTTCCTCACCTGCAAAATAGGGATAATAACCGTTCCTACCTTTCAGGTTGTTGGGAGGTTCTACTGAGATACTACTTACAAAATGCTTAGAACACTGTCTGGCATGTCATGGCCACTACATAAAAGCTAATTTCTTTCCCTTCTCTTCCCCTGGAAGGGCCTTTCTGGCTGCAGATATGTGCCCCATTCATACCCTTCTAGACACATGAGAAAGGTAGGCCCAAAGCAAAATTCAATTAAACATTATTGAGTTTCTACTGTAAGAAAGTCTGATTATCTGATTCTCAGAGTGATTCTGTGACCCATGATTATCAGTATTTAGTTACCCAATTTTGTTAAAGATGAATTCTTTCCTTTTTTGGAGCTTGCTCCTTTGGTATCCCTTACAAATGCCATTTACCCAACAGTTCATGACATACAAGGATAAGTTAAAGGAACTGGGAATATTTAGCTTGGAGAAGAGAAAACTGGGGGGAGGGGGTCTTAGTAGGTGGGACATGATACCTGTCTTCAAGTATCTGAAGGACTCTCTTGCAGAGAAGGGATCAGACTTGTTCTCTTTAGCTCCAGGAGGCAGAACCAAGAGCAAAGGGCTTGGCAGAAGTTGCAAAGAGGTCACTTTAGGCTTGATATCAAGAAAAATATTCTAACAACTTGAGCTGTGTAGAGTGGAATTCCTTGAGAAGGGATGGGTTCCCCTTCCTTGGAGGTCCATGAGTAGGGACTCAACAGCCACCTTTGATATGTTATAGTGGAGGTCCTTTCTTTGGACTAAATGATTTCCCCAGTTCTGTTATTCATTCCTGTGAATTCATGAAAACTGAGAGTAAAAGTTAAAGGATCTGGAGGTAGGGTGGGCAGGGTATGAGAATTTACAAAATGTCTCTGGAAGAGTGATCACGTATAATCATAGAATGTAACCTGGGTTTTCACATATAACCGATGATTCACTGTCCTTTGCTTGACCACATTTATTTGATATAAGGGAGATGTATTCATGGGGGTGAGGGTCGGGCTGAGTTTGTGGGAACTGATAGAGATGAGAAAGAAAGAGCATCCCTAAAACACAGAAAAAGACAACAAAGAGAAGTTCAGAAGGACACACAAACAATTCATCATTACCTTGTTAAATTTAATATAAGCTTTTGAAAAACAAAATGTATGTAGCAAGTTTACAGTTTTTGTACTTTTTGTTCTTCTTTGTATATTGGAATGTTTGTGCTTGTCAATGACAGTTAAGTTCATAATAAAAAAAAAATAGAAGAAAAATAAGTGGTCATGCCTGCTTGGAGTTTTGCTTCATCATTTCCCTTTTTATTTTCTCCATGAAATGAGACCAAGATAAATAGTGTTATTCATTTAGATTTTGCTTGTCAAACATGCTCCTAAAACTAAGTCAGGATGGAAAATACCTTTCTAATGAACAGTTGGAGATGCAAGACTGGAGGTCAGGAGAGAAATTAGGAATGGATTGAGACTCATATGCATAGGGATGATAATCAAATCCATGCCTTTTTCCTAACTTCCCTATTACTATTCAGAGCACATTCTCCCTGTCAGCCAAGCTCACAGTCTCAGCCATTCCTCACGCTTCCTAAGCATCTTCCTAATACTATCCCCCATAACTAACCTGTTGTTACATCCTGTCACTTTGCCATCCCTCTGGTGCATGCCCCTTTCTCTCCTCTGCCTCTTGTCACTACCCTGATCAAGGCTCTCATTACTTCACCCCTGGATTATCTCTATAGCCTTCTGTCTGATATTCTGCTTTAATCTCTCCTTACTCCAGCCCATTCTCTACTCAAGAATCAATGGAATAGGGGGAAGGGAAAAGGATTAAGCATTTATATAGTACCTACTATGTGCCAGACATTGTGTTTCCAAATATCTCATTTGATCCTCAATGGTTACAGTTAAAGAAACTAAGTCAAATAGAGGTTAAGTGACTTGCCCAGGGTTACATAGTTAATATGTGTCTTCAATTAGATTTGAACTGAAGTTTTCCTGATTCCAGGAGTAGCATTCTATCTACTGCACTACCAGCTGCTTCTAGATTGTGAGGTCCTTGTATTTTCTCTTATATTTGTATTTGCCTCATTCATTCCTAGTATTTAGCATAGTTCCTGGCATGTAATAGATACTTAATTAATGGTTATTGACATCTTGGGAAGACTCTTACTCTGTTTTGTTCAATCATTTCAGTCAAGTTAAACTCTTTGCGGCCCCATTTGCACTCCATGGGTTTTCTTGGCAAAGATACTAGAGTGGTTTGCCATTTCCTTCTCCAGCTCATTTTACACATAAGAAAACTGAGGCAAACAGTGTTAAGTGACTTGTCTAGGGTTACACAGCTCTTAAGTGTCTGAGGTCAGATTTGAACTCAGGAAGATAAGTCTTCCTGACCAGGTCCAGCACTCTATCCATTGCACCACCTAGCTGGTGTCTCTTACACTTTAGGGTATTGCAAACTTACAGTTTCTCTACCTGCCATTTTCCTTTTGTAAACAATCGTTTATCCTTTTTTATACAACTGCCTCAAGGATCAGTTTTCATAGAGTTGCATCCCTATTACATTTTTTCCCATCCCCAATATACCCTCATACAAATAGGCCCTTGCAAACACACCCACCCTCTACTTCATCCGTCCAATAGCTAGATCACTCTTTTCTACAATCACCCATTGGTTTTTGATCTAGCTACCATGCTAAATGATCATCAGCATCAAAAGAAAACACTCTTATGCTCTGAAGTGAGCCAAGAGATTTGCGGACGTATCCCAAAGGTCCTGGCTGCTATTTGTTCATACAGTAATGCCATCTCCTTCTGCAAAATAATATTCCCAAAGTCTAATAGCTGCTTCCTCAAGGCATACTCTGTGGCCTTGAGAAACTTACAATCTCCTCTCTTTGGTTTTGTTAAGAGCTAAAATGTTATTCGTGTAGAAAGCTGAGAAGCAGCAGCATGTTGGAAGTGAAAGATATGCTGACATAGATAGGTCCTACCTCTCACACTTACTAGCTGTGTGACCTCAGGCAAGTCACTCAGTTTTCATTTTCCCCATCCTCAAAATGAGGGGATTGAACTTAATGGTCCCTAAAATCCCTTTCAGTTCCAAATATATGATCTCATGATGTTGACATAATAGGGGAACTAGCCAATGAGACCACACTCTTTATGTACACATAATCCTTGCTGTATTCTAATCCATAACATAGAACTTTGGGGAGTTGGGGTTACCCATGATAACTAAAAATAAGTGCTGTATGATAATCAAAAGCCTTCTAATCAACTTCAGAGCCAGAAAGACTATGATTCATGTATTGCTGAGCCAGAAGTGAGTGTATACATAAAAGATTTGACCAGATGATCTTACTCTGTTAGAAGTTTTTGAGTGAGCTGCCAGGTGGGAGAGTAGAAACTGTCATATCTCCCACACATTCGCCACATATTCGACAGCGCTTCTATTTCTTTTGCATTATACTTGCATTTATTCTAAGAACCTAGCACAGGTTCTTAGATCTGCTTTACTAGGAAAGATAGCTGTTTAAGGGGCCAATGATCTTTTTAAATTACATTCACTAGTTCAGGGGAAAAGTCAGTATCCTGAATTTCAGAGAAAATACAAACAGAGAAAATACAAGCAGAGAAATAAAGACCAACAGACAGGGCTCTGACTACCTGAATCAAATATACAGTTTACATACATCCCTGGATGGAGAGAGCCTTTATATCTGAGCAATGGGGGGATCCAAATATTTGGCCACTCAGAATCTCGACCAGGAAATCACAAGATCCTTTTCATAAGCAAGCTCCCAAAGTAAAATACCAACTTAGTATATATATACTTCTCAGAGCCAGAAGGCATCACAAACCTCATACTCAGGGCTTAATTAGAAATTAGCAAAAGGTGTGAAAGCATTTCTACAAGCAAGTATCACTTGAGCAAGCTTCCATTAATGGGCTTGGCCTCTTAATGGGCAGGAAAATCTTAAATCCTATTAACATTACACCTTTCACTCTCCAAGAACCCACCACATCACTTCCTAATCAATCAAGTTCTAAACTCATACCGTTTTGTGCATAGCTCCTTCCCCTTTCCAATATCTCTATCAGAGTGGGAGCTTTTGGTGGGCAGTGTTGTCTTTTTATTTATATTTGTAGAAGGAAGGAAGGAAGGAAGGAAGGAAGGAAGGAAGGAAGGAAGGAAGGAAGGAAGGAAGGAAGG
>NW_027186304.1:54988120-54997785 GCF_028583685.1 Petaurus breviceps papuanus
AAGGAAGGAAGGAAGGAAGGAAGGAAGGAAGGAAGGAAGGAAGGAAGAAAAAGAAAATTGTGCTGCCCAACTAGTCATTTCCACTTGGGTCCCCACTGGGCAGCTCCTCTTCCTACTTTCCTACTCAGAGGTTGCTGTTTGTCCTTCTTTCTCAAAGAGGATTATGACCATCAGAGAGGCGATGCCATGACTTGCAAGTGAATTGGATTTAAGTGAGGGAAGTTGTGCAAAGTCACCAGACTCACTTCCTCCTCTGGAGCCATCTCGGTCCAGTGGGAAGAGATAAATCAGGATGACTGGAGATGCCCTGGATGCAGTGAGAGAATGTCTCTAGTAAATAATAAATCACCTCCCTGTCCACCTTCCTTCTGAGAGGAGTGACCAGGCAGTTGGAGAGTTCAGAGGTTGATTAGAGCTATAAGAAAGATGACACTGGCAACCAGAGCTGGTAGTAGCAGTTGCCAAGTCTGGTTGAGAGTCAGTGAAGCAGCCGAGTGATCAGCTTGAACCAACCCAGTAGAGAACTGATCTATCAATTGAGATGTGACAGCCTTCAAAGGGGCAGCCTGGGGAATAAGGAGCTACTTGTTCACTGGTGACACTTTACCTTGAAGTGAACTTGGTGGAGATGCCCTGAATGGTGAAAAGGACTATTGGGACCAGGAGTCAAAAGGCACTCCTTAGCACCACATGTCGCCTATTTGTGTGCCTCATTACCTTTGTCTTTTAATCTTTTGTGTTTGTTTGTTTGTTTGTTGGGGTTGGGGTTATGTGACTTACCCAAGGCTACACAGCCAGTAAATGTCAAGTGACTACAGGGTCCACACTCTATTAACTGCTTCACTTAGCTGCCCCATCTGTCCTTTAATCTTGAACCCACTTTTCACAGAAACCATGTGTGTGCAGAAGAGAGACAATACCTCAAGGTTTGGGGCATGTTTTTGTACCTTTGTTGCTATCCATCCTCGGGTAAGTATCCCTTTATAAAACTGATTGATAGTGGGAGGCACACTGGATGTGAGAGCAATAGAAGCCACAACCTCTCAGGGTTACTCCTAGAATTCTGATGACAGCAGGAGTCAGCCAACCTTTGGGAACCCAAACTGCTGTGATGTAAGTTCGATACAAGTTTGTATGTGATAAATGGGCATAGAAATCAATGGGAGATTGCAGCAGGGCAGAGACATGTCTAGTAGCAGGAATCAGGAGAGGCTGCATGGAGAAAACTCTGTTTCATTGTTAAACACAAATCCAGGCCATACGTTAGTATTTCATAAACCTGATCAACCCTTCATGGGAGGGAAAATTGGCCTCAAAGAGTTCAAGGAAGCGTGAACATTAACAACTATGGTATTAAAAACCTCAAAATGAAAAGTAATACGGTAGTGTATAGGCTCCCTGATAGAAAATGAAAGAGATTTTTTCTTTTAAAAGTCCACAGAGGCTCTTCCACACACACACAGCAACTATTAATGTTAATGGAAGTCACACCTAGAGGGTGTAGTTACGCCTGGAGCTCCTGAAGGCACAATTTCTGCTGCTCAAATTTGCTGACGAGCACTAGAATTTTGAGAATGCTAAATTGGAAAGGGAGGATCAAATTAAGGTAAAGTATAGAATAATTTGTATTTGTACCCTTAAGCTCTTTTGGGATTCTTGGACAAAAGGTCATCTGTAAGATGAAACATCTTATTAGGTAAACCTAAGAGCAATGCAACTTGTCACATATTTAAACATAGAGAAAACAAAATGATATCATCGACAGGCAATTCCGAGAAGGGGTAGGAGGTTTTTTCTTGCATTTTGAAGCATGAGGATTTTGCACCAGGAGAAACAGGAAACATTTAAATAGGAAGCAAATGTTTTCTAGACATCTTACTCCTTTGAAAACTGAAAGAAAATCAGTAAGAAATTAAAATACTAGTAAAAAACCAGAGAAATGGGTTTTAGTATTTCAGTTTCTTTGTTGATAATCATATTTGTAGTTTTATAAATAAATATCACAGCTTATTTCTTGAATAATAAGCTGCTGTTAGTAATGCCATCAGTATTTTTAATATTTGCATATTTTGACATTAAAGTGAGCTATGCATAGATTGAAAGAATCCATGGCATCAAGAGAAATTATAACTTTATATCTCATAATTATCTGATGATAAACAAGAAGGCAAGTTGTGTATTTTCTTTTAAGTAATAAATTTTGTTGATGGCTTTTATTTTTACATCATGGTGATTTTTAGACATATTTACTCCTCTCCACCATTTTCCAAATAAACCCTTCCTCACAGCAAATAAGTCAGATAAACAAAGCCAACTGGCATTGAATGTGTCTGAGAGCTCTTATAACATTTGACAACTCTAATCCCTCACCTCTCTCTCCCAAAACAAGGAAGGTGTATTTCCTCATCTGTATCCAAGAACCAAGAGTGGTCATTGCACTTACTCAGAGGTTAGATTCATAACAGAGATGTGGAAGAATAAAAGTAGTTATATAGAATATACTGTTCTTACCTTATGCCCATTTTCTGCATATTCATTCTGTTGCAATGATTGGTTATTATACTATCCAATGGGTAGTATACTATACAACAATAAGCAAGTTAATTGATTTCTATTTCTGTTCTCTACCAGTTTGTTAAGTGATAGCTAAATAATAGATCTTCATTACGATTTATTAGCCCTCAAAGTGGTTGGTTGTACTTTTTTTGGTACAAGGATAGGTCAAAAGTTGGTCAAAAAGGTTGGTCAAAAGGATAGGTTGTACTTTTATTCCCAAGACTACTTGTTAGTTCTAAAAAAAATAACATATTGAAAATTAAAACAACTGTGAGGTACCATCTCACACCTATCAGATTGGCTATTATGATAGAAAAGAAAAATGATAGATGTTGGAAGGAATGTGGAAAAAATTGAGATACTAATGCATTGCTTATGGAGTTGTGAACCAGTCTAATCATTCAGGAGAACAATTTGGAACTATGTCCAAAAGGCTTTAAAACTGTGCTTACCCTTTGACCCAGAAATGATACTACTAGGTCTATATCCCAAATAGATCAAAGAAGAAAGATAAGGACCTCTATGTACAAAAATGTTTATAGCAACTCTTTTTATGGTGGCAAAGAATTGGAAATTGAGGGGATGCCCATCAATTGGGGAATGAACAAGTTGTAGTATATGATTGCGATGAAATAATATTGTGCTATGAGAAATGACAAGCAGGATGGTTTCAGAAAAAAAAAATGGGAAGATGTACATGACCGGACACAAAGTCAGTTGAGTAAAACCAGGAGAATACTGTTCACAGCAACAGCAATATTATACTGTGATCAACTGTGAATGAACTATTGTGATCATTGTAATGATTCAAGACAATTATGAAGGATTTATGATGAAAAAATACTATCGACCCACAGATAAAGAATCGGTGGAGTCTAAATGTAGATTGAAGCATATTTTTTTTTCACTTTCTTTTCTTGCACTTGCTTTTTTTTTGGCAACATGGCTAAAATATAAATATGTCTTGCATGATTTCACATGTATAATTGACATCACATTTCTTGTCTTCTCAATGAGGGAGGAGGGGAAAGAAGGGAGAGAATTCAGAACTCAAAAAACATTTTTTAAAGTGAAAATAAATAAATAATAATTAACTCCCCCCCCCCAACATACTTTGAATATGTTTTCAAGTACCTAACAATGTTTTAAAAGTGACTGCAATCAAGGAATAGTTTACCTGTCAGATTTATGGAGAATGGAAGAATATATCACCAAACAAGAGATAGAGGACATTATGAAATATAAAACGGATAATTTTGATTACATTAAATTGAAAAGTTTTTTTCACAAAGGCAACACAACCAAGATTAGAAGGGAAGCAGAAAGGTGGAAAACAATTTTTACAGCCAGTGTCTCTGATAAAGGCTTCATATATAGAGAACTGAGCCAAATTTATAAGAATACAAGTCATTCCCCAATTGATAAATGGTCAAAGAATATGAACAGGCAGTTTTCATATAAAGAAATTAAAGGTATCTATACTCACATAAAATGCTCTAAATCATTATTGATTAGAGAAATGCAAACCAAAATACCTTTGAGGTACCACATCACAGCTATCAGATTGACTAACATGACAAAACAGGATAATTATAAATGTTGGAGAATATGTTGGGAAATTGGAACACTAATGCACTGTTGGCAGAATTGTGAACGGATCCAACCATTCTGGAGAGCTATTTGGAACTCTTCCCAAAGGGCTATCAAACTGTGCATACCCTTTGACCTAGCAATACCACTTCTAGGCCTGTAACACAAAGAGATCATAAAAATGGGAAAAGGACCCACATGCACAAAAAATATTTGCAGCAGCTATTTTTGTGGTGTCCAAGAATTGAAAATTGAGGGCATGTCCATCAATTGGGGAATGGCTGAACAAGTTGTGGTATATGAATGTAATGGAATGCTATTATTCCATAAGAAACAATGAGCAGGAAAACATCAGAAAAAACTGGAAAGACTTACACAAACTGCTGCTGAGAGAAGTGAGCAGAACCAGGAGAACATTTTACATAGTAACAGCAACAATGTGAGATGACTAACTTTAATAGACTTAGCTCTTCTCAGCAACGCAAGAATCTAAGACAACTCAAAAAGAATCATCATCATGGAAAATGCTGCCCACATCCAGAAAAAGATCTATGGAGTCTGAGTACAGATCACAGTGTACTATTTGCTTTCTCTCTCTTTTTGTTTCTTCTTTCTCATGATTCCTCCAATTGGTTCGAATTCTTCTTTACAACATAACTAATGTGAACATTTAAAAAAAAGTGACTGCAATCTATAGTTTTATTAGGAGTGCAAGGTTATCAACTATCTTATCTATATTACTAAATAGGAAAACCTGAATGCTATTTAGCTATGAAATGAAATCATTCATTCCTTTGGAACAGAACTAGAAATGAATATGGAGATTGTCTTCTTCCCCTCACTACTTGCAAAACACAGACACACACACACAGACACACAGACACACACACACACACACACACCATGCACTATATAGATGAGGAAACTGGGCCCAGGGAATGGAAATGATATGACAAAGTTTTTTTTTTTTTTTCCATCAGAGGATCCCGGATTGGATAACAATCTGAACTTTTGGTATATACATGAAGTAATGGATGGCAATGGAGCAGAATGTGTTGCATTTGGAAATGGAGAATCTGTGCTCAAATTCTGGTTCTTTTACTTGCTACTTGTGATACAAGTAGAGCAAGTCATAGCACTTCTTTGGACCTCAGTTTACTGTTCTCTAAGATGAGGGAGTTGGACTAGATGGTCTATAAGGTAGCTTCCAATTCTAAGTCTACAATTCCATGATCCTAAATGTAAAACAGTGCATGTTATATGACAGAAGAAAATTTAGGCCCTCGAAGATTTTTTAAAATTTTGAATATGTGCTATTACCCTTATGTTTCCCAGAGGAAGAACGAAAGATATATCAGCTCAAGTGATGCTCCATGACTTGCTTTTTGCTACTGAAAAGCCATTCTTGTTAAGAGTGTTTCCTTTACAGTAAAAATGTCTGTGTCCTTATCTGTTCTATAAAAGGAGAGCTGTAATTGGCTGAGTGCATATTTACATAGGAATGCGAGCATAATTAAACATTGACAGCAAGAGGTCCTCTAAGTGGAATTCAAATGAGTAAATATAATGAAGCAAGTTTCCAAGAAAAGGGAGAGAAAAAGAAGGTATGTGTGTGTGTGTCTGTGTGTGTGTGTCTGTGTGTGGTGTGTGCAGGGCACCTTCTTTCCCACACTGAGAGGCATCAGAAGATGAGGGAGGTAATGTCCTGAAATAGAGGTATATAAACAAAGAGGTGGTAGTGTTAGGTCTGTGGTGAGCCGGGCTTGATGGTAACATAAATAGCATGAAGAAGCCTTCTAAACAAAATCTCCAGCTGATCATGGAGCCGACCCACCACAGGCCTGGAGAACTGCTGAGAAAACAAATAACGTTTCCTGGGGACACTGAAGGGATTTAGTGCTGACTTCTCATGGGTGTGATGCTCCTTTTGCTCACTCTGTCAGCAGGTGGAGGCTGACGGACAATGCCAGGAGTGGGAATTCTAGTCACGCCTCTAGTATTTTAAATGGATGTGATGAGGGCCATTTACCTCCAGCTCTTCATTAGATTGGCCTCCAATGGTGAAGAGGTAGGAAGCTAGATGCCTCTAGAAAGCAATTGGGGGAAAAATTGCTGGCTCAGTAAAAGATGTCATTGAAAACTGCATTATATCAGCTGAGGCTCATTTTCTGTATCACCTTATGTGATAATAAAGTTAGTTAATCCCTGAATTTTAGGGTCTTATATTAAAAATAAGTATTTTTGTGATTGTAGGGTCCATAGCAGGCTATGCACTCAAAAACTTATGAGTTTTAGTCTTTCTCATACTGGGTGATCCTGGTTAAAGCTTTCAAAGATAATATTGGGCATCAAATCAGAGGCAGATTGGTGACACAGTAGATAGAATGCTAATTCTGGAGTCAAGAGTTTTAATTCAGCCTCAGATACTTTCTAGCTGTATGACCCTGGGCAATTAATTTAACCTCTATCTTCCTCAGTTTCCTCAACTGTAAAATGGGGAAAATAATGGCATATGCTCCCCAAATTTTTGTGAGGATCAAATGAAATATTTGTAAAGCACACTGAAAATCTTAAAACACTATGAATAAATATATCAGTGCTAGCTATTATTATTAATTGTTATTAATTTATTTATTGAGAATAATAGCTGCGGAAGGCACTATGAAAAGTTAAGGAAGTATAATATTCAAGGAACTTATAAAGTAGCTAGAGAAATAAGATATAGGTAGCAGAAAAGACAAATAGCAACACTTCAGCAAATCCCTAGGACTTCCTTGGTATGGTTATTCCTTCCAGTAATGTGGATCAGAGGTGTCAAATGCACCATGGGCTGCAATGTAGCAATAGAAGGGGACCTTCTGTATGGTTTAGTGTCTCCTGTTGGGATTTGAATTTTTTATTTGTTGCAAGAAAAGAGTCAAGCCAACTGGAGATGGCCCGGGATGTAATAGATGACCTTGGTGTCTTTGATGTCTGACCAAACTCTGATTGCTCCATAGTGCCTTCATGGAAGTTGGAACACATTGTTTTCATCCACCCCTTCCAGAGGTGGTGGGATTGAGGTGGGGCAGTCTTCACATGCTTGGGGTAGACACCCCCCAATTCACTGGCAGGTTTGAGGGCTGCTGGTTACCTACAACCTGGTTTAGCCTATGTGCTGACACAGTTTTACCAGGGCGTGGCCACGGTACATCCTATAGCTTTCTGGAGCCGCAGGTGAGAATTGGGTGAAGGTGGTCATCAAAGGTGGATGAGCAGCCCTGAAAAGGACTCAGAAAGCCCTCATACCAAAGGTGCTTCTCCTCCCTGAACATCTCACACACTCCAGGTTTGACAAGGTAGAGTTTGACACCACTAATGAATATTGTGACTTCTTTTTTGTTTGCTTTTTTTTTTTTGGAGGTCTATTGGGGTTAAGTGACATGCCCAATGTCACAAGGCTAGTTTTTGTGTTAAGTGTATGAGGCTGGATTGAACTCAGGTCCTCCTGACTCCAGGGCCGGTGCTCTATTCACTGTGCCACCTAGCTGCCCCTATAACGTGACTTCTTCATGCTTTAACTTTTATGAGTTACTATGGTTGAAAATATTAGTCTCGCTGAAACCAATGTCCTACTAATGAGCTTCTACTCGGTTAGATGGAATAGTCCATGGGTGGAAATTTATTGCCAAACCTGTGTTGGAAGCATTTCCAGTTTGTGTCAACATTTTTACTTGCTGTTGTAACCTTTGCAGGGTCATCTTAATGCCAAATGAAACATTGGAGGAACATTGAAGTAATGATAGAACTAATCATGTTTCACCAGAAATTTCTTCTTTTTCATGTTTTTCTCATCTCTGTTAGTATTGACGAAACTCAAGTTACCCACACTTAAAATACCTGTGTATTTTATTTCCCCTCTATCTTCTCATAGTATTTGTGTAACCAACAGGTCATTGCAATAAGAATCAGGTTTTGAAAAGGCCACATGTTAACCTGACATGAAGAGTCAAAGGTTGGGAGGAAGAGTCATCCCTAAATTATTAAATCTAAGGATTGGTAGCCAATTACATCCCTGCCTGATGGAGCCTGAAGAGAATTTCTAGAGGAGGAAGGAGATTGAAAGAATAAGATATGTTTTTGTAACTATTGGTTGAAGGTAAGGACCCGAGAAGAGAAAAGCGCATATGGAAAATGAACAGTAGTCTATGATGATGTTGGAAAATGAACTTTGACTTTCTGGACCATAATGTAAGACAACAATGTCAGACTCAGATAGAAATGGGACCACTGCATAAGGATCCCTGGGGTGCATATTGACTTAGAAAACTACATAGTAATATTATTTACGTTCTATTGTGTTTTTATTTATTTTGTTAAAGATTTCCCAATTACATTTTAATCTGGTTCCACACACTCAAGGAGTGTTTAGTATGGTCCATGGGAAGCATATTTGATACCTCTGGTGTAAGATATAGGAATGATGATTTCTTGGATACAGATGAAGTACATTGTGTGAAGACTTGGAAGAGTGCCTAGAGAATGGCTGACTGATAAAGATGGAAATAATAGATTCCCAAAGGAGAAAAGTACTGGATGCAGCAGATATATCAGATAACATGGAAAGCAAAAGGCATAATATAAAGAAGATTACTTGTAGAGGTCCTTAGAAACAGAGATAATTATGGGGAAGATGGGCAGAAATCATAATCATATGTCTGGTTGTCAATACAATAGGGAAGACCGTGGAAAACAAAATGATGTACAGTTCTTAATGTAGTGAGATAAATTTGACTTCACAGGCATCAGTAAGACTTGGTGGAATGTGACCTGTCTGGAATATGGTAATATTGGAATATGTCACATGGTGGTATTGGAATATGGAATATACTCTGAAGAGCAACAGATTTGGTGGAAGGAGAAGGGCAGCATTGTACATCAAGAAGATAGTTACTTGTATAAAAATTCAGGAATCAGAGTAGGAGGAGGTGGGGGAGAACATTGGGTAAGAGTCAAAGCAGTGAGAAACATGTGAAATAATGGTTGAAATACACTACAAACCACCAAACTTGCTGGAGTAGGTGGATGGTGTCACCGAGGACAGGGACTATTTGATTTTTTTAGGGTCCTCAGGTGTTTTGTACCACTAATTCCTAGCAAGATGCTGGCACATTTTTGTTGTTCAGTCATTTTTCAGTGATGTCTGACTCTTTGTGACCCCATTTGGAGTTTTCTTGGCAAAGATACTTGAAGTGGTTATCTTCTCCAGTTCATTTTACAGATGAGAAAACTAAGGCAAACAGAGTTAAGTAACTTGCCCAGGGTCACACAGCTAGTAAGTGTCTGGGGTCAGATTTGAACTCAGGAAGATGAGTCTTCCTGCCTCCAGGCCTGGCATTCATCCTCTGTGCTACCTAGTGGTCCCATAGCTGTCACATAGAAGTTACCTAATAAATATTTACTGTCATATGTTTGGATTAAAAAAGTCAACTGTATAAGAATATGGTGGAAGAAATCTATGTAAAGTCATAGGATCACAT
>NW_027186304.1:54997795-55013441 GCF_028583685.1 Petaurus breviceps papuanus
TATAAGAATATGGTGGAAGAAATCTATGTAAAGTCATAGGATCACATGGGGGTGTTGTATGTCTCAGGAGAAGCAGAAGAGACATCTCTAGCCTCTTCTCTCCTAATCCTTCTTTTAGGGAGACTCTAATCCCTTCCAGGAGGAAAAGCAGGAAGTAGAGGCAAAAAGCTCAGTCGTCTGCTCTCATCAGAGGGTACTGGGCTAGAATGCTCTTTGTTCCTTAAAATGTTATTCGTTTAAGAGATGTGTTGTTCATGTGCAATCTAGCTCCTAAGAGTTGTTTCATTAATTGGGGTAGGGGAGCAGGACCCCAGGCTTTATGTCCGAGGCTTGACTCTGTTCCCACTAAATACCAATTCCACAATGAATATGCCTCAGTTCAAATATGGACTTAGGCTTTTATGAGCTGCATGACCCTGGACAGATCATGTAGCCTCTATTCTCCTCAGTTTCCTCAGTTGTAAAATGGGAATAATAACAACAACCTTGGGTTCTTGTGAGCATCAAGGGAGATAATGTTTGTAAAAAGTGCCTAACCCAGTGCCTGGCACATAGTAGGTGCTATATTCTCTCACATACGCACATACCTATACTCGCACACATATGAATATATGTATAATGTGTACGTGTAGACACGCACTCGCACATACATAAATACACACACATATGCCACCAGAAGGGCACCAAGGGATTGGGGGTTAGCTTCCTGGGAACAACCTTCATTCCTGCTTCCACTGACAACTCTCAGACTTCATATCGTCTTTTTTTAAAATGACATCCCCTTCCCTTCAAGGCTGCCTTTAAGAATCTTTAAAAATCAGATTTCACCTGCTTACAAATATTTTGGTGGGAGAACATGGTGTGCCTTGCTCCTCGGTTCCCATGCCCTTAGGGATGACCCTGCTTGGAACCACAGCTGAGAAGCATCAGACAACTTAGAACACTAAGTGGGAATAACTTTTACTATCCTGTATAGAAGCAAGAAAGGAGGTAAGAATTCAGGTGCTAAGGGGGAATGCTCTCATTTTCTTCTCTTTTTTATTTATTCATTCACAAATCATTTCTTAAGTGCCAACTATGTTCAGAGCACTGTACTAGGTCTTGGGAGAGTTACAAAGGTAATTAAAATAAGGTCTTTGACCTCATGAAGCTTATAGTCTAGGAGAGAAGAGGGGATATGACACAGGCAAATATACAATGCTATATAATAAATCTCCAAGAACAATGAAATGACTTTAATCAAGCATAGTTAAAAATAGTTAAAAAAACATTTAATAAGTGTTTACTGTGTGCCTAGCTCTGTGTATTTGACAAGTGTGTGGACAAGTCCAATGTGTTGTAGAAGGTTGCAAGGAGGAAAGAGCATTATGACCCTAGGGATTAGGGAAGACTTCCTGGAGGAAATAGCATTAGAAGTGAATCTTGAAGAGAAGGTAGGATTGAAAAGAAATTATTATAAAGTTAATAACCAGCAATAAAAAGAAATAAGAGTAAATAAATAAGCAAAACAGGAATAGGGATCTTATTGCAAATCCTTTAAAAGGCATCAACAAACCATCAAGTAAAGAAAATGATTTTATTATTTTGTGTTCCCTTTCCAGATCTGCCCACCTAAAATTCTGCTACTTTTAAAAAATATAGTTACAATCGGTATTTATATTTTTCCAGTTCTGATGATTTCTTTCTATATCGCTTTGTCTTTCCATATTTCATTTATGCTTTATATTTATGGTTTTTATAGTAGCACATTCCTGAATTACATTAGCATACTATAATGTTATATATTTGAAAGGAAGATCAAGTTGTATATAATAGATTTGCAGTTTTGTGTGCAATCATCCTTTTTATTACACTATGATATGGAAATGCTTGTTTTATTCCATAAATGAAAAGTAAAATAAATTTTTAAAAATACACTATCATTTATCCATTCATTCTTCAGTTGCTGGATATATAGATTGCTTCCTCTTTGGATTTTGCAAATAGAATAGTTATGAATATTCTTGTACAGAGAAATTTTTTGTTTTTTATGTCTTTGAGACAAAGCACTAGCAGTGAAATTGCCAGTTGAAAGGCTCAATCAGTTTGGCAAATCATTGTTTATTGCTACATTGCTTTTCAGAATATTTAGACTGAATGGCAGCCTCATTAGCCATGATCAGAATTCCCATTTTCCAACAGTATCACCAACATTGAATTTGATCTCTTTTTTGTTATTTTTGCTATTGTGGTATATGTGTATGGTATCTTAAGGGTGTTTTCATTTGTATTTCCCTAATCATTAGAGAATTTCAGAGTTTTATCAAGTTATTAACAGTTTATATTTCTTCCTTTGTCAGTTGATATCCTTTGAACATTATTCCCTTTGGGGAGGACATATTGTTAGTTTTATAGATATATGTCAGATCCTTACATATTCTGGAAAATAGGTGGTAAATATTTCCTCATTCCATTTCTTTTCCATTTAGTGATATTAATTTTTGTTGCATAATATCTTTTAACTTTTTCTTAAACCTGTTACCCATTTGTCTTCAATTATTTGCTCTTTTTAGTCAGTGGGATTTAAAGGGTAGAGTTGGAGTGAAGAAGGAGTATCTCTGCCTTAGTAGCATTGGGCCAGGAAAACTCTGTACATGAACAAGTCCAGCTTGGATGGAAAATGGTCATATAGAGGGTAATGTTTGTAAAGGAAGGGAAACTCTAAATTGTAGAGGATCTTGAATGCTAAGCTAAGTAGTTTGGACTTCATGTGTTAGACAATAAGAGACCACTAAAGAATTTTGAGAGAAAGTTACATGATTGAATCTGTAATTAGGAAAAATCGACAATGTGATGAATTAGAGCAAGCCAAAGGCTATAGGTATGACCAATTGTGATGCTATTAAAATTTTGACTGTTACCTATATGTAGGTGATAGCTAAAGTTGTGTTGGTATATGAATGCCTAGGAAGAAAATGCAGAGAGAACAGAATCTTAGATAACTTACAACTTTAGTTGTTTAGAACTAAAAGAAAAGCTCTGAAGTACTTTTGAAAATTCTTGGTCTGAGAGGTAGCAGGGAGCAAAGGAAGTTCTCTTTTTCCATTTTCATTGTCTCGTTTCCTTGTTTCCCATTCAATATAAATTTGGCAACCTGAGGTCAAGGACATTCTCAGGTACAGGTGATTTGTCTACACATTGATAACTTATGACAAAGTTGGCTATTATTCATTTCAACAACTATTTATTGTCTAAGCAGGGCAATAACATGTTACAAAATGGAGAGATTTTTAGAATTGAAATGCTCAACATAGAAAAATAATTAATTATACTTGATATCAGCTGTAATTATCAACCACAGTTCATAACAGGATTTAATCAAATTTCACTTTATAAAAATGTTTTCTCAGGATCATCAAATCACAGAAACAAACTTGAAAGAGACCCCAAAGGCCATCTAATCCAATATATACCTAAACAGTAACATCCTCTATACCCCGAAAATGGTTATGCTCCCTTCAAAGGCTTCTAATGAATTAAGTATAAATCTGCATCTTTGGAAGTCCATAGAACAATACCTGGTACATCACAGGCATTTCATTAATGTTTGTGGACTGATTATTGACTGACTTCTCCTAATTCTTCCCTCTAGAGCAAGCTTCATACCTTTTCCAAATGACAACTCTTCAAATACTTGAAAACAGCTTTTCTAAGCCTTCTCTTTTCCAGATCCCAAGCTGCTTCAGATTAATTTTGTATGAGGCCCCTCAGCATCCTGAAGGAGGCTCCCCTTTCTTGGGATGCTCCCCAACTTACCAATGCTATTGCTGAAATGCGGTGCCCCAAACAAGCTATGTTCAAGAGGCAGCCTGGTGGCTCCTTTACTCTTTCCCTGGCTCTACTTCTGAGTCTCTGTACTCACCACCATGTCTCCTATTCTCCCCTTCCCTTTTCAGCTCTCTTTTTTGAAAGAACTCTCTTTTTTGTTGAATATTTATTTCCAGTGCTTAGTACAATGCTTGGCAGGGCACTCCAGGACCAAAAAATGGAAAGGCAGATGTAGTCCAGGTTGGAGCCTGCTGGAACAAGTAAAGCAAACTGAAACTTAAGGGAAGTAGGTGAGCAGAGGGATGCTCTTGGTTGAGATTTTCTCATCCACCCATGCAACTCACCCATCAGTGCTGCGAACTTTTCCTAGGAACTGTACTTTTGGGAAAAGAAGTTACAAAATGACACTTACCAGAAAGTGAGTTACAACTGTTCCCTGGCTGAAAGGGACAACATATGAGACTCTCTTCTCTTTTCTATACATACATTTAAAATAAACTCTGTTCTGTCTTCCTATTTGGGTTAGACAGTGGTTCTTATAGAAGAACAGAATGGCCCAATGGGACTTAGAAACCAGGCATGTTCTGATATTTTTAGGGAACTCTCTGGGAGGGGGCAAAATGAGCCAGACAATTATTCAAAAGTTCTAAATAATGAACTTGGTCTATATGAGTCCAGAACATTTATGAGTCACAAATCACATTAACATATTACTAAAGGTACATATATAAATGTGATTAAATTTCATCTTAAGATATTCAGCTTAGAATATTCAATCTGTTGAGATCTGCTAAAAATATTAACTCCTTCATTCATAGGACCATAAACTTAGACCTGGAAGGGACCTTAGAAATCATCTAATGCATTTCCTAAATTTACAGATGAAGAAACTGAGGTACAGATGTAGCAAGTACAGAGCTGACATTTGGAATCAAATCTTCTGATGGCAAAACCAGCCCTTTTGGCATATGTCACATTGACTTATATTAGCTATCCATTCCTGTTCCATGTAGTTTGCAAATTTGACAAGCATGTCATATATACCTTTATCCTAGTCATTGATAAAAATTCTAAGCAGAATAGAGCTAAAGGAAGCTCTCTGGGGCACTGCCCTACATTTTCCAAGTTGACACCTACCTATTAGTGATGACTCTTGGGGTCTAGTTATTCAACCAATATGGAAACTGTGGTACTGTACTACAGTATACAGATAGCCCCACTCCTATCACTATCTTTTCAATAGTAGCATGAAAAAATATGTTAAAATCAGGTAAACTAAATCAATAGTACCTCCCTGATCTTGTAACCTTGTTTAAAAATAAATTCTGGTATGGATGAAGACAAGTTCATTTTTGTATGATCACCACTGTCTTTTCTAGATAATCACCAAACTTTGTTTTAATAATGCCCTCCAGAATTTTGGGGGGAATCCAAGTTGAACTGTCCAGTCTATAACTTGCAGATTCCATTCCCTTCCTTTTCTTGAATACAGGAATGGCAGAATAATCTTAATGTTCTTTTGCAAAGTTCTTCAGAGATTCCTGCCAATAGTTTTGTATTACCATGTACCAGTTTCTTGCAGTAGCCTCTGCTTTGGTTTGCCTGGGTCTCATGACTTGAGTTAATTAACAGTAGCTAGGTGCTCTCCTACTCCCTGAATAATTTGGAATTTAGCTCCCTACTAGCAATTTTTATTTTGTCCTTTATTAATTTTTAGCAGAAACAAAACTAAAAGGAAATATGAATTGAGTTATTTTTATTTCTGTCTCCAACCTGTGATCACTATCCCATCCACCTCAAGCACAAGTTCTATCCTTTATGTGATTATGGTGTTTTACCTAATATAGCTTTTAAAGTGCTTTTTGAGGACCTACACATACAATAGTATTTATAGCAGCTCCTTTTGTAGGGGCAAAGAATTGGAAATTGAGGGGATGCCCATCAATTGGGTAATGACTGAACAAGTTGTGGCATATAAATGAAATGGAATACTATTGAACTATAAGATATGATGAGTGGATGTATTTCGGAAAAACCTGGAAAGACATGAACTGATGCTGAGTGAAATGAGCAGAATTAGGAGAGCATTGTACATAGTAACAGCAACACTGTGTGATGATCAACTATGATTGACTTCAACTATGATTGACTTCTCAACAATACAATGATTCAAGACAAAAGACTCATGATGGAAAATACTATCCACATCCAGAGAAAGATCTATGGAGTCTGAATGCAGTTCAATTCACACTATTTTCATGGTTTTTGTTTATTGTATTTTGTGGCTTTTTCCTTTTGTTTTATTTCTTATTTTATAACACAATTAAGGTAGAAATGTGTTTCAGATTGATTGCTATCTTGGAGATGGTGGAGGGAAGGGCGTGAGGGAGAAAAATTTGGAACTCAAAATCTTATTAAAATGAATGGTGAAAACTATCTTTACATGTAATTGAAAAAATATCATTTGTTAAAAAACAAAAATAGCAAAAATAACTTTTGTTTCTCTTAGCATTCATTAACAGCTTTAACTTAATCTTGCCTTTGAGTGCTTCTGTCATGATTCACAAAAGGCTGCTTTTCTGTCATTCCTCAGTCATTTATTAATAGCTAACATTTACACAGCACTTACTATGTGCTAGATATTTTGCTAAATGCTTTACAATTATTATCTCATTTGATTGTCATAACTCTGGAGGTGACAGATTTTGCTGATGAGGAAACTGAGATAAACAGTGACTCACCCAGGGTCACACAGCTAGAAAGTATTTGAGTTAGATTTGAATTTAGGTCTTCTGACTCCAGGTCCACTGTAATACTTAGTTGCCTTATTTGCTCTTCTTTCCCTGTCTTATACCTATATACTTTTAAAAAGTTTATATTTTTTTAAAAGATGCAGGTGGCTTCTGAGTTAGTCCCCTGCACATCCACATCAGTTTTTCTTAGAGCCTCTCTCTTTTCTTCCTCACTGCCCTTCTATCCATAGTATCTGTTCTCCATCCTTAATTCTGAGCCATTAGTGAGTGAGAAAGTAAGGTTTATTTGGGGAAGGCAAAGGGGACAAAGAATTAACTCTTATAAATATTTGTGAACAGTATGGCAAAGAACGAACCCCTCTCTTTACCAATAGATCCAATACTCCATGGAGTCATATTCTTTATGCTTGTAAGATCTCAACAGTTTCTCTAGGAAACCAATTCCATAAAAGGCTGTCTAGAGCTCTGATGTCTAGATGCATAACAGACTGACATTGAATTGGATTTTATTTCATAATCTAAGACATTTTCAAAGAAAATTTTTTAAGTTCACTGGTTTTTCATTGCCTACTGCTTTCAAGGGACTGTGCCACATTTTTAAAAGGTCTGATATTTCACCTATATTTGTCTTTTCATGCAGGAGAAAATTCAATTCTAAATTTAATAAAGCATTTTAAAATGTATGATATTATAATTACCTCTTTTTAAAACCACTATAGTATTTTATGTCTGTAAAAATTTCATTAGAAATATGTTGGATGCCATCTTACACTGTTGATTTAAAAAATTGTCAGTTCCAGGGAAACCCAAGAAGACTTGTATGAATTGATGCAGAGTAATAGAGGGAGAAGAAATGAGAGCAGTGCCAGATTTTATATTGTTGGGTTCAAAGATAACAGTAGATGGTGATTGCTGCCAGGAAATTAAAAGACACTTGCTCCTTGGAAGGAAAATTATGGCAAATCCAGACAGCATGCTAAAACTCAAAGATGTCACCTTACCAACGAAGGTCCATATAGTCAAAGTTACGGTTTTTTCAGTAGTAATGTATGACTATGCGCATTGCACTATAAGGAAAGCTGAGCATCACAGAATTGTCACTTTTGAATTGTGGTGCTAGAGAAGACTTTTGACAGTCTCTTGAAAAGCAAGGGGATCAAATCAGTCAATACTTAAAGAAATTAACTCAGGCTATTCATTGGAAGGTCAAATATTGAAGCTGAAGTTTAAATACTTTGACCACATAATGAAAAACTGGGACGCACTGGAAAAGACTGAAGCCTGTTGGGAAAGATTAAAGGCAGAGAAAGAAAAGTGAATGGCAGAGGATGAGATGGATAGTGTCATGGAAACAACGGACATGAGCTTGGACAGACTTTGGGAGATAGTAGAGGATAGAAGGACCTAGACTGCCTTTGTCCAAGGAGATACAAAGAGTTGGAGACTACTTAATAAACAACAACAAAAGTAAGCAGAACCAGTAGAAAAATTTATACGATATAACAATATTGTAAAGACAAACAACTTTAAACATCTTAAGATCCCAGTCAAAAGCATTTATTAAGGGCTTAAAAAGTGCCAAGTTCTGTTTTAAGCACTATAGATACAAAGAAAGGTAAAAAAAAGTTTTTTCCCTCAGGGAGCTCTCATTTTACTGGGGGAGACTCCATGCAAACAGCTTGGTCCAGTTAAGATATGTTCAGCGTAGCAGGTGGAAGATAATCTCAGGGAGAAGGAACCAGTAGTGGGACAGGCCTCCCGCAAAAGGAGGGATTTGAATAGAGTACGGAAAGAGTCTGGGGAAGCCAGGAAGTGATGGCTGAGAGTAGGAAGGGACCAGGTTGTGAAAAGGCTTTAAAAACCAAACAGAAGATTTTAAATTTGATCCTAGAGGTAGGTAATACAGAGCCAAGGGAAGTATATTGAGCAGGGAGTGATATATATGGTCAGACTTATATTTAGGACGATCACTTAAACATTCTTGCTTTCTCATCTAAATTATGTTTCTTGAGTCCTACTCCCCCTACCCCTTATTGTTCTTTGTATCTTCACATCTAGAAGTACAGTGGGTGCCTAATCTCATGTTGGTTGATTGCTCTCTAGAAAACTTTTGCATGGACTTTTTTTTCCTCCCTTGTACTCATTTTGTTTTTTTTCCTCTTCCTTTTTTTGATTTTCTGTCTTTTTCACTTTCCCTTCTATTTTTCTTTAACATTTCCTCTCAATGCTTTTATTACTATATTTTAAAAAATGCCTTATTCAAAAAAATCTACCTGTTACCAAATCTCTAACTCAGGAGAATTCAATTCTATTTCCTTCCTGGAAATTTTCTGAAAGGACAATGGAGCAACTGCTGTTAGATTGGGGGCAGGGGGGAGGTGCAGAATGAGCTCATTTTTGGTCAATAGTCAGATAATTTCCTAGTGGCTGAAATTATGGCCATGAACAGGGGAGGCTGATTATGTCTGGTCAGTTTAAGAACACAGTGACCTTACTTCTGAATGAGTGTTAGTTAATCTTAAGGAACTGACATGGAAATCCAATTTTTCTTTTTTTCTCAGTGAACAGTTTAGTCACTACTGGAACCTTCTTTGCGAAATGGAGTCAGTGAGAGTTGTCCCCTTTCTGACCGGAGCCATGTACTAAATTTTCCTTCTGGAATGTTTTAAGTTTTTTTTTTTTAATTGGCTCCTCTGGACTAAATTAAATTAGGCGATGCTGCCCAGGGCAATGGCCACAGTGGCAGAAGCCAGTCTCTCCAAGTCATTGTAGGGCATTCTGTCTTTTTCACCTTCCTGGTGGTTCTCCTGTAGATCTGTGTTAGGTGGCAAGCTCACTTTTTCTCCTTTTATATAACGGGAAGGATCAGGACTCATGTGATATGGAGTAAAATACAAAAGGTGGCAAAACATTTCATGTAGAATGCTTCACTGTTACACAAATCTCAGTAAGTTATATTGGTAAGAAATAGACTCTTAGCAGTTTAAAGGTGATGATACTTTAAGATAACACAAAATGGAAGAACTTGACCATCCTGGCACCCTATGTGTTCCTGGGAGGAAGGGCTTCATTCAATGTGCAGTATTCACCTAATATCCAAGTTATGCACTTGGTGCTTGGGCCTGACGTAACCAGGGATGTTACTTTGAACTATGGGGCATAACAAGGACAGACAACAGTGGACAAAATACCACATAGGATGATTCAATATGTTCTAACTCCTACTTGTAGACTGTGGTTGGGGATTCTCCGCAGGCCTGGGTGTTTCAGTGAACTGAACTACTGAGTCATTGGGACTTAGACTTGAACCCTATGACCCATTCCCATCTTTGATTTTCATTTACTGATAAGGTGTTGAGAGACTTTACTGATATGTCTTAGGAATGGATTGGAAAATCTCAGCCTGCTCTTGCAGTCCCAGTATTATTAGGAGCACAGAACAAGATATAGAATGACGGAGAATAAAAGACAAAATTTTCATAAACTTGTGGCTGATTAAAGTAGGACTTAAACAATGTTTCCCAATTAAGGGATTAAAACAATATATGTTCAACTAAATATTCCTTAAGCATGCACCATATTTAAGACAGTGTACTAAATGCTGGGATTAAAAAGATAAAATAAAACTCTGCCTTCAAGAAGTTTATAATCTAAAAGAGGGGGCGGCTAGGTGGCACAGTGAATAGAGCACCAGCCCTGGAGTCAGGAGGACCTGAGTTCAAATCTGACCTCAGACACAACACACACACACACATACACAACTAGCCATGTGACCTTGGGCAAGTCACTTAAGCCCAATTGCCCTCCAAAAAGCAAAAAATAAAAATTAAATTATAATCTAATAGAGGATATGAAAATCTTGTTCAAAAACAACTATATTGCAAGGAAGAATATAATAAATACAAAGAAAATGTCCAAATGAAATATCATGAAGAATCTTGAAGACAGAGAAATTGCTTTCAGTTGGGGGTACCAGGAATTATTTCTTGGAGGAAATAACTTCCAGTTTGGCTCTTGAATAAAATAAGGGATTTCAAAAGGCAGATATTGGAGAAGGGGCATTTCATTCTGATGGGAAATAATATGTACAAACTCACAATATGTTTTCATTAAGTGGGCATTATAGTAACTGATTTATTGAAGGGGATGGCCATAGATCACGTGGCTGGGTTGTGATCAACAGTGATGTGTGAATTACTTGGGATAAGTAATAATTTTGATATAGGTCCATTTTATGATAGCAATAGTCACAAATGTGTGCTTCTACTTACACAAGGCAATGTCAGAAAATTTAACTTTAACACATTAAATTAGGTTGCACTAGTTTCCCCACCTTTAGTTAGCTGAATTTAATTTCAAAACATACATTTCATCACTGTCTTTTGTTGTATTTTTAATTTTGTGGTTTTTAGAAATGAATACTATTCTAAGCAAATGTGAAACTTTTATTAACTATTGGAGATATAGCACTGGTTATTTTGTTGAAATCAAAGGTTTCAGCCTTGGTTTTGTTTTTGTTTTTTTTCCTGGTGGCAATCTATGTATTCTTTCAGTTGGTGTTTCTTTTTCTATGTTCACAATTTCTGGGCACTTTTGGGGTGTTATTTCTGTCATTATGGTGTTTTTAAACTTATGTTCTGGGAAAACAATTATACTTTAGATTATCTCTATCTATCTTGTTTTCAAGAAGAATATGTTTTGCTCCAATTAAGAAGCATGTTTTCTTCTAATGTTATTGGGTCTTTTTGCTTTTATTTCATCTAGATTGTTCTTCACTTCTCTGTATTTGCATTTCCAATCAATTTCCCCTCTCTCTCCCTCTTTCCCTCTTTCCCCTTCTCTCTCTCTCTCTCTCTTTCTCTCTCTCTCTCTCTCTCTCTTTCTCTTCCTCCTTTTCTCCCTCCTTCCCTCTCACTCCCTCTCTCTCTCCCTCTTTCCCTTTCTCCCTCTCTCCCTCTCCCCCCTTTGCTGAGACTTGCCATACAAGTTTTTCTAGTTTACCAATTATTTATGTTGGGTAGGTCATAAATTCTCTTATATTTCTCATTCCTCTTTTAATCTACTCAGAAACAATGTGTTGTAGTTCCATGTTCTCCTCAAAGTCCACAGTGTCCTCTGTCTCATCAATTGTTGAGTCATTTTCCTTTGTTTTGTAGTATTTATATAGAGAGGTCTGAACTCATTTACTAGTTTGGGAAGTCACATTTCCTCTGTTAATGTTTTCCCTGTTGATTTATCTGCTTATGGTCAAGGTCTTTGAATTTTTGTCCTAAGATTTTTAGTAATTCCAGTCTTTTCCTCCTTATTTTCCCCTATTGCTCACTTTCTGACTCCCCTCTGCTTTCTTGGGGGTTGAATATCAAAGTATCTCAACCTCCTCCCACACTAGGCAATTCAGGGTTCACCAGCTCATGCCTTTGTCCCTAAGCCAGTGGTGGGGATGGGGGGTTGGAGGGGGGAGGTGAAGAGCAGAACTATTCCATCTGTGTGCTGGGTTCTTTCCCTCAGGCTTAGTGCAATGACACATGGGGTCATGTCCCATTCCTTCTGTTCCTCAGTTATCTGACCTAGAAGTATAGAACATTGTCACACTGGTGCTGCTACAGCTGGGGTCGATTTCTGTAGTTTAAAGTTTGCATCTCTGAGGCTCTGGGGGAGGGGGTTGAGCGCGCTCTCTCTCTCCCCCCTTCTCTCTCTCTCTCTCTTTCCACACACAAATATATGTTAAAATTTTTTAATATATAAAAAATTGTAAGGTTAATTTTATAAATCCATTTAATAACTTTATTTTGTCCAAGTTAATTTGCATACCACTGTATATGGGAGAAAGTGCTCACATCAATGAGATCATGGATTCATTGTAAAATACATATATTTGGAATTAAGAGCTCTGGTATTAGAATATTGAGGAAGTCAATCTTTAAAAGTTTCACTGTTGGCTTCTGTGCACTGTTAAAGATTTAAGAGATTAACGACTAACATATTTCTACACTTTTTTCTTTATCTGAACTCTCAGGTGTGCTTGACTTCAAACATATCATGTAACCTAGAAATGGTTGCATATTTTGGTAGTTCAAATTTAAATTCACATTTTCAATGCCTTTGAAACTCAGTAATATTTTCCAATAACACTTTAAAATACCTTAACCTTGCCTGAAGGTCAGATTGATTTTATCACTCTTCATTTCTTTTTATTTTCCTCTCTATACTATCATATGTTGTAATTCACATCAATTAGTTATGATATAGTGGAAAGAACACTGGAGAAGGATACAGAAGGATGGGATATTAGCCTCTCCAAGCTTATGTTACTTATCTGATCATTTGTGGTTATTGAGAAAAGCAAAGGAGATAGTGGATATGTAATTGAATTAGAAATTATGAAGTATTCTAGAAAAATAAAATAGTATTGTTGTTATCATCAACATTGAATTTATTACCAGTCATCAAGAGAATATCAATAATGATTAGCCAACATCCTTAATTTTCCTATTTCTACAAAATCATTATGCAAATGATTTAAACATGTAACAAGGGCTTGCTTGATGAATGCATGAGAAGAAAATAGGTGGGCTCAGAAATATTTTTCAGCAAAACACATCTTTGTGGTCATATAACTGAATAAAAGGCATAGAGAATAGATGATCCCACTGAGTTTTTTGTTTGTTGGCTGTAAAAATTAATTTGCACTAGTCAAACAAAATGCTGTCTTAAAGATTCTCCTCCAAAAAGATGTCTTTTACTATTTCCCTTCCTTTTCCCTGCCTTACTGTCTTGGAATGAGAGAGACATGCTCTAAGACTTTGGCTGAGGAGAAGCCTCAGGACCTCCCCAAATCATGGCTTGTCAATTTGGACCTCTGTTCTTTGCCTCTCTTTCCATTTTTTCTCTCCTTCTTTCAGGTGAATTATTGGAGACAGTTACAATCTTGTGAACTTTTATCTACTAGAGATCCAGGAGCCATATTTCATGACAGATTTTACAGCTAGACATGAGTAACAAAGTCCCAAACCACCTATTCAACCCAGTATAGATCCAAAGTATCTGAGAGAGATGTAGAGATTCATCCATCAGCTGTGCCATCTTTGGAAGTGAACTTGGTGAGTCATCTGCTTTGTAGAAACTGCTTTAAAGTTGGGCTCACTTTCCCTAAGAACTAGGGTGGAATGGGAATAGTTTGTGTCTTTGTATTATGGGAAATTGCTTCTAACTTTTGTTCTTTTTATATCTTTGCAGTAAATATCCCTTTGTAAAAGCTAAAACAACCTAACCCCCCAAACAAAACAAAGAAAGGCAAAACAGGTATTTCTAAAACAAAAATGGTATTGTATGAAATTACACAAAATTTCTTAAAAGATGTAATTGCAGAAATAACTTTTTCAGTGGTCTTAGATGATTAATTTTAAGTAAGGTACAAAATAGGCATATATGATCACCAAAGCTCTCATCAAGGATGTCTAACAAAGAGTCCAAATTGAAGAAGGACTTTTGTTAGATGTTGGGATCTACCATTTACTCCTGCTAACAGAGAAAGCTACTGAAAGAATCAAGTTCCAGATCACTGGAGAGGCTCTACCAAGTCATATCCATAATCACTAAAGGATTTGACTTTTTATCAATGTAAGAAAAATCAGCTGGATGAAAATTGTCTAATGTTTAGGTTATAATATGCAATGGAATAGATAGGATTTGGTCCATCAGCACATATATCTTGGATAGACAGAACATGAACAATGATCTGGCCCTGAAACTGAACAAGAGGAAGAAAACAGACTGTATTTCCTTTGGAAACTGCATAGCTCCTATAATAAACCCAAGCTTCCTCCTAATACAAAGGCTTATCTTTTAAATTTTAATAACTTCTAATTATGCTGTGTCTGAGTCATAGAATTGCACAGCCTCGGAATGTTAAAATTTTAGATTACTCCAAAGGCAATGGAGAAGTACGTGAGTGGACAGACAGGATGCAGTCCATTATCAATGTAGAATTGTGTTGGGGAAATGGTATAAAGAGTGTTTGCAAGGTAAAAAGTATGTGACTAGAGAAATGTATCATCATTCAATTGTACAAATGCCACATCTCTATCTCTGTTTATAAGTTCTATAGCCAAAGCGTGTATATGTTTTATTGAAAGCAATCATTTATCCTTATTGTGTTACTGAAATATGTGCAATAGGCATTATTATTCTCTCCTCCATAGGAGGAAAATAGATACCTAGGATGCAAAATGGCTAAAAGTGAGGGATGAAACCCAGATTCTCTTTTGATATAAAGACCTAATCTTTACCTAAAGCCTCTAGACTATGATAACCCAGAGTAAATTGAGAAACTTTAAATTAATTTATAGCAGAGTCAAACATCTTAGAGCAAACTGAGATTCACTTTTTTTCCACACTATGAACATTCCCACCCTATCTTGTCTGGTGATGATGAAGAAAAGTACCAGATTCTGATGTTACAATAGCTTATCCCTAGCATTGACTTCACACACCCACAATTATTTGAGTCTGAAGGTCACAAAAGTCATTTTGTACTTATTAAGAATAATAGACTCAGATGAAAAAGAAGTCAATATTTCTCTCAGCTAGCTTGGGTTCTATGGAGAGATCTTGAAAGTAAAGTTTCCTCAACATTTTAGATCCCTCCCCTTTTATATTTTTAAAAATTAGACATTAGAGACCAAAAGTTTAGCTTTAAGGAAAAGTAAGTAAAGAAGAAAATGGGACTTTTCAGAGACAGGTAGAATGTTTTGGATCAATGAGTCAAGCTAAGTCATATTGGTTAAAAGGGAAATGGATTAAACACCAAAAGTAAGACATTTTGAAGACATATGTCACTAGAATGTGATTTGCCCTTGAAATACATATAAAAATAGGAATACTTTTCCTTCCTTCCTTCCTTCCTTCCTTCCTTCCTTCCTTCCTTCCTTCCTTCCTTCCTTCCTTTCTTCCTTCCTTCCTTCCTTCTTTCCTTCCTTCCTTCCTTCCTTTCTTCCTTCCTTCCTTCCTTCCTTCCTTCCTTCCTTCCTTCCTTCCTTCCTTCCTTCCTTCCTTCCTTCCTTCCTTCCTTCCTTCCTTCCTTCATT
>NW_027186304.1:55013841-55040299 GCF_028583685.1 Petaurus breviceps papuanus
TTTCCCCCTCCCTCTCTCTTTCTTCTTTCCTTTATTCCTTCCTTCCTTCTTTCTTTTCTTCTATGTGTATTATCTCATTTGAGCCTTACAGAAACCTTCCACTCCACTTATTCAATATACTTTTGTGTCAACACAGGCTTTTAACTTGAATCTTCCATGTATATTGTCTCTTCAAAAGGCCCTTGGCATACTTTTATTTTCTCAAGGACCACCCTTATCCAGTGAGAATTCAATACAGACTCTTTACTTAG
Source organism: Petaurus breviceps papuanus (assembly GCF_028583685.1). Lineage (NCBI taxonomy): Eukaryota > Metazoa > Chordata > Mammalia > Diprotodontia > Petauridae > Petaurus > Petaurus breviceps. The sequence continues at coordinate 55,014,093 of NW_027186304.1, forward strand.
GCCAAAAAATAATAACATATAATGTAAGTTACATATAATCATATATTATGTACAATATAATACATTATGTTACATAGAATAATAATGCTTGTGTTATCCCCATTTGTCAGACGAGGAAACTGAAATGCAGAGCAGTTGAATACTTTGTCCATAGGATCATAGAATTTGTCCTGGAAGGGTCCATAAAGGCCATTGAGTTTGGCCTCTTCCTTTTTGTCCTTTTTATCACCAACAACAAACATTTATTAAGCAACTACTATGTGCCAGGAAATACCTAAGCACCAGGGATAGCAAGAGAGGCAAAAATAGCCCCTGTTTTCAAGGAGCTCACATGCTAAAGGGGCAGACAACATGCAAACTATTTAAAAAATGAAATTTTTTAAGTGCAGAGAAAATAGGAGGTGATCTCAGAGGGAGACACTTGAAATGAGGGATCAAGAAAGGTTTGGGGGTAAACCTACAAGGAAGTCAGGGAAGCCAAGAAGTGGTCACAAGGAGAGAGAACATTCCAAGAATAGGCCATTGGAAGGCACAGAGATTTACCTAGGGACACACAGCTGCTAAGTGCTGGACTCCAAGTCCAGTATTCTATCCTTTAAGTAATCTCCATAATTCTATTTCCCTAATTCTTCCAAGAAATGTACTCTGTGCTGGATTTATTTCAGAGATTTTTTAATTTGAGAAGATCTGTGTGATCATTTAGTCTAATGCCCTCATTTTACAAATGAGGAAATGGAAGTAAAGAGAGCTGAAGGGACTTTCCTAAGATCAGTCCTTTTCAATGTTTCTGTGATCTCATGGAAATATGTAATCCATCAAATGGGGGAAAAGAAGGGAATAAACTTTTTTTATGAAAGAAAAGGTAAATTTTTTAAATTTAATTTTTTTATTTTTTAATTAATTTGTTTGTTTCCTTTTAGTTTACAGGATTCAATTCCACAATTCCTTGAGTACCTCCCCCCCCCCACAGCAGCATATAGTCAAGTATAGGATCTGTAAATACTTTCACATTATGCATTAGTCAGGTTATAAAGACGGATTGTATCAGATGGAATGAAAAATGGTAAAAGAGGACAAAAAAACAAACAAGAGAAGGAAAAAGATCAGGTATTTTGCTTCCACCTGGATATAAACTCAGTTCCTTCTAGTTCTTTCTCTGGATGTACATATTTCTCTCCATCATGAGTCTTTTGGGATTGACTTAGATCACTGCATTGCTGAGAAGAGTCCAGTCTATCAAAGTTGATCATCACACATACATTGCATCTGTAATTGTGTACAAATTTCTCCTAGTTCTACTCTTCTCACTCAGCATCAGTTTGTATAAGCCTCTCCAGGTAAATATGAAGACCTTCTGCTTCTCGTTTCTTATAGCACAACAGTATTCCATAACATGCATATACCACAACTTGTTCAGCCATTCCCCAATTGATGGGCATCCCCTTAATTTCCAATTCTTTCCTGCCAGAAAAAGAGCTGCCATAAACATTTTTGTACATATGGGTCTTCCTCCCACTTCTATGATCTCTTTGGGATATAACCCTAGGAGTGGTATTTCTGGGTCAAAGGGTATGAAAGTATTTATAGCCCTTTGGGCATAATTCCAGATTACTCTCCAGGAAGGCTGGATCAGTTCATAACTCCACCAGCAATGCATTAGTGTTTCAATTTGGCACATCCTCTCCAGAATTTCTCATTTTCTTGTTTTGTCATCTTAGCTAATCTGATTGGTGAGATGTGGTACTTCAGAGTTGTTTTGATTTGCATTTCTCTAATCAATAGGGATTTAGAGCATTTCTTCATGTGCTTATAGATATCTTTAATTTCTTTCTCTGAAAATTGCCTGTTCATATCCTTTGACCATTTATCAATTGGTGAATGACTTGTATTCTTATAAATTTGACTCAATTCTCTGTATATTTTAGAAATGAGTCCTTTGTCAGAGACATAGGTTGTAAAGATTCTTTCCCAATTTCCCACCTCCCTCTTAATCTTGGTTACATTGGCTTTGTTTGTACAGAAGCTTTTCAATTTCATGTACTAAAAACTATCCATTTTACATTTTATAATGTTCTCTAATTCTTGTTTAGTCATAAAGTCTTTCCCCTTCCACAAGTCTGACAGGTAAACTATTCCTTGTTTTACAAGACTGCTTACCTTTATACCTAGATCATTGTAGCAGCAAGCACCCCAAGCGTGTCCTCAGGGTTTGCTGCCCATACAGGTTCTTGGATCTGCTTTGTTAAAGGAAAGCAACTCAAAATGGGTTAACAAGCTTACTTTAATCAGTCAGACATATATCGTTTACCTTGTTCAGGGGAAAAAGGTCAGCACCCCGAACTTCAAAGCATACAGGCAGAATTATCAAGACATTAACAGATCAAGTAGACAGCTTTCCAAACTGTCCAACCATTACATCCATACCCAGTCAACATCTGGGTTTCCACATCTGGGTTTTTCAAAGCCGGGGGACTCTCAACAACGGCTTCCCAGAATTCAGATCAAATCACAGAACACTTCTCAAAGTGAGTCCCAAAACAAAGCTACACATCAGGGATTATATAGCCTTCTCCTGGCTCAGAAAACGTAACAACCTTATTGACTCACTGGCCAATCAAGAAGTATTTACTGAAAAACAAGCCTCCCACCCAAGGCTTCAGGTGCACTTTAGCCTAGGGGCAGGGAAGATCTTCCAAATTTGCATTTCCATTACAATCATGCACCCATTTAGACTTGATTTTGGTATATGGTGTTAGATAATGGTCTATGCCCAGTTTCTGCCATACTATATTCCAGTTTTCCCAGCAGTTTTTGTCAAATAGTGAGTTCTTATCCCAAAAACCAGGGTCTTGGGGTTTATCAAACAATAGATTACTATAGTCGTTGACTTCTGAATCTCGTGTGCCTAATCTATTCCATTGGTCCACTCCTGTATTCCTCAGCCAGTACCAAGTAGTTTTTATGACTGCTGCTTTATAATACAGATTGAAATCTGGTATAGCTAGTCCACCTTGCCTAGAATTTCTTTTCATTAATTCCCTTGATATTCTGACCATTTGTTCTTCCAAATGAATTTTGTTACTATTTTTTCTAGCTCTATAAAGTAGTTTTTTTGGTAAATTAATTGGTATGGCACTAAATATATAATTTAATTTAGGTAAAATTGTCATTTTTATTATATTAGCTCGACCCAGCCACGAGCAATTGATATTTTTCCAATTAGTTAGATCTGACTTTATTTGTGTGAAAAGTGTTTTGTAGTTGTGGTCATATAAGTCCTGGGTTTGTTTGGGCAGGTAGATTCCCAAATATTTTATAATGTCTACGGTAACTTTAAATGGGATTTCTCTTTCTATCTCTTGCTGTTGAATTTCATTGGAAATATATAGGAATGCTGAGGATTTATGTGGGTTTATTTTATATCCTGCAACTTTGCCAAATTTATTTATTGTCTCTAGTTTTTTTACTTGATTCTCTAGGATTCTCTAAGTATATCATCATATCATTTGCAAAGAGTGATAGCTTGGTCTCTTCTTTGCCTAATTTGATTCCTTTGATTTCTTTTTCTTCTCTAATTGCGACTGCTAACATTTCTAGTACCAGATTGAATAAGAGGGGTGATAGTGGACACCCTTGTTTCACCCCTGATCTTATGGGAAATGCTTCTAGCTTCTCCCAATTACATATAATACTTGCTGATAGCTTTAAATAGATGCTACCTATTATTTTAAGGAAGGCTCCATTTATTCCTATACTTTCTAATGTTTTTAATAGGAATGGATGCTGTATTTCGTCAAAAACCTTTTCTGCTTCTATTGAGATAATCATGTGGTTTCTGCTAGTTTTATTGTTAGGATCAATTACACTGATGGTTTTCCTAATATTAAACCATCTTTGCATTCCTGGAATAAATCCTACCTGAGTCAAAGTGTATTATTCTTGAGATAAATTGCTGTAGTCTTTTTGCTAGTATTTTATTTAGAATTTTTGCTTCTTTATTCATGAGGGATATAATTTTCTTTCTCTGTTTTATCTCTTCCTGATTTAGGTATCAGTACCATATTTGTGTCATAAAAAGAATTTGGTAGGAGTCCTTCTTCACTAATTTTCCCAAATAGTTTGTAGAGTATTGGAATCAATTGTTCTTTAAATGTTTGATAGATTTCACTAGTAAATCTGTCTGGCCCTGGATATTTTTTCCTAGGGAGCTGACTGATGGCTTGTTCAATTTCTTTTTCTGAGATGGGGTTATTTAAGTAATTTACTTTCTCTTCAGTTAATCTGGGCAACTTATATTTTTGTAAATATTCATCCATTTCCCTAAGATTGTCAAATTTTTGTGCATACAATTGGGACAAATAATTCCTAATTATTGTTTTGATTTCCTCTTCATTGGAGGTAGATTCACCCTTTTCATTTTTGATACTCATAATTTGATTTTCTTCTTTCTTTTTTTTAACATATTGACTAAGGGTCTATCAATTTTGTTGGTTTTTTTCATAAAACCAGCTGTTAGTTTTATTTGTTAATTCAATTGTTTTCTTAATTTCAATTTTATTAATCTCTCCCTTGGTTTGCAATATTTCTAATTTAGTATTTAATTGGGGATTTTGAATTTGTTCTTTTTCTAGGTTTTTCAATTGCATGCCTTCCCTTTTCTCTAATTTAATCATGTATGCACTCAGGGATATAAAACTTCCCCTAAGAACTGCCTTTAATGCATCCCACAAATTTTGGTATGTTGTCTCATTATTATCATTCTCTTGAATGAAATTACTGATTGTTTCTATAATTTCTTGTTTGACCCACTCATTCTTTAGGATTACATTGTTTAATTTCCAATTAGTTTTTAGTCTGTCTTTCCATGACCCTTTATTGCATATAATTTTTATTGCATCATGATCTGAGAAGGATGCATTTAATATTTATGCCTTACTGCATAGAATTGTGAGGTTTTTATGCCCTAGAACATGGTCAATTTTTGAGTATGTGCCATGAACCGCGAGAAGAAAGTATATTCCTTTTTATCCCCATTCATTTTTCTCCAGAGATCTATCATACCTATCCTCTCTAAAATCCTGTTCACCTCATTAACTTCTTTCTTGTTTATTTTGAGGTTAGATTTATCAAGTTCAGAGAGGGGGAGATTAAGGTCTCCCACTAGTATAGTTTTGCTATCAATTTCTTCCTCTAGTTCCTTTACCTTCTCCTCTAGAAATTTGGATGCTATACCACTTGGTGCATATATGTTAAGTAATGATATTGCTTCATTCTCAATGGTGCCTTTTAACAGAATATAGTTTCCTTCCTTATCTCTTTTAATTAGGTCAATTTTTGCTTTTGCTTTATCTGAGTAAGGATTACTACCCCTGCTTTTTTTACTTTAGCTGAGGCATGATGTATTTTACTCCAGTCTTTCACCTTTACCTTGTGTGCATCCCTCTCTTTCAGATGTGTTTCTTGTAAACAGCATATTGTAGGATTATGATTTCTAAACCATTCTGCTATCCATCTCCATTTTATGGGAGAGTTCATTCCATTCACATTTACAGTTATGATTGTTATCTGTTTCTTTCCCGCCATCCTATTCCTGCCCCTGTTAATGTTCATATTTTCCCCCTCTTCTCCCTTCCCCTCTTAATAGTTTTCCTTTTGACCACCACCTCCCTCAGTATTCCCTTATCAGCCCCCCTCCCTTTTCCTCCCCTTTCCCCTTACTTCTTCCCTCCCTACTCACCCCACCCCCTTTCAGAGCCCTTTCCCCCTCCTACTGCCTGTAGGATATTTTTATACTTAATGAAGTATGTTATTTCTTCTTTGCACCAGGAGTGACAGGAACAAATCTCATGTGAAGCTCCTCTCCCTCCCCTCTTTCCCTCTAAAATGATACTTTTTGCATTTCTTCTCCATAGAGTCCTGTGCTTAACTGGTTGTTATTCCCTCCTTGCACCAGAACCAATGAGGGAAAAGCTCATATGATTCCCATCTCCCTCCCTTCTTTTCCTCTGCTATACAGTTTTTATGCCTCTTTGTGTGGCATAATTTACCCTTTTCCACTTCATTCATTCCCTTTCTTCCATTGCAGTCCCTTTGTAGCCCTTAATAAGATTTTTTTTAAATTGTCATTTTGTGTATTTTATACTCATACCCTCTACTTGTCTATAACCAGTTTGCTCTTATCAAATAGCAGGGTGTGTGTGTGTTTTCCTTGTTTACCTTTCTACGTCACTGTTGCATCTCATAATTGGAGGTTGAATTTTCCATTGAGTTCTGGCTTTTTTTTTTTTTTATCAAGAAGATCTAGAACTCTGTTATATCATTGAATGACCATCTCTTTGCCTGGAAGAATATGCTCAGTCTCTCTAGGTATGTGATCCTTCGTTGTAACCTGAGCTCTTTTGCCTTCCAGAAAATTGTATTCCACTGCCTCCGATCTTTCAGCGTAGAGGCTGCCAAATCCTGTGCAAACATCACTGTGGACCCTTGATATTTGAATTGTTTCTTTGTGGCCACTTAAAGTATTTTCTCTTTTATCTGGTAGTTCTGGAGTTTGGCCACAACATTTCCAGGACTTTTCAGTTTGGGATCTCTTTCAGCAGGTGTCTGGTGGATTCTCTCGATTTCTATTTTACCCTCAGCTTCTAGTATCTCAGGGCAGTTTTCTTTCACGAGCTCTTGGAGAATGTTGTCCAAGCTCATTTTTTCATCATGATTTTCTGGTAGGCCTATGATTCTCAAATTATCTCTCCTGGATCTGTTTTCCAGGTCAGTTATTTTTTCTTTGAGGTATTTTACCTTTTTTTTCTAATTTTTCATTCTTGTTGTTTTGTTTGACTAATTCTTGGTTCCTCATAGAGTTATTTGTTTCAATTTGATTGATTCTACTTTTTAGCAAATCATTTTCCTTGGTTAATTTTTGGATCTCCTTTTCCATATCATACACTTTTCTTTTTAGAGAGATGTTTTCTTCATTATAGTGTTTTTCTAATTCTGCTATTGTGGTTTTGAGAGAATTATTCATTTTGTCTTCTATCTCTCTCATTAGGTTTTCAAAGTTCCTTTTGATCTCATCTAGGAGGGCCTTCTGTGCTTGGGACCCATTCCCTGTTGATGTTTCAGCTGTGGGTGTGGAGTCCACATTGTCTCCCTCAGAGTTTGGTTCCTCCCTCTGAGGATAGTAGGACTCCAGAGTCTTTGTCTTTGTAGTCTGCTTTCTACCCATTTTGAAGCAGGGCCCTAGCCATGCCCTTCCTCTAGGGATCCCAAGCCTTTACTGTAGAGCGTTTTGTCCTGGGGCAAGAGTTGCTATGTTTTCAGGGTCAGAGTTGGGGTTTGGAGCAGGTGAGTTTCACTTTGTCATCCTGGTCTTTGGAGGTCCTGATAGGGGCTTTTTTTTTTTTAATTTCTGGGCTATGAAGTGGTAGCCCCAGGGGTATTTACTGTTCAGGACAGGGGCCCCTGTATTTGCTTCTTACCTTTCTCTTTCCAGTCCCAGCCCTTTGGTGATAGGCCTGATAGTGGCCCTTGTGGTTGGTGGGACAACTTGCCCTCCGAGTTGATCAGGCCCCTTCCAGGCCTGACTCTTCGTCTGCCGGGAATAAACTTCTTAAAAATATAATATTTTATTTTTCCCCAATTACACGTTAAAGCTTTTTATTTTTTTAAGTTTTAAGTTTCAAATTCTAATCCTCCCTTCCTTTCTCCCCTCTAACCTCCCTGAGACAGTAAGAGATCAGAAATTGGTTATACATGTGCAATAATGTAAAACATTTCCGTATTAGTCATTTTGTACAAGAAGGCTTGAATAAAAAAAGAAATAAAGTGAAAAATTGCATGGTTCAGTCTATATTCAGACAGTATCAGTTCTTTCTCTGGAGGCAGATAGTAAGCTTCATCATAAGTTTTTTGGGGTTGTCTTGGATCATTGTATTGCTGAGAATAGCTAAGTCATTCACAGTTCTTTATCAGGCAATATTGCTGTTACTGTGTACAATGTTCTCCTGGTTCTACTTATTTCACTTTGCATTAGTTCATGTAATTATTTCCAGGTTTTTCTGAAATTATCCTTCTTGTAATTTCTTATAGCATAACAATATTGTATCACAATCATATGCCATGACTTATTTAGCCCTTTCCCAATTGATAGGCATCCTCTCAATTTCCAATTCTTAGTCACCACAGAAAAAGCTGCTATAAATATTTTTGTACAAGTAGGCCCTTTGCCCTCCCTCACTTTTTTGATGTCTTTGGGATATAGCTACCACCTAATAGTGTTATCACTGAATCAAGGGGTATGCACAGTTTTATAACCCTTTGGGAAGAGTTCCAAATTGCTTTCCAGAATGGTTGAATCAGTTCACAACTCCATTAACAGTGCATTAGTGTCCCAGTTTTCCCATATCCCCTCCAAAATTTATCATTTTCATTTTCTGTCATGTTAGCCAATCTGATAGGTGTGAGGTGGTACCTCAGAGCTGTTTTAATTTGCATTTCTCTAATCAATAGTAATTCAGAGCATTTTTTCACATGACTATAGATAGCTTTGATTTCTTTGTCTGAAAAATGCCTGTTCATATGCTTTGACCATTTAGCAATTGGAAAATGACTTGTATTTTGATAAATTTGACTCAATTCTCTATATGTTTGAGAAGTGAAGCCTTTACCAGAGATACTTGTTGCCCTCAATTTTCTGCTTTCCTTTTAATTTCGGTTTCATTGGTTTTGTTTGCACAAAAACTTTTTAATTTTATATAATTATAATGATCTATTTTATATTTTGTAATTCTCTGTGTTTTCTTCCATCCTAAATTCTTTTCTTATTCATAGATCTGACAAAGAAGCTATTCCATGCTCTCCTAAATTGTTTATGGTATCACCCATATATATGTAAATCATGTACTCATTTTGACCTTATCTTGGTATATGGTGTGAGATTTTGGTCTATACCTAGTTTCTGCCTTACTATTTTCTAATAGCCCTAGCAATTTTGGTCAAAGAATGAATTTTTGTTCCAAAAACTTGGATCTTTGGGTTTATCATATGCTAGATGACTATAATCATTTACTATAATGTGATGTGTACCTAGAGTTGGTGAAACTGAGGCAAACAGAAGTTAAGTGACTTCTCTGGGGCCACACAGCCAGTATGTGGCTGAGGTCAGATTTGAACTTGGGTCTTCCTGACGCCGGGCCTTATTGTGGTCTGTTACATTGCAACCCGCCCATACCTTCTTTTCTGTTGTTCTTGCATATATCTTCCTGTAAACTCTCAAAAAGTATTAGGCACAATCCTTAAGGTCTCTTAACATGGCATAAATACAAATATTGGACAAAGGCGCTTCATATTCTATCCCTCAGTTTTGCCCTTCCTTTGTTGGTGATACATTTCTGGCATGATATTTTTTCTGATTCTTATGGCCAATGTATTGTTTCGTCCTTATAACAACCTATTTGTGCCTATCATATGTTTCTACATTTTCCTTTGTTGTTTAATTATTTTAGGCCCATCTTACTCTGTGACCCCATTCATGGTTTTCTTGGCAAAGATGCTAGAGTAATTTGCCCTTTCCTTCCCCATCTCATTTTACAGATGAGGAAATTGAGGCAAACAGGGGTAAGTGACATACCTCGGGCCACACAGCTAATAAGTGTCTGAGACCTGATTTAAAATCAGAAAGATGAGTCTTCCTGGTTCTAAGCCCAGTGTTCTACCAACCACACCATCTAGCTGTCCTTTGAGAGACTCTCAATTTTGATCCTTCAGAGATTATACTATTTCATGCTTTGCAGCCATATCACAGGATTAGAAGGCTATTAGTGTGAAGAAAAATTGTTGGGTTTTTTTGATTGTTTCAGGGAGGTGTTTGCTGTCACTGAAAGTGCTGCATACCTTTCTCAATGCAATCTGGTCTACTTTCCTCTTCCTTATTCAATTCTGGGCATGGGTCATGTTCCATATTCAGTGGCAAACAAGATGCATGTATTTATGAACCAGCTTAATCGACTGTCCTTCCAATTGCATATCATAACTTGACATTAGGCATTCTCCATCTTTTTGGTTTAGGTTCATAGATTTACAGTTAGATAGGACCTCAGAAACCATCAAGCTCCACACTTTCACTTTACGTATGAGGTAATAGACTGAATGATTAGGGAGCTTGACAAAGTCATACAGCTGATAAAGACCTGAGGCAAGACTTGAACCCAGGTCTTCCTATCTCTGGGTCCCATACTCTATAAATTAATCTATGCAGTGTTTCTACCATGTATATTGTTAGGGTGAACTCTTTTGACTAGTTTTCAATGTCATTTAGAAGACTCTACAAGGTTCCAGGACTTGATGCAATTCGTATACAACTGCATATAAAACATCTGGAGGAGGCTTACAGAGATTCACTTACAGAGGATCCATCTTCAGTAGGGAATTGCTGCTGGATACCTTCTAGGGTGGTGGTAAACATGTGGTGAACATACATTTCTCTACTTCATGTGTTACTTGATATTAATAATCAAAATGTAATTCAACAAAGTTTCCTTGGTAGCCACATTTAAAACTATTATGTGATTTTATCATAGGCATAAACCACCTCGTTAAAGAAGATTGGGTTGGATTCTGTAGAAGATATCAAGACATTTTCACAGTGATTTGTGAAAGAACCACTATTTTTATTTGGGTGAATTGGGTTGGAAAAGTGACCATGGGATGCTTGCTTATGACATGAGTCAATCGACCAATCAACTAGCACTTATTAAGAACCTACTTAATGTGCTTGGTACTATACTAGACTTTCTTGGAAACAGATGCAAAAGCAAGACAGTCCCTGCCTCTAAGGACCTTATATTCTTGTTGTTGTTAACTTATTTATTTTTAGTTTTCAGCATATACTTTCATGAGTTTTAAATTTTCTCTCCCTCCCCAAGACAGCATGCCATCTGATATAGGCTCTATAGATACATTCCTATTAAACATATTTTCACATTAGTCATGTTGTATAGAAGAATTAGAATGAATGGGAGGAACCATGAGAAAGAGAAACATAAAACAAAACAAAAAAAGAAAATAGTCTGCTTTGCTCTGCATTCAGACTCCATATTTCTTTTTCTGTGTGTGGATGGTATTTTCCATTGTGAGTCTTTTGGAATTGTTTTAGGTCCTTGCATTGCTGAGAAGAGCTAAGTCTATCAAAGTCAGTCCTCACACACTGTGGCTGTTACTATGTACAATGTTCTCCTGATTCTGCTCACTTCACTCAGCATCAGTTAATATAAGTCTTTCCAGATTTCTCTGAAGTCCACCTGTTCATCATTTCTAATAGCACATTTCATTACATTCATATATCACAACTTGTTCAGCCATTCCCCAATTGATGGGCGTCCCCTCAATTTCCACTTCTTGGCGACCACAAAAAGAGCTGCTATAAATATTTTTATACATGTGGGTCCTTTTCCCATTTTTATGATCTCTTTGAGGTACGGCCCTAGAAATGAAATCACTGGATCATAGGGTATGCACATTTTTATAGCCCTTTGGGCATAGTTCCAAATTGAGGAGCTTGTATTCTTAAAGCAACATTTATTAATAATAGTAGCTAATACTTTTTTAGTGCCTACTATGTGGTAGGTGTTATGGTAATCCTTACCAGGGAGGTAACTGCTATTAATGTCCCCATTTTATAGATGAAGAAACTGAGGCAAACAGAGGTTAAGTGACTTGCCCAGGGTTACACTGCTAGGAAGTATCTGAGGTTGCATGTGAACTCAAATCTTCCTGACTTCAGGCCCAGAGTTCTATCCATTCTTCCACATGGCTATCCTGTAGTAGCTACATTTAAACAATTACTACAACAATATAGGCAAAGCCAACTTGGCAAGGCCACAAAACTGGCCAATTATAATGATGTATGTTGGGAGAATCAGTGTTATCATACAAACCACTACCAATGCCCAGAAGCCCAAACTCTAGAAGCCTTGCCCTGAAGGCATCACTCACTGTCCTGTCATATTGGAAATTCACATGACCTGTTGAACAGAGATATCATATCTAAGGTATAAACTTCAGCTATGGTATATGGCAGTCAACTTTCTCAAGTTAGTTCAGTTGAGTGGGAACTTAAAACAGCTCTTTTAGGTGCAGGAGAAGTTAATTCAACAGTCCTTTTCCTTCATTTGATTGGAGTCCAGGGGAATATCACTATTATTCTTGAGAAAGAAATTCTATTAATCGTGGTGGGCTCTCACCTGAGTTTTCATGGTACAATTGGGTCAAGTGTTTTTTCATCAGACAGTGCATCAGTCAGAGAAGAAAGCAAACCCAGAAATCATTTCCTCTTTCCATCGTCTTTCAAGAGACAAAACACATTTGCTATGACTTTTCATTCTCTCTAGGACTCTTGCTAAGTACAGTGTCTACTTTGTTAATATATCTTCATGCTCTATCTGCTGTTCATTTTTAAAGAAGTAAAGATAGTGACATTTTCCCAGGAAAAATAAGAAACTCACCAGACACTCTAAGTTGGAGACATCCCGAGTTTCTTTTGATTAGTGTGAAGTAATTTGCTGAGACATATTAGACAGATCTCTGCATTCTGGTGCCACAGGATGGCCCAAGAGGAAATGATCACATATCAAGAATCAGTGAAAAAATTAATGGAAAGTTTTTTCCATTGAAAAGGGAATTTTTCATGTTTATCTATTTTGGCTAAACCCTATCTGGCTGAGCTTCATATTTGTAGCAGTTATATCATGTGGTGTTTTTCAGGCAGCTTGTAGCTGAGGAACCAATTACAGATAGGAGAAGGCAGAGACCTTGATGGAACAAAGTCTCCTTTAGATGTCGAATGTATTGCGAGTGATGACTGCTGTCACCTTGTGCTCACACTCAGTGGGAAAGGGGAGGATGTTTTAGAAGCTAGAGGGTTCTGGAGATAAGCCTTTTGTTCCTATCGATAGTGAATGCCTCTTAAAGGGTAGAGCTATGTGTCCTTGGCCCATAGAGAATAAAAGAGGCAGCAGAAAAATGCGGCCCAAGCATGACAACCATGAAGTGCTTTTGATGTAAGAGGAAAGGGTGTCTCTGTCTTTCTTTTTGTTTTACAAACATTTACAGTGGCGGAAAATGTGCTGAATGAGATGAATCATCTGGTTTACAATAAGCTTGCCTGCGGCATGGAAGGAGCTACAGATGAATGCAGAGATACTACTCTAGGGAGACAAAAGTAAGACATGGGGATGCCAATCCAAAAGCATCTGCGATCTATCATGATTTTCTTTTCTTTTCATGTCATAGACCATGAGCTCATGTTTGAAACACTGCACTTTTCCTTCAGAAGACAGTCATTCTCTGGTGTGAACACAAACAAACAAAGTCTAATCTAAAAAAAGACTAGGCTGGAGCATGTGAAAATTAATTTCCAAAAAAAAAATTCAACTGTCTCTCATTCTGCTTTATCAAACCATTTGGGAAAAATTTAAGACACATGGACTTTGGTGTGTCTGATTGGAAAGAAGGTGGGTGGGGTAGCTGAAAAATAGCATCTGAGGACAGTGGATTAACTTCCTCTTAACCCTTTGTGGCCGCACAGCAGCCATTCCAAGTTTGTTCAGTGCTAGGGCTAGAACTTCTACAAACAAGTGTTCTCCTGAGAGTTCTATCACCACTGAAGGAGTTATCATGAAATCATCTAATAAGCACCCATGAGGTCACTCAATGAGCACCCTGGCCACACATTAGACCCCATAGGCCTCATTCTTCCACTCCCAGTTAGTTTACTAGTACAGAAAACACCTAGCATCTAAGGGTTGATTTTGGCTTTAACAGTTTGCTTAAGTAAAAACCAAAGTTGGGCTGACTACGACGTGATTGATGCTTCCTCTCTCACAGTGTTTATTCCATATAACATAGGAACATAATGCTATTCGGCCACCCCTCTCACTAACTCTAGAGACAGTGTGTTACTGTGTTTCCCTGATAATAAGACCTATCCCGAAAATAAGCCCTCCCCTTACTGTGTAAGATTCCTCTAAAATAAGCCCTCCCCCGAAAATAAGCCCTATTGAGATTGCTACTACTGTAGTGAAGATGATCCCCTGCGCTACACGCTACATTACAGTACCCTCTGTATGACCATCCCCCCCGCCATGAAATGCACGCCGTGCTCCAAACTGCATCCAATCAGAGCTGCAGCAGTGAGTGTGTCATCCTGTTCTTCCCCAGTGATTTGCTTATTGAATAAAGGTACATTATTTTGTTCACATTTACCTGTTTATTAAAATTGCTGTCAATGTTCATTAAAATAAGCCCTCCCCTGAAAATAAGCCCTCTGGTGTTTTTCTGTCCAAAAAAATTAATAAGACAGTGTCTTATTATCAGAGAAACATGGTATGAGGTTTTCTTTATTTCAACACTGAACGTGAAGACTTAAAAAGACCCAGGCATGAATCCTGATGTTGGCACTTACTGACTGTATGAAAATGGAGAACTCAGTTCCTCTGAGGCTCAGTGTCTTGATTTGTAAAATGGGAATAATAATTCATGTAGGATCTATTCTACAGGGTTTCTGGGAGGATGAAATTAATGAATGAGTGAAGGAATGAATGAAAAAAATTAGAAAAATTATGAAATATGCTGGCCACTGTGCAAAGTAGCATAAAGAGATGATATACATGCTACATACATGAAAGACTAGTGATTTTAAATATTGTGACCCCTCTCTGACTTAGTAGATAAGGCCTTACCTAAGGTATATACTGACATAAGTGACTTGGTCAGGATTACACAATTGGTAAATTTATAGATTTAGAACTGGAGATAATTGAGGATAAACCCCTAATTTTATGGATGAGGAAACTGAATGTCAGAGACTAGGGTCACACTGCTAGTCTATGTCTAAAATAGGATTTGAACCCAGAGGCTCCTGACTCTAAGCTTGGGACCCAATTCATTACACTGGTTTTGGCTCTTAATACTGCTACACAAATGCCAGATAATATATATATATATGTATGTATATATGTTTTTGTTTTTTTGCTTTTTGGAGGGGGGAGGGCAGGGCAATTGGGGTTAAGTGATTTGCCCAAGGTCACACGGCTAGTATTAAGTGTCTGAGGCTTGATTTGAACTCAGGTCCTCCTGACTCCAGGGTTGGTGCTCTATTCACTGCGCCACCTAGCCACCCCAAGTTAGTATAAATAGTATACCCCCCAGTTAGTATAAATATTGCTGGCTCCATCACACAATTAAATAGATTGTGCACAAGGAGAAAAAAAATTACTTTATGAAGGTCTCAGGAAAGAATAAGTGTTAAATGGTGAGGAGGGAAGAAAGGAGAGAATCCGGAACTCAAAGTTTTAAAAACAAATTTTAAAAAATCGTTGTTACATGCAACCAGGAAATAAGATATACAGGCATTGTGATATAGAAATCCATCTTGTCCTACAAGAAAGTAAGGGGTAAGGGGGTAAGGGAAGGGCTAAGTGGGGATATAGGAGAGCATAGACTGGGGGAAGGGATAAATAAGTGTGCTTGACATCTTGGTGTGGGGGCTAGGGGAGAGATGGGGAGAAAATTTGGAATTCAAAATCTTGTGGAAATGAATGTTGAAAACTAAAAATAAATAAATAAATTCTGAAAAAAAAGGAGTAAAGATTTGGGATGCATTGAGTTCTTGATTTTTGGTTGTGGGTAATTAAACTTTCCTACTTTTCTTCTGTGAACCCTGTTCATGCTTTGTGACTGTCATTCATCCGTTTTGGATCTAGCAGCCCCAGGCTTTTTCCCCCCCTTAAGAAAGTTTGTGTTTGTGTGAAACAGTAGAAATTCATTTCAGGTTGAAGGTCAGGCCCATCAGTAAAGCTGTTCACAAATACCAATACTTTGTGCCGCTTCACCTCAAATGGCAGAATACCATCTCCCATAAGGCTGGGTCAGGGCATCACTGCCACATTCACTGCTATTCTACTGCAGGCTATGATGAGATTCAGTGATATTAGGTTTCCAATATGTCAGCAACAAAATTAGTTTGGGAGAAAGGCCATTGTGTGCAGGGCTGCCTGAGGAAATGCTTCAAGGACTCACTGAAGCAATGTTTGAAGGAATTAAATGCTGTTGGGGACAAAAAAAACCCCAACAAACCAACCAGCTTTCATTGTGGTAGCAGCACCAGCCTCAATGTGATTATACTGTTGAATAACAACTAGAGATAGGGATGCTGGGAAGAGATGGCAGGGAATTAAGGAACTAGGATTACAAACTACAACACATCTAAGGAATAATTATCTGCTCTAATCAGTGGTAAAGAACCTGTTACTTTAATTTGGAAGTGCTTACCCATCAATTGTTCTCCGAGATAGTGTTTGCATGCTAAAGGTGTGATGTTGTTGGCAGCATATTGATATCATATTGACAAAAGCATTAGGGACTTCTTCCTGTAATGTAAAGCAAGTTATTTCCCATAGGCATGAACTTGCTCTAGCCCATCTTGAATGCATCTTTTTGTCCTGATAATTGTAATTATTCAAGGGCTTGTGGCATTGTCAGGATATGATGTAAGACATTTCTTTCCCCTCCCATTTTATTCCCTTATGTCAGTGATGCATGAGAGAGCTACATAATGTTTTAAGTCTATCAGGCACTTGCCCTCAGGGCATATAGACATTCTGCCCTCATTTCATCTGTTTGGCTTATCTCCTGAGATTCATCTCAGCCAACGGAGTGAAGGACTAGAGAACAGTGAAATGGCAGCAGGATAGTGAGGGATCTTTCTGAAGTTGGAGAGGAAGAGAGATGAAAATGGCAATTCACAAAGAGATAGTCTGCTGTTTGTTAAGATTATAACAGTGAGGCTACCTACTTTTTTGGGGAATGAGTCTGAATAAGATGTAGTCAGTGAGTACAACCGAGCTTAGGGAGAAGCAGGAGGCCTGTCAGGAGGAGAGTAATTGAGACTCTAGCTTGCAATGAGCTGAGTTCCTCTGAAGAGGTGAACTAAGCCCCAGACCAGGCAAATGCTCAGTATTCTGTTGTGAAGGAGTAAATGGGTCATCCAAGCCCCAGATGTCTCCACCTCACCTTGTATATGCTTGGGGTGTCAGAGGGAACAAAATGATTTGGATCTGGGAAATGAAATTGATTGTATGGATGGGTGAATGAGAATTAAATCTAGTAATCACTGACACTTCAGTTTTATTATTATCACCTGGATTAAACATATTTCTAACTATGCATGGAGATTTGAATAATTACAAGACACAATAGAAACAAAAGATGAAAGTTTTCCTAGTTGTCCAGAAGCCAATTGAATAATTCACACACAAGCAATTCTAGACTAATCAAGCAAGTGGTACCTCCCATAAACGGGGAGAGAGAGGTATTTCACTTTCTGAGAACCAGGTCAGATTTGAGCTTTCATTAGTGATCATCTGGTGTAACCTTCATAATTGGTAGCTAGGTGGCACAGTGAATAGAGTGCCAGACCTGGAGTCAGGAAGAACTAAGTTCAAATCTGGCCACAAACAATTACTACCTGTGACCCTGGGCAAGTTACTTAATCCAGTTTGCCTCAGTTTCCTCATCTGTAAAATGAACTGGAGAAGGAAAGGGAAAACCACTGCAGTATCTTTTGTCAAGAAAACCCCAAATAGGGTCACAGAGTTGGACAGGACTAAAACCACTCAACAACAACAATAACAACAACATATGCACATAGCAAGTGGAGATGGGCTTTTGATTGACAACACTTGAGTCTTTCTACTGAATAGAGTGAGACACTGATCATCAGTGCCCCCGGTTGCAATATAAAGCTCTCTGATTTCATTTATACCCATAGTCTTTTAGCCTATACATATGTAACTCTTTGTACTTAATAGGATTTTAGGGCTTATTTTAGTTAAAAAATAAAAGTTCATTACTTTGTGGTTAGCTTTATCTTGATGAGCATCTTTGAACCTAGCTTGGCTGTTCTTTAGACAATAGCTACATAATCCCATTACTGGTAAGACTTGTCAGAGCTCTTGTTTTAATGGGCATAAGCCATTGAGAATCCAAGGACTCCTTGCTGTTACCTTAAGGCATTGTGTAGGACTTGAGTCAGTACACTGTGAGTTCCTCTAGGACTGGAGAAATTTGCCTTTCTTTGCATCTTCTGTGCTTAGCCAGGTGGCTGGAACACAATAGGTGTTTAGTAATTGCTTATTGATTAACTGAGAAGGAAAAAAAAAGGGTTTGGGTGTTTTCCCCCTTTACACAAGGCTGTGCTTATGCTGTATGACTCTATGATTCATAGCATTTTTATAAATGAGTGGGCTGATAATGACAGAAATATGGAAACGAGCAGAATATTTCCCAGTGGTCATGAGTTCATTGACTGACTTTTAATATAATGATGTCAAAAGGATAGGCCTAAAATGAAGGCTATGATTATATCTAAATATAGTAAATATGTTACACAATTTTAAAAAGCCCAAGATATCAAAAATGGAAAGACAAAGTCAAATGCAATAAAAACACAAGCTTAGAATCCAGTAGTTTGCTTTGCACCCTGTATCTAATTTATATTGATCTTATGGATCTTGTGGATAAATCAGTTTATATCAGGACAGAGAAGTATGTAAATGGTGCAATCCAAGCTGTCACCACTTTCTTTAGTCAACTTATATGCTTGCCCTGTTTATGCTATAGGAAGAAAATTCATTTTTAAAAAAGCATTGTCTTAAAATATCAAGGTAAATTTTCTCTGTAGAGTTTTTCACCATGAAATGTACACAGAGGCCTCAAATTGTGTAGTAGGATTTGTTGCTTATATATTACAAAATTTTTGTGGTTAAAAACCAAACTGAACCAAACAATGGTAACAAAAGCCAATACCAAAAACCAAAACCAAACCCAACAGTTTGGGTCAGAACTTTTGGCTAAAGAGAAGTGATAAGCTTCCAACACAGGAAACAAGTACAATATGACCTTCAGGAACAGTTACAAAATCTCAGACAGAATAGAACTTGCATCAGTTTCTGAGTATGAAAATATGGACTATTTCAGAAAGAATTATATAGTAGCTCTCAGACTAATATATCATCATTTGGACTTCACTGCAATGTCTAAAATGCAGTAATTTTGTTGATGCTGCTGTCGTATGTAGAATTAAAACTTACAGTTATGTGACACAATCTCCTATGGGTCCCACACACTCAGAAGAAACTAATGTCCCAAGCTACAGATTCAATTACATTTCCCAGACCCTATCTTTCTTTGGGTGGAGATGACTAGGGATTCAGAAGTCTGACAATTAGTCACTTTCACTTGGCAGAACTTCCTATCACAGTTCCTAAAAGACTAATGTTGCTCTCTGAAAGACATAGTCTTAGAGCTCAAAGTACTAGTAAAACATCTCAGCCTCTACCAGCTGCTATACCCACTTACTCAAAACTCTCAAAAATCTAGGCACAGGCTCCCTTCTTTAGACTCTCAAAATGCCAGGAGGATCCACAAAAGGCTTCTTCTAACTCACTTATCCAGTTATCCTTCCTAACACATTTTCCCTGATTCAAACTTCTACCTACACACACAACAGCAAAGTAATCATTCTTTCTCCTCGATACACAAAACAAATGATCCAAGACCAGTTCTAGCACCCTTTCCTCTACCCATGTTCCATTCTTTGTACATTTTGTACTTCATTCTTGACACTGAAGGATCAGCATTTATTCCACTAATTATCAACATCAGGAGAATATCCTAACACTCCCTTATACCCCATGGGACTATTCAGTACCATGGATAGTTGTGAACCCTCTTTATTTTGGCACACAGTTTCCATCTTTTCAAAGCCTATCAATATAGGTCTATGTCTGACAGCAGTCACCTTATTGTTTTTAGATTTGTTCCTGAGTGAAGATGAGTTAGAATTACCTAGGAAACTTCTTTTGTTTTTTGCCTTTTGGAGGGCAATTGGGGTTAAGTAACTTGCCCAAGGTTACACAGCTAGTTCTGTGTGTGTGTGTGTGTGTGTGTGTGTGTGTGTGTTAAATGTCTGAGGCCAGAACCGAACTTGGGTCCTCCTGACTCCGGGGCCAGCACTTTACTCACTGTGCCACCTAGCCGCCCCCCTATGAAACTTCTGATGTGATTCCAGAGACTTGTGATAGGATGGAAGGCAATATGCAAGGTCTCTTAATTGAGGGCCTTTACAAATACAGGTTTAGTGAATAAGAAGAATCCAAAAGGAAAGATGGGTATAGCCATTATCTTAGTCTGGACCCAAATCATTAAAAAACAAAACTGTTCATTTTAGGAAATGGATTAGCAGGTGAAGTCACTAGTGATCACCTTTGATTGTACCATATCATCTTGAAAAACGTGTACCTAATATTTGAAACTGACATTTTTAAAATTAAAAATCCAGATATAGAAAAGATAAATTACCCTTAGACAACAGATTGACTGGCTACACAGAGGCTTGGATGCAAGGTCCTTGATATCAGGCACTGTTTTTCATTTTGTCTTTGTATTACTTGTTTCTAGCAGTAAATTAAACATAGCAGGTGTTAAGTAATAGTATTATTTTGGATTTTTATGATACTTTCCTGATAAAGGTTATAAAACCTACTCAGAGGGAAAATGAAGTAGTGAGACATGAGACTTCAACTAAATGAATATCAACTAGAAATTACATTCTGCTAAAAACAGGGCATTTGTTAAGATTTCTGACATAATTGATGAAAAATTTGCTCTTTCGGGTCAAAGAATTAACCAAAGGGGAACTACTACTACTCTAGAAATAAATTCTGATCAGGCAAGAAAAATGGTTGATGAAAAAGAAGTAATTGAGAAAGGGACCAGGTCATCCTAAGGATTTCCAATTGCTAAGCAAAGTATATTGGGGTATTGGGCACAACCATACATGTGTCTTACAGTTGAGAAAAGTCAATCATTTAAAGACTCAAAAAATGATAGACATGGTCCCATGACCAGAGATAAGAAGAGGAAATACATCTGAAAAAGGTATATCTTATTTTCAAAAACAATATTATTGCAAATGATGACATGAGAAGTTGAGTCTAAAAAGATAATATAGCTCCATAGGAGGTATTTTTTTTAAAGTACAGATTTATAAAAGAGACAAGTAGAAGCCTTTGCTTAAAGTCTTCATCTGAGAGGAAATCTATACAATCCTCATTCCACTTTGGACCATCTTGAATTTTGTATGTGCTTATATGTATACTGCTAGGTGGCACAGTGGGTAGAGTGCCAGTCCTGGAGTCAAAAAGACCTGAGTTTAAAACCCACCTCAGAAACATACCAGCTGTGTGACCCTGAGTACGTCACTTAACCTTGTTTGCCTCAGTTTCCTCATCTGCAAAATGAGCCAGAGAAAGAAATGGCAAATCACTCCAGTATCTTTGCCAAGGAAACCCCAAATGAGGTCAGGAAGAATTGGACGCGATTGAAAAAAGACTGAACAACCAAAAGCTTCCTGAGGGCAGGAACTTGGTTTTTGTTTTGCTTTGTGTCCTTAGTACTTAGCACAGTGCCCAGTACTTCAGGTCTCAGCTACAATCCCACCTTCCTCTAGAAGCCTTTTCCAGTTCTTAATCTTAGTGCTTTCCCTCTGAGATTCCCTCCAGTTTGTCCTAGGCATATGCATTCATGGTCCATATTCATGTACACTGTTGTTTGTTGTTTCTCTCCTTAGATCAGGAGCACAAGAGCAGGGTCTATTTAGTTTTTTTTCCTTTCTTTGTATCCCCAGTGCTTAGCACAGGGCTTGGTGCATGACTGGATATTAAATAAGTGCTAGTTGACTGACCTTTTTTATCTACAGCATCAGGCATATAGTAGTTACTGAACTAGCATGTTACTGACTGATTTGTTACATATTGATATCAGACTTAAATTTGCATGTTTGCAGCTTCCAAGAATCATTCCTTGCTGATTAGAATAACTCAAGGAAGTGCCTGCTATCAGTTCCAGAATCAAAGTTCACATCTGTCTTTTGCACAAGATTTGGGAGTATCACCGCTCTGTGGAACATCAGGTTATTGTGAACAGAATTGGACATTGGTGGTGGGAGAAGGAACTATTTTACAACCAAGCCTGAAGCAAAAGTGAGTCATGGCAGGTGCTATTTCCTCATCTGCTGGTGGCTAAGGGCAAGTACCAAAGGTAAACTTCCCATAGGACTTGCTTAGTTAGCTCAACTGAAGATTTGGCTTTTTATGGAAGGCCATATGAGTATATGGCAATATAGGAGTAGGAATTTTTCTGTAGTACTAAGAAACTAAGACAAAAATAAAGTTTTATCCTTTGGGGATAGTCTATTGGAGCTTATCTAAGTGTAAAGATGAAGTAAGTAGGTTGGTGGGGTTGGGTATAAGACTTAATTGATATAGGGAACTGCCCCAGGAGGAGGGTGACACCTTCACTGAAAGCATTAGAGCTGCCTGTGGCACTTGGAGGTTAAGGGTCACACAACTGATCTCCATCAGAGGCCAGACTTCAGCCAATTCTTCCTGGTTCTGAGGCCAACTTCCTACTCATTATGCCGTGAGGCCCCTTAGATTAAAAGGATAATAGCTAACTGATTCATTAGGGAGAGTGCTGGGCCTGGAGTTAGGGAGATCTGAGTTCAAACTTGACCTCAGATGCTTACTAACGTTGTGAGCTGCTCATTTAATCTTTGTTTGCCTTAGTTTCCTCATCTGTAAAATAGGGTAATGACAGCACTTGTCTCCGAGGATTGTTGTGAGGATCAAATGAGATAATAATGAGATAAATAATAATATGATAATCAGATTAATAAAGTGTTTAGCACAGTGCCTGGAACATAGTGAGCACTGTATAAATGTTGTTGTTATTTTATTATTTATGGCCATCATCATCATCATCATCATCATTTCCTATGGCTCATTATGGTTTTTCCCCCTCAGCTCATCTATCCACATCTCATCCATAAATACACTATTTTCTCTGTCACTTCTAGGCAATAATGTCTAGTTCTCTGAGCTGTCTAATGGAACATTACCAGAAACATAACTAGTTTCTCTATGTAAAGAAAATTAATAAACAAAGGAATTATATGGTGATCTTGAAAAAAATCAGTCAAATTTTCACCATATGCATTAATACTTGGTGACTTGATGATATCCAATCCAACAACCATTTATTAAATGCCTAGTAAGTACAAGGAATTGTGCTAGACATTGGGGATGCAGAGATCAAAGCAAAACAGTCCCTGTCCTCAGGGAGTTTACATTTTCCTGGAAGGAAATAGTATGGATACACGTCTAAGTTAATATATAATAAATTTGCATTAGTTTGAAAATGGACATAAGGGAAAAAGGCAAAAATTATGTTGAAAAAATACAGTTTGGGATCAGAAAATAAAGGGGATAAAAACTTATCAACTATTTAGAATCAACCTCATGTTCCATTACTATTTCTTTAAAGGAAGGAATTTGAAGGCATTGAACCTGGTGGTCATTGAACAATATCATTAAAAATGAAATTGCTGGATGGGGCTGGGGCGGAGCCAAGATGGCGGAGTAGAAGCATGACTTTCCCGCAGCTCTGGCTTCCACCCTCCCCAATCCATGTAAAAAGGGGACTCTAAACAAACTTTGGAGCTGCAGAACCCACAAAATGACACAGAAAAGCTAACCTCCAACTGAGGACAGCCCGGCAGGCCAGCAGGAATCCGGCACAGCACTCTGGGAGCCAAGCCCAGCCCCACGCCAAGGCTTTAGCCCCAGGGAGAGCCTGACAAGCCGCCAGCCAGAGGGACTCCACATCAGCAGCAGCTGTGGCCATTTCCAGATTTATCAACACATAGATGCGAAGGACAAGGTGAGAGGCCAGTGAAGTCTGGACTTTGGGACCAGTAAGTGGGAGTGCATGGCTTTTACCCCCAGGGCGAAAAGCCACTGAGCTGCCAGCACAGCCTGCCAGTGCCACATGGAAGCTTCAGCTCCTGGCCTGCAGAGTGTAGGGGGACCAAGCACCAGTCTGAGGGGTCATCACTCTTGCTTTAACCTGCTTGGATCTGGATTGCAGTCTAGGGTGGAGGTCCTGGGGTGTGTGTCCAGCTTGCCAGAGCGTGTGGAGACCTCAGAGAGGGCACCTATCTAATACCTCCGGCAGCTGAGAAAACCCCAGCGTTTGGGACGAAAACTCCCCTGTCTGGTGGCAGAGTCCTACTGTGGCAAAAAGCCCAAAAGTCAAGTAATCGAGTAGCAAAATGAGCAGGCAAAGGAAACAAAGCAGACAGAAGATTCCAACAATTACACTCCTATTTTGGGGACAAAAAGGAGCAAGGCATGGAACAGGAGGAAAACAGTGAAGTCAGAACTCCTGCACCAAAAGCTTCAAAGGAAAATACAAGCTGGGTACAGGCCATAGAGGACCTTAAGAAAGATTTTGAAAACCAAATAAGAGAAGTGGAGGAAAAATTGGGAAGAGAAATGAGAACATGCAAGAAAATTATGAAATGAGAGTCAACAGCCTGACTGAGGAAAATAATACCTTAAAAAACAGACTGACTCAAATGGCAAAGGAGGCCCAAAAAGGCAATGAGGAGAAGAATGCCTTAAAAAGCCGAATTTGGGGGCGGCCAGGTAGCACAGCAAGTAAGAGCACCGGCTCCAGTGTTGAGAAGACCTGGAGATGGAATCCTGGGCTCAGACACTTAGCACCCACCCAGAAACACCTGGCCGTGTAACCTTGAGCAAATTACTTAACCCCAATTGCTTAGGGGAGGCCAGGTGGCTCAGCGAGTAAGAGCACCGGCTCCAGTGTTGGGACGACCTGGAGATCGAATCCCAGGCTCAGGCGCTCGGCACCACACCCAGAAATAACTGGCCTTGTAACCTTGAGCAAGTTACTTAACCCTGATTGCTTAAAAATTAAAAAAAAAAAAAAGAAAAAAAAGCCGAATTTGCCAGATGGAAAAAGAATCTCAAAAGCTCACTGAGGAGAATCATTGCTTCAGAATTAGATTGGAGCAAATGGAAGCTTGTGACTTTATGAGAAATCAAGATGCTGTTAAACAGATCCAAACAAATAAAAGAATAGAAGGCAACGTGAAATATCTCATGGGAAAAACCACTGACCTGGAAAATAGATCCAGGAGAGATAATTTAAAAATTATTGGACTGCCTGAAAGCCATGACCAAAGTAAGAACCTAGAAATCATCCTCCAGGAAGTTCTCAAAGAAAACTGCCTTGATGTTTTAGTACCAGAGGGCAAAATAGAGGTTGAAAGAATCCACCAATCACCTCCTGAAAAAGATCCCAAAAAGAAAACTCCTAGGAATATTATAGCCAGGTTCTGTAATTCCCAGATTAAGGAGAGAATATTACAAGCAGCCAGGAAGAAACAATTTGAATATTGTGGAAACACAATCAGGATAACCCAGGATCTGGCAGCTTCTACACTGAGGGATAGAAGGGCTTGGAATATTATATTCCAGAGGGCAAAGGAGCTGGAATTAAAACCAAGAGTCACCTACCCAGCAAAACTGAGTATCATGTTTCAGGGGAAAATATGGTCATTCAGTGGAATAGAGGACTTTCAAGCATTCTTGCTGAAAAAACCATAGTTGAGTAGAAAATTTGACATTCAGATACAAGAAGCAAGAGAAGCATGAGAAGGTAAACAGGGAAAAGGAATCATAAGGAACTTATCAAAGGTGAACTATTTACATTCCTACATGGAAAAACAATAATTGTAACTTATGAAAGTTTTCTCTGTAGTTGAAGGGATTAGAAATATATATATTTGTCTATATATGAGGGTATATGGACATAGGAATACATATGTGAATGTGTGTATATATGTTTACAGGTATACATAGATAGAGGGCACAGGACCAATTTAACAGGAAGGAATGATACTTAAAAGGTGAAATTAAGAGGTGAGAGGAATATAATGAGAGGAGATTCGGGAGAGACAGATTGGGGAATCTACATTTTGTAGGTTGTATCTCATACAGAAGAGGCAAGGGAAAACGGTTACAATGGAGGGGAAGAATAGGAAGGCAAAAGGGAATGGGTCAACCTTATTCCCATTGAATTTGGCTTGAGGAGGGAGTGAAATACACACTAAATAGGGTATCTCACCCTACAGGAGAATAGGGGGGGAAGGGGATGAGAGGGGGGATGATAGAAGGGAGGGTAGGCTGGGGGGGAGCGAAGTTGGAAGCACTCACTTTTGAAAATAGATG
>NW_027186304.1:55040399-55041849 GCF_028583685.1 Petaurus breviceps papuanus
GAAGTTGGAAGCACTCACTTTTGAAAATAGATGGGATCAAAGTAGAGAATAGAACAAGTGGGAGGTGGGACAGGAGGAGGGGAAATATAGTCAGTCTTTTACAATATATCTACTATGTTATTGTTTTGCATTAGCTACACATGTACAACCTATACTGAACTGTGTATCTTCCCAGTAAGGGTGGGTGACAAGGAAGGAAGGGAATGGATCTGGAATTGAAAGTTTTAAAATCAAATATTCAAATATATATGTGTGTGTATGTATATATATATATATTTATATACGTTTACATATATATGTATATATATATACTATTATTAATACCATCTTACATGTAATTGGGAAATAAGATATACAGGCACTGGGGCATAGAGATCCACTGGAAAAGTCGAAAGGTGTATGGGAGAAAATATGGGAGAGAGCCGATTGAAGGAGGGGATATCCTGTGGGACTGCTATTTTGGGGCAGTGGGTAGGGGAAAAACGGGGAGAAGATTTGTAACTCAAAATCTTGCAGAAACAAATGATGTAAATCAGAAGTTAATAAAGCATTAAAAAAAATTTAAAAAATGAAATTGCCCATATCTTAACATTCAGGAAACCATTGTCATTTATGTTATTGACAGGTTTGAGCAAAGATCTAAGCAAATATAAAATTAGAAGAAAATATAAAGATGAGAGGACCCTTTCCCCCCAAGATTACCTCAAATTTATCCTGTAGGTGGCTTGTATATACATAGTTGTTTGAATGCTGTTTTTCCCATTAGACTGTTAGTTCATTGAGAGCAGGGTCTGTTTTTTGTTGTTGTTTCCGTTGCAGATTTTATTTTCATTTCATATGTGTAACTTTTATTTATTTTATTTTCAGTTCACAGTACAAAGCAAGTATTTCCATAACAGTAAAACAAAAAAGATGATTGCATATGAAACTGCAAATCTACCAAGTACAACTTGGTATTCTCTCCAAATATGTAACATTTTCTCTCGCTCAGCCTAGAGGTGGCTACCATTAGACACAAATAGGTACATACACACAGATATATATATATATATATATATGTGTGTGTGTGTGTGTGTTTGTGTGTATGTATGTACATATATATAAAGAGAGAGATAATGTAAAATTGTTCTATACATATTTCTATTTATCAGTTATTTCTCTGGATGTAGATAAAATCTTTCTTCATATGTCCTTTATTTTTTAACTTGTGTATTTAAAATAGTCAAAATGACTTAGTTACTCAAAGTCATTCTTAAAACATTATTACTGTTACTATATACTATGTTCTATTGGTTTTACTCGCTTTGCCCTTCCTCATTTCGTGCAAGTCTTTCCATGTCTTTCTAAGATCATTGACCTCATCATTTCTTTTTTTAAAATTATTTTTATCAATGTCTTTTTACCTTTTTAAAAATTTTTTATTTTAACTTCTGATTTACATCACTCATTT
>NW_027186304.1:55041859-55072642 GCF_028583685.1 Petaurus breviceps papuanus
TCTGCTCTCTCCCATATTTTCTCCCATACCCCTTTCGACTTTTCCAGTAGGGCATGGTGGATCTCTATACCCCAGTGCCTGTATATATTATTTCCCAATTACATGTAAAAAAATATTAACAATAGCATATGTATATGTATATATTTAAATATTTTATTTTAAAACTTTGAATTCCAGATCCATTCCCTTCCTTCCTTGTCACCCACCCATTTGCAAATTGTTTTATAAATATGATCTCATTTAATCCTAATAATAACCGGGTTATTATTGCTTTATCATTTTTACAGATGAGGAAACTGAGACAGATAGCAATTAAGTAAATTACCCATAATCACACAGTCAGTAAGTCTCTGAGACTAGATTTGAACTCCGGTGTTCCTGACTCCAGACCCAGCATTCTCTAAGAATTTCAATAACAGAGAATATGCCAACTTGCATTGGTAGAGGAAGTTTCCTCACTTGGGTGTTCCCTATGTCAAAAGTTCTTAAAGTGTGGTCCATATCCTTATGATGTCCATAAGGTCAAATATTTTCATAATACTAAGATGCCTAAATTTATAATGCAATAAATCTCGATAGAAATAAACCACATAAACCACAGCTCCTTGGGGTCCTGAATAATTTTCAAGAATGTTTAGGTCCTGAGACCAAAAAGGTTTGAGAACTGCTGCCCCATGCTAATGATATCACAGGTCTACTCACTCTCTCTGTCTTTGTTTCTCTCTGCCTCTGTCTCTTTGCCTCTCTTTCTCTCTCATAGATAGAATATCTATAGAGGTAAATTATATATATATATATATATATACACACACATTTATATATGTACATCTGTATAAATTTATGTGTCCATCTGAGACAGTGCACAGGAAGCCAGGCCTGGGTTCAGTTCTCATTTCTGAGTCATGCTGACTATTTGACTGCTAAATTATTTAATCTTTCACTACCTTTAAAATGATAAGTGAAGGTGAGACATGTATTAGTAGATGGAGTTTCCTTGCTATGGAATTCTCTATAAAGGTAAAACCATTGATCCAGTCTCTAAATCTCTATAGAATAGAGATTCTTAACTTATTTTTTGTGTGTCATGGCCCATTTTGGCAGTCTGGTGAAGCCAATGGAGCCTGTTTTTAAGTGTATAAAAGATACATAATTACAAAACAAGATAAAGGTTAATGAAAAATAACTAGGGGCAGCTGGGTGGCACAGTGAATAGAGCACCGGCCCTGGAGTCAGGAGTTCAAATCTGGTCTTGGACATTGGCCACTAGCTGTGTGACCTTGGGCAAGTTGCTTAACCCCAATTGCCTTGCCTTTCCCCTCCAAAAAAAAAGAAAAATGTTATTTTTTTCTTATCCAATTTCAAAGATTCCTTAAAATGCATTGGCAGACTCCTGGGGGTCTATGTACCCGGGTTAAGGACTCCAACAAATATCTACTATCTTTGTCTGTATGTGTGTGTGTGTGTGTGTATATATATGTATATATATATACACACACACACATACATACATACATATATATGTGTATGTTTGTGTGTGTTTGTGTGTATACACAGACTCACACATACATATGCACACATAGATACACAAATACATATATACATGCATACACGTCTGCCTGTCTTTCTGTCTACCCATTCACCTAGCTGAGATTCTTGGATCAGTGCTTCAGATGGGCAATAAGCTAGGTCCAGAACTGATTTAGGAAGAGTTCAAGTTAGAAAGTATTTGGAAAAAATTCATAGTACTTTCAGTGTTACTAAACTATTCACTGCCACAAAAGCCAGTCCTGCTCTGTCAGCATTCATTCTCTCAGAGGTACTATATCACCAATGCAGAAGAATCCAAGTGAGCATCATCCCCTAGGAAAATGGAAAACTGTACTTCAGGGAATCTTAATCTCCATAAGATTGTTGAAGGAACTAAGAATGTTACAGGAAAAAGGAAAGAAGGACCTTTCAGTGATTGTAGATGAGCAATGGATATGAAACTCCTCCTGAGAAGGGGCTGGACACTCTGAGGAAGAAAGAGCTTCTCCAAGGATTATTCCTTCAAGGAACTATCATTGCTAGGAAATATGAATTAATATCTAGCTTCATATAACAGACCATTAAATAAAGGCTGTAAAAAGACAAGATTAATAGCAGGGATTGGTGACTTCCTGTGAAGAAATATGGAGGCAGCTATTTATTGACCCAAAATAATTATGAGAAGGTCTGTGAAGACTGTTTGAAAGGACTACAGATGTCTAACCTTAGAGAAGAAGACACAAGGGGACACCATAGTTTACATTAGACTGTAGGGATTGTTTGATGTTTTGTACTTGTATTACCACCACTTTTCAGAGTACCTGACACATAGGTAGCACTTAATATATATTTGCTGATTGATTGATTGAAGGATTTTCATATGGAAGTTTCAGGCTTGTTCTTTTTGCCCCAAAAGAACAGAATTAGAGATGATAGGTAGAAGTTGCAGAGAGGGGCCCATTTTCTCTTCCAATGTGATAACTTTTTCAATGCTTTGTGAATTATTTTGATCATATCAGAGAGAAAATTCCATTTAGGCACCAATTCACCCTTAATGTTGCTCTTTAACATCTTAGAGTTTATACTTGTTTCCAACCAGGAAGGGCCAATGATATTCCTTTCTGCCAGGAGGCTGTGCCTGGCTCAGGACCTCTCAGGAAGCAGCAGCAGCTGGTTGAATCAGGGATGGGGCAGGGTGGAGGTGGGGAAGCGAAACTTAGACTAAGACAGCTATATCAGAGAGCAACTAAGTCTAAAATGAGTAGTCAGAGTCTGTAATGAGAAGTCATGGCTACAATTATTGTTATTCAGTCGTGTCCAACTCTTTGTAACCCCGTGAACCCTACTGTTTGTGGGGGTTTTGGGGCAAAGATCCTAGAGTGGTTTGCCAGTTCCTTTTCCAATGGATTAAGGCAAACAAGTTAAGTGACTTGCCCGGGGTCACATAGCAAGTGTCTGAGGTCAAATTCGAATTCAGTTCTTCCTGACTTCAAGCCCAGCATTTTATATGCTGAGACACCTAGCTGCCTCCTAGGAAGATAAAGGTTAAATGATTTGCTAAAGGTCAGACAGCTAGTAATTGTCTGAGGTCATGTTTGAACTCAGGTCTTCCTGACTCCAGGCCTAGCACTCTATCTATCAAACCACCTAATTGCCTCTAATACCTGCATGTACTTAATAGTAAAATGTTAAAGCTGGAAAGGATTTGAGATATCACCTAGACCTGTGGTGTCATATACATGGTTCATGGGCCACATGTAGCCTATAACACTCCCAAGTGTGGCTCAAGCCAAATTAAAATGTAGTTTTCATCTAATTTTAATTTTTGATGTGTTGAGAATGATAACAATAATTAATTATGTGTGGTTTTTTAAGTCAGTATGCAGCCTGCAGGGATCCTTATATATAGCTTAGTGTCCTCATTTATATTTGAGTTTGATATCACTGATCTAGCCCAACCATGTGATTTTACAGAGCAGACTATGTAGGTGAAATGATTTTTCCAAAACCACAAAGCTACCTCATAGTTGAGCTGGCACTGGGACCCAGGTCTCCTGAATTCCAGTCCAGTGGTTTTCCCACTGCATCCCAAGAGAGATCCTTGTAAGTCAACCTGGTTTTAAAGAAGAACACTTGAGAAAGAAGATTCAAGCAGAAATTTGAAATAACTCCTAGTCCTGTCTCTCTATGCCAGTACCCTTCATCCCTCTGTCACGTTCTTACGCCTTTCAACCATCAAACAGAGATTTGGATTCCCTGTCATGCAGCTTTCCATTGTCCTTGGGATTGATGGAAATTAGTCTCTTTGTCTGTAATTAATAGGCAAGACCTCAGTTTTATTTCTGTGAAAGAATTAAATTGATTTAGCCAAATGTTTATTTAATACCTATTAAGTGCAAAGCATTGTATCCTGGCAATATAAAAACAAAACACAAATAATTCTTCCCCTTAAAGGGCTTACATTCTACTGGGAAACACTCTGTTGGCTTATCATGAGGTAGGGAAGCATGGGAAGTCACCCATGAGGAGTTATGAAAGAAACAGGTGACCTCCTGAATCATTCTATTTCAACACTCTTCCCTCCTTCTGATTTTACCTTGATATCTACTTGAAGCAGATCCCTTTGACTTTAAAAGAAGCAGGTGCTTAGCACCTGTGCTCAGTGCTTGGCCTTGGAAGCCGTCCTTGGGCACCTTCTTTTGTGATAACAGGTTCTGTGAACTTTCCTGGGGCTCCATACATAGTCATAATAAAATGATATTAAGTAGCACTAGGTTAGTCAATAGGGAAGGAAGGGTTGCTCTGCATGACCCCACAGTGTAAGATGAAAAAGGGGCAGGCTCTCTCATTTGCACTGGTCTACAGCTTGCTTTTATATCCATACAAAGGTTTTTTCCCCTCTTTATGCCCTACATTCTGAAAACCAGAAGTTTTATTGCAGAGGAAAGAGTAGGGGGGAGTTTATAATACAGTGCTCCTGGGAAAGGACCATCTTTCTGTTAGACCCCTGTGAGCTGTGATAGCATAAATCAGAGCCTAGTTATCACTTTTGGAGAGCTGACAAAGCTGCCTAGAAAGAAAGAGATAATGGAGCAATTTATTTTCTCCTTGAAAACCTTGGCCATGAAGCCAATTGCTAGCTGGGGGAGCTGAAAGCTGTGAGCTTTATTTGAACTCTTTTAATCACCTTTCCCAAGCAGGAGACAATAGCGTTCCTTGGTGCAAGTACAGGCATGATTATCTTTTCTTGGTGTGGTGGCCACAACAAATGAAATAACACATATAGCAAAAGGCTCTATTTCAACATCCTAAAGGGACTGCACCCTAAACACACCTTTACACACCTCAGTTTGGGGGGGGCCCAAAGATCTTATAATACCAGTATCCAGGTTTTGAAAGAGCATTTCGTTATTGGGTGACAGGCTCCCATTTCTCCAATGTTGGCTTAGTTCCAGAAGTTACATGTCAGATAAGTCCTCTTTCCAGGCTCTTCAGGAACAGCCTACATTTCAAAGGAGATACATGACCAAAGTGTTCGGACTGTGTGGGCCAGCTGGACCGATCTGTTAATCTAAAGAAAGTGGCCCCTTTCTCCGGAAAGCTTTGCAGGAACAGTTTGGCTGACAACAGTCTTGGGGGTGTGGTGGAGCTGCCATGCAAACATGATTCATTCATGATTCCCACGTTATGTGGGAAAATGTTGAGTGCCTTGAAAATTAAACTCTAGAACCAGCACTTGGGATATCCATATGGTAGCTTATTTGTCCTTTGAGAATAAAAAAACACTAAGGTATTTTTATTCCCTAAACTTATGTGGTCCATTGTCGTAGGATCTCTTAACAGTTCTTCCATGCATATATCTTTTGGGGGATACTCTCCTCACACTCCTCCAGCTTAAGAGAGAGCTAGCTACTAGAATAGAGTCAATAGTCAAAGGAAAGGGAACAAAGCACAGTGGAAAGCATCTTAGCTGTGGTGATGAAGCACCTGAATTGAAATTCCATCCCTATTAATGGGTGGTGACGTCACTTCATCTCTGAGCCTGTTTTCTCATCTATAAAACTTGAGAGTCTGAGGGATCTGTAAGGGATAAGGGATAAGGGATCTGCAAACTTTTTTGTGTATCATGGATATTTTTGGTTATCTAGTGAAATCTATAGTCCTCTTCCCAGAATAATGATTTTAAGTTCATAAATAAAACACACAGGATTACAATAAGGAAACAAATGACCTTAAAATACAGTTATCAAAATATTAAATTAGGTTCATGAATTCCAGGTTAAGAATCCTGGGACTAGATTATCTCTAAATTCTTTTCAGCTATAAAGCTATAAGAGAGGCGGCTCCTTCCACATCTTTTGTACAATCAAGAAATCAGCAATCATGGTTCTATTTTTGAATGTGTTAGTAAGATGTTCTACTGTCTGTACTCCCTGTATCAGGTATGAACTGCTCTTCAATTGGATTAAGATGGGAACAGCTTTTTGCCTTGACCAAGCAAGTTCACCATGCTCCTGGAGGCTTTAAGTAGCTAGAGAAATTTTAGCAATTGTTCAATCTAGCAGTAGATCAATGCAATGGTGAAGGGCCTCAGGTTCAGGCCCCTGAAAGTGAATTACTGGAGTGGGGAGTGGGAGAATGTCTGTCTATCTGTCTCTTTCTCTTCTCTTCTCTCTTTTTCCTCCTCCATCAATCAGACCAGCACACAAACCGAATAAAACACAGACAATGCATCAAGAACTCACACTGAGGACAAATATTGATATAAACAGATACAGAAAAGTAGCCACCTAAGTTAGAAAGCACCATCAAAGAGCATGACCTTTACACAACAGAGAAGACTGCCAGCTATGGACTCAAGAAAGGACTTCCAGTAACCAGGAGTTCTGAATTTACCCTTTGGTCACATGTGCTTTCTACAAGTCCTCTTCGTTGGGACTTCGTATTCTTATGGAAGAGTGAACCTCAGGTTTTTGGAGGATGTTTGCACCAACTGTTTTTGCTATGCCTCAGTGGGTAGTTTAGTAAATAAACACCTTAGTTAATAGTTTTTCTAAAAGTTAATTGAGATTTGTTTGTCTATAAATGGGAAGTACATGGGTGAGGACTCTTGAGCAACATTTCTAGAACCTAGGCCCTCACTGGCATGATAGTCTCTGGAGGTTTCATGGGAGATGGGGAAGTATTCCTCAGAGGAAGATGCTACAAAACTATGAACCCATTAAAGGAGTGCATATTCAGCTTTGTTAAATATCCAACTGGGGACTGTCATCTAAGTAAAGAAAGTCTCATGAATAAAAATGGAACTCTTAAAAATAAAGTGGTTTTCACTAGCCAAAAGTAGCATATCCCACAAAGAAGATGATGGTGCTTTTTTTTCTTAAAGCAGTTTAAAATTTAGTGACTATATAAAAACAAATTATTCTTCATTTGAGATATGTCTGCTTAATTTTCATTTCTTTGAAGAAATTTAGTTTATGAACAACTTCATTTATATTTTGCTTCAATATTAAGGTAATTTTCCTGCTATGCATATAAAAGTCCTCCATAGTCTAGATGTTTCTGATTGCATTTTTCCATTGACATCAAACCCCAGAAAATTGCAGAATTTAATAGAAGAAATCCATAACCACTCAAGACTTAGCCTGTTCAACAGCATAGAAAAGGCCAAGTGGATGAAAAATGTATATTGTTCAGGTTATGACATACATTTGGATGGAAAACCTTGTCCATTACCATGCCTATCTGGAGCAAATAGTACAAATGGGCCATGAGTATAGCCCAGAATTAAGTGGATAGTGGGATGGAGGGGCAGATTGCCTTCAGGAAATTGCAAAGTTCCTTTAATGACCCTAAGCTTCTCTAGGAAAAAAGGTCTATTTAAAGAAAAAACAAAAACCAAAAAAACTACCAACATTCTACCAATATTGTTGTTTGGCCATGAGCCAAGGAACACAATTCTTTCCAAAAATTAGAAATGAATATCACAGAAAGGGTAAAGCTGACTTACATGAAGGGTGGGAGTGGTGGTTAGCAGGTTGCAACATATAATCAATGAAAAATTCCAAAGAAGACAGGAATAATAGCTGTTATCAGGCATATGTATGATAGACAGAAAAGATAGGCTGGTTATATTGTCAAGGAGGCAGATGATAGGTAGACCACCTGAACGTTCCATTAGTATCTTCACAATATCAAGACAAAGCTAAGCCTTGAACATGCTATGTGTGGACCCTCTATAGCAAACTTAGGAAAGGAAATGGATAAGAGTCTTACAGAATGACCAGGTACAGATGAGTTTTAATCTTCACTGGCAGAAAGAATTTAATGAATTAATGAGATCATAAGTATATATCTGTCTGGACCTATAATGGAAGTGTACTAATGGTATTTGTCATATACTAATAGTATTTGACAATAGTATTTGGAAATATGTAACTTTCAGCAGTGCAATTATATTTATGAAATCATTCATTTGTAGAGTGTTTTTTTTAAAACTAAAAATCAGGATTACTGGATGTTATAGCTGGAAGGGACTTAATTTATTTTCTTTTAGTCCAATTCCCTCATTTTACAGAGGATTAAACTGAGGCCTAAATAACTTACTCAAGGTCACGTCGTGGGTAGCTAGCTTAGTTAGCAAGTACTGAAAAGCCAGGGATTCAGACTCTGAGTCCAGAGCTCTTTAAACTAGAATCATAATGAAATCAAAACAGTGAAAGGGGTAATATTATCCACATTTTATTAATATCTCTAGTATTACCGTTGTTTTTTAATTGGCATGATTCCTTTTATCTCTGCTTATGTTTAGATTGCCTTTGGTTATGAACTCAGGAGGAAAGACTCATATCTTCTTCCATGTTTACTTTTTAAAACCCTCTTTTGTTGAAGTTAGTAACAAATTCCAACCCTATCACTTTTATAGATCATAAAGTTAAAAACAAAAACAGGAGGTAGGGAGATATGTAAAATTCAGAGATCTACCCACCACATTGTCATTGTGGCTTTGTATACTCAATTGCTGGTCTTAAAAGAGTTCTTCCCGGGGTGGCTAGGTGGTGCAGTGAGTAGAGTGCTGGCCCTGGAGCCAGGAGGACCTGAGTTCGGATGCGACCTCAGACATTTAACACATGCAAAAAAACTAGCCGTGTGACCTTGGGCAAGTCACTTAACCCCAATTGCCCTCAAAAAAGCAGCAAAAAAAAAAATTCTGACTGCTCTAAATATAAAGTTCTATTATCTTGAAGCAGGTAGTTACAAGGCACAATGAACAGAATGCTGGTCCTGAACTTTGGAAGACTAATCTTCCTGAGTTCACCCCTGGTCTTAGTTCTGTGGTCCTGGACAAGTCACTTAACTCTATTTCTCTTAGTTTCATCAGCTATAAAATGAGCTGGAGAAAGACATGGCAAACCAATCCAGTATCTTTGCCAAGAAAAACCCCAAAGAGATCATGAAGAATCAGACACAACTGAAACTACTTAAGAAAAGAATTATTTTGGAGTTGTGTTACTCATCACCAACCTGGAAAAATACATGTCTACCATAAGACAGTTAAAAAAAAATCATAGGTTACTTTACTGCATGGAACTAAAGGGCAGTTTGAGGGTCTTTGGAAAAGGATAACCCTTCGCATAGGATTTAGTTATATATTCAGAATTAGTACTTGTAATACTTTACACTTGTTTCTGCTACAAATAGAGATATTTGGAAACAAACTAAAACAATACTGCCAAGAGAAAAGAGTCCCACTTCCTACTTTCTATCAGGTTCTAGAGCATGAGTTCTTGCTTTGTTTTGTGTCCTGAACCCTGTTGGTAGTCTAGTGAAGCCTATGGATCTTTTATGAGAAGAATGTTTTCAAATGCATAAAATGAAATGAATATAATTACAAAGGAAACCAATTATATTGAAATAGAGTTGTCAAAATTCTTTGAAAAATATGAACCCTTGCCCTAGAGATCCATAGATCAAAGCTTATTTTTATGACTGGGCTGAAAAGCTAGATAACTCTAACACCTACTAGGCAGGAGATCTTCCCTCCTGCTTTTTGATAATCTGAATTATGAATTAAACTGATTTTGAAAAAGTTCCGTGGAGAAATAAAAATGAGGCCAAAGGTGAAAAGGATGGACTTGAGCAGCAAGGGCAGCTCCAAATTCTCATCCAATCCTGAGGCGTGAGAAAATTTCTCATGGTGTTACATAGGATGAGAACCTGCTAAGAGCTTATTAAACCTGCTCCACTGCTTAGTCACCCAACTCTTCAGGACTGATCACATAGGGCTTCACTGACACTCCATTTGCACTTCATAATACCTTAGAGTGACTTCATTAGCTAACTTTCCCATATGAGTCTCCTGACACTGCTTCCTCTTGAATTGTGAAACCTGTTTATTGAATGCATTTCACAGCAAGGCTGGGATTAAGCATTTCCCATGAAGCCCTGCCCTTTATATTAGGGCAAATAATTAGTGCACAGGGTTTAATTTTACTATGCAACCTGCCAAGGCTTTGAATACTATCACTTTCTAAGAGTTGTTGGTCACCTTAATCATTCTAATGCAACAGCTGAGTCTCTCTCCCTCTCTCTCTTTTTTCCCTTGGGAATCAGGTGCAGTTTGGCGTCACTCATTCACTGTGACTTTCCTTAACAAGCCTCCCAGGAGACAAAAACATACATTGTAAAAGCAGACCGGCAAAAGCCTCACACCTGGAGGAGTCCCAATTCTTTCTGTCCAAAGAAAAATGAAAATAAAACAATCAAAACACCCCTTTTTTTTTGAACTTTAAAGGTATGTCTGCCTTTGGAGAAGGGAAAGAAATATTCAAATTCTCTCTATTAGAGATTTAAAGATTTTGGCTTTAATGCTGGCTGAGAACCATACTTGGTCATAGTAATTTCAGCAGGGTTTATAATGCTAAATCCTCCTTAACAGGCTCTTTAGAGTGGGATTATCATGTCATGCCATGCCAAAACCAAAGATAATGTGGGGAAAATTTAAAAAATAAAAACTCCAAACCCAAATCATTTCTTTCTTCTTCTACTACCTCCAATTTTCAGATCTTTTAGAGACGATATATCCCTGGGTTAAATGAACTATGGATATATCCAGAATTCATTCAAGGATACTTCTGAAATGACCAGCTAATAAAAATCACATTTTTTGTTCTCCTTGTGTCCTATTCTCAAGGAATTATTGTCTATCTAGTACTCCACACAAGAAGACCCAACTTCCATGGATCCCTAGTTATGAAGCCCATAGTAAATCTTCATTTTAATCTAACATTTATTTCTCCACCTGTTGCTTTTTAATTCATTGCTCACCCACACTCTTACTTGTACACACAGGACGCATATTGTCATTAGATAGAAGAGAGCACTTGGGCAAGGGATGGGTGTAACCCAAGAATATTAATGGGACACAACTCAAATGTTGTCTTGAGCGGTGAGAAAACAGATGCCCAACCTGATAAAGTTCCTGGCTCTGTGATTCAGTCAAAAGAAGAGACGTTATGTTAGCTTCTTGTATCCCGCCGTCTATGATCTTGATTTCTGATGCGATCAATCGTTAGTCAGGCTAAGGACAGAAGGGAGCTTGCTTTTCTATTTTTTCCAAAGAATTGTGGGGAAGATGCTTGAGAGCCTGTTCTCCAGCTCCCCCTGACTTCACCAGTGCTGCCTTCATTTCTTCCCCTTCTCTTTTTCCTCTCCTCCTCTTTTTCCTTCTCCCCCTCCTTCTCCTTCTCCCCTTCCTTCTCCTTCTCCCCTTCCTTCTCCTAATA
This sequence comes from Petaurus breviceps papuanus, assembly GCF_028583685.1. NCBI lineage: Eukaryota > Metazoa > Chordata > Mammalia > Diprotodontia > Petauridae > Petaurus > Petaurus breviceps. The sequence goes on from NW_027186304.1 coordinate 55,053,172, forward strand.
CTTCTACTTTGAAAATTATGAAAGTATGAATACCATAATTACTAATTAGTTTGTTTGTAATGGAAAGGTTCATGATCTCCAAGGAAATTCTTTTAGATTCAATGTTGATTAAAATCTTGACTGATTGACTGGATCTAAACAGAGAGCTATCCCCACTTCCATGTTCTTTGAATCTGTATTTCAATTAGGATTCCCTTACCAAGAATTTTGAGGAAGTTATTTTTTCCTAGGTTCCATTCTACATGGAGTATTCTGACCTTTAAAAGATAGTTAGATGGATAGATAGATTGATATATAGAGCATTTATTTTTTGCTTTTTTGGGGGGAGAGAGGGCAATTGGGGTTAAGTGACTTACCCAAGGTCACACGGCTAGTTTTTGTGTTAAGTGGCTGAGTCTGGATTTGAACTCAGATTCTCCTGACTCTAAGGTTGGTGCTCTATTCACTGAGCCACCTAGCCATGCCTATATAGAGAATTTATTGAGTGCTTACTATGTTCCAGTCACTCCTGGAACAAAAGACAAAACAGGAAAACCAGATGATTTTTACCCTAGAGGTGCTTAACTCTCTGATAGGGGAAGATAAAGCATAAAGGAGATCTGGAAAGGAGGATGGGTACTGGTGTATCAGTATGGGCCACTGTGGTGGATGGAGCAGAACTGGCAGGGGTGGTGGTGGTGAAGGGGAAGTGGAAGGTTGGTGACATTGCTGTACTTTTTCATGATATGATAGTTCCTGGCAGGGACTCAGTAATCATTGAGTTCGCCTCAGGGTGAAGTCAGGGTGGGAGAACTTGTTCACTTAGGATTTGGATCTCTAGCTTCGCCTCAGCTTTCAATCTAAAATTAGGTGGAGGCCATCTAGAGGAAAAGGTATTCCTCTAAGAAAGAGACATCCTTGTTGCTGTTGTACAGTCGTGTCTGACTCTTCATGATTCCATTTGGGGTTTTCTTGACAAAGATACTGGAGTGTTTTGCTATTTCCTCCCCAGTTCACTTTACGGATGAAGAAACTGAGGCAGACAGCGGTTAAGGGACTTACCCAGAGTCACATAACTAGTGTTTGTGAAGCAAGATTTGAACTTAGTACTTCCCTGACTACAGGCCTGGAAATCTATCCACTGAGCTACCTAGCTGTCCAGAGTCATCCTTCACATATGTTTTATCCTCTGATAGGTAGACTGAGATGTATTAATTGATCTCAAAGCTCACCTGGTACACCTACAAAATGGTTACTATTCTCATACACTATTCTTCACAGTCTATTGACATTCCCATTAGTAAGAAAATTGACTACTCTGCTAACCACCTCATCATCAATGTGCATGCTCAGAAGCCCTTATTAGTGACTTGACACTCTCTTCTCAGCAGACAGAATATCTGGCAGGAAATAAATCATATTTGCCCATCAGCAAGAGATTATGTTTTCCAATTATATGAAACTGATATTAAATCCTCTATTGAGCACTGTCTTCCCTTGTTCCTTTTAAGAAATAATTTGGTCTTTCACTTGTTAGGTAATTACTATGGCCTATCTTGTACCTGACAAATTGGTCTCTACTGACTTTATTTCCTCCTGGCTTCTATAGTTTACCTAACAGATACCAAGTTGAGGAATTCCTCACTCTCAATTCCAGGAACTTGAAGATTCTATTGCTATACTTTCTCAGTCATTTCAGCTATGTCTGACTTTTCATAACCCCTTTTGGGGTTTTCTTGGCAAAAAATACTGGAATAGTTTGCCATTTCCTCCTCCAGCTCATTTTACAGATGAGGAAACTGAGGCAAAAAGGGTTAGGTGATTTGCCTAGAGTCACACAGTTAGTAAAGGTCTGAGGTCAGATTCAAACTTGGAAAGAGTTCCTAGCCCTATCCACTGTGCCACCTAACTGCCCAATTACTATACAAGCCTCTATAAATAACCAAGAGTCTTGATTTGATGCCTGCTCTTTGGAACTGACCAAATCTCACTTGGTGTTGTCCTTTTGTGGTGCTTCATAAAGAGAGGAATATTATACAAGTCCATTGAAATAATACTCCTATCATATCCTGCAGTAGTTAGACCACAGTATGCCACTGTATTAAGTTTAGCAACACATGATTTAAGAGGCTTTAAAGGTGCTGGAGCTAACGCACTGTGAAATAAAATATTAAATTTTCAGTGTGAGCATTTACATCTCAAAAAATCAGCAAATGCTTGAAATCAGGGCTTGATGATCTAGACCAGAGGTGTCAAACTCAGATCCAAGTAGGCAGACCTGATCTAGATTAAAATGTAATTGGGAAATGTTTAACAGAATAAAGATACAATACAATATAGACAATCTTTGTGGTTTTCTAAGTCAATATGGTATCCTCAGGGATATATTTCTCCTTGAGTTTTATATCACTGGTATAGATTTAAGAAAGTGATGGAGAAAATGTTATTGATGTGGATTGAACTTAAGTGTCTTTTCCTAGAGAGTTGGTTGTTAAACATTTACCAGCATAAACCTGGGCCTGTCAAATAGAGACAATCCAGAAGAAAGGCATCAAGATGGACATTGAGTTATCATTAGAATCAGTGAAAAGAAATATTTAAATGAGTTGAGAATATTTAGCTCATAGAAAACAAAACTGAAAGCAGAATTTCCGATAGTCTTGAAATATATAGTTACATAACTTCCAACTTGATTAGAAATAATTGAAAAGGAGATGTAAAATGAAGGAGTTTAATTGAAGTATTTTCAAAAAAAGAGAAGGACTTATTTCTCTTTTTGTGGTCGCTAAAAATTGGAAATCAAGGGGATACCCATCAAATGAGGAATGGCTGAACAAATTGTGGTATGTGATTATAATGGAATATTATTTTTTCTTAAAAAATGACAAGTAGGGGCGGCTAGGTGGCACAATGAATAGAACACCGGTCCTGAAGTCAGGAGGACCTGAGTTCAAATTTGACCTCAGACATTTGACACAAAAACTAGCCGTGTGACCTTGGTCAAGACACTTAACCCCAATTGCCCTCCAAAAAGAAAAAAAGTAAAAAAAAAAGAGAACTGACAAGCAGCATTTCAGAAAAAAAACTGGAAAGAATTACATGAATTGATACAAAGTGAAGTGAACAGAATCAGGAGAACATTGTACACAGTAACAGCAATGTTGTTCAATGGAGAATTGTGAGTGACTTAGCTATTCTCAGGGATACAATGATCCAAGACAATCCTAAAGGATTCACGATAAAATATGCTATCTTCTGCCTTGAGAGAAGATGTTGTCTGAATACAGAAAGAAGCATTAAAAAGTATCTTTATCACAGTGAAAAGTAATAAATACTATTTTGCTATTATTAAGAACTATCAACTACATGGTGGTGCTCATCTTTGAAAAGAGAATGGACTGTCTGATCAAATATTTAAAGATAGGCAGACAGCATGTTAAGTTTAGTTATTCTAATGATCAAATGGGAAGAACAGTTTAGCTAACTTGATTCCCCTTTTCCATTACAGAGTTCTTGTGTATAACTTATGGGTTTAGCTAGGGAAAGGTTAACCTTAATTGGGTCTAGTTTCCATAGTCTTAGTTTCTAACATTTTTCCAGCCCAGTTGTTTTTTGTTCAACTGGATAGAGAGTTAGATTTGGAGTCAAGAAAATCTGAATTCAAATTTTGCTTTAGACACTAGTGTTTGAACCTGAATACTTAGCTTTTCTTTGCCTCAGTTTCCTCATCTGTAAAATAAGGCGTACAATAGCCCCTATTGACAGGGTTGTTGTGTGGATTTAATGAGATATCATATGTTAAGCATTTTGCAAACCCTAAAGTACAATGTAAATGCTTTACCTATTACTTTTTTCCTCTGTAGTTCCTTATTACTGAGCTGCTTATTATATTTCTTGATCCTTTATATACTGCAAAGTACTCTGAGTATGTGAAAATTCATCCAACAGCCATTTATTGGGTGCTGAATATGAAAACCACTGTTTTCTGAGCTAAGAGCTCAGGAAGATGCAATGATAAAAAAATAAAGAAACTTGGTCTGGTCCCGGGCAACAAGCCTTTCTAGTTGTTTCTCAAGCAGGGACTAGATGGGGAAAATCACCAGGAAGGCTCAGTGCCAGTGGTTATGAAAATAAAAGTGTAAACACAGAAAACTTCAAAACAAGTCAGTGGGATCTCTGCAGCCCAATCGCTGAACATCTCTTCAAAACATGCCCTGATTAAGTGCTGTCCCTTTCAAGCTTTTAGTCTAATAAGAATCCTTGGGATAAACATTAGCCATCAATAAAATGTTGAGGGTGAGGCATGGAGGTGTGTAATTCTGGGAACAGCTAAGTTTACCTCAGTAATTAACCATGGATGTATTTTATATAGGGTTTTTATGAGAGATATAGACAAACAAGCTTAACTGGATCTCTCCTTCACTTTATGGGGATGTAGGGAGCAGGCCTTCACATTTCAACTGCTGTGTCATGCCCATGTGGTCTGGTTCTAAATGTTTGTATTTCAAAACTTCCAAAACCCACCTTCCCCCACCTCCTTCCTATACTTTTTGGTGCAAGGCTAGCACTGAGTTGCTCTCTAGGGTAAGTGTCTGATTCCTATTCATCTTTTTGTCCTAAACAACTCAGTAAATGGCTTTTATGTTATTATCATGGCCCTCATAGTCTTGGTTTTCTCTGTGCATGTTGTGTTGTGTTTACTTAATTAGATTATAAGCACCAGAAGCCAGGGGACATTTCTTAGGCTTTTAATAGATGTCAACTTCTCCTTTCGAACCTGACATGCCCTCCCTCACTTCAATCCAATTCACTTGCATGTCATGGTATCAATTCCCTGATGTCATGGTCCTCTTCAAGAAGGACGGACAAACAGCAGCAGCAGCAGCAGCCTACCCAAGAGGGGTGTCCACTATTACATACATAGTAGATTCATAATGTATATTTGCTAAATCATTGAATGAAAACATCCTCTAGAACCAGGTGTTAAACCTTTACTAGTAGATCCCTGGATTCAGGATTAAGAGCTCTCTGACAATTAGAGCTGTCCCTAAATGGATGGGGTACCCTATGAAGTATAAGGTCTCTGTTACTGAAGGAATTCCTGCTTTGAGAAATTTGACTAGATAATCTCAAGTTCATTAAAAGGACAAGATTCTGAGAGTTCATTATACTTTGATTCAATGAAAAACCAATGACATTGACTTCTATGTTTATTTATTCATTTAACAAATATTTCTCAAACTCCTATGCACTATGGAGAAAACAAAGATAATACATAGTACCTGACTTCAAGGAGCTTACAATCTAATAAAGAAGATAAGGTATGCATACAAATAATTTTAATAGTTCAAGACAGAATGGCAAAAGTTTCACACGAGTTATAGATGAGGTGCTTCAGGAATCTAGAAGCTGGAGAGATTACTTTTAGCTGAGAAGGGTGCTAGTAATCAGTGAACACTGCATAGAGAAAGCATCATTTGAGCTGGAGTTGGAAGAATGGATTTCTACCCATTTCAAGGGCAGAGATGGATGGCATGAGCATTCCAGGCAGAGGAAGGCAGAAAGGTCAAATGCAGCTTCTGGTATACATCTAAAGCAGTTTACCTGATGCCAGATCTATAGACTAAAACATTTTAAAGGAGAATCTACTGGTCACTTTTGCCTGCCTTGACATCATCATAAAGCTAATTTGTATGACTCTTTTTACCCAACAGATCACCTCAACAGATTAGTTCAGGGATGGGGAACCTGCAGCCTTGGGGCCATATGTTACCTTCTAGGTCCTTGGGTGAGTCCAAGTTTTATAGAACAAATCCTTTTATTATATTTGTTCTGTGAAAGTTGGATTTAGTCAAAGGGCTATACCTGAGGACCTAGAGGGCCGGTCACATGTGACTTGGCTTCCTTTTTCATTACAGAGTTCTTGTGTATAACTTATGAGTTCAGCTAGGTGAACTTGGTTAAGCTTAAATTGGGCCTAGTTTCCATAGTCTTAGTGTCTAAGATTTTTCCAGCCCAGTTTTTTTTTTGTGTTCAGCTGAATAGAGAGTTAGATTTGGAGTCAAGAAAATCTGAATTCCAGTTCTGCTTTAGACACTAATACATGAACCTGAGCTCATATGCCATGGAGACAGGGCTAGAGTTAACTTCTTCTGGTCATACCAACAAGTAAGATGATCTAATCACTTAGTTTTTCCAAATCCAAGAGTACTCAGTGATGATATAAATCAGATATTTTTGGTATAAACCATAAGTTGACCGACAGGCACATTGGAGTTTCCAAATTAATATGAAATGAAGATGAAGTGTCACAGTGGCAAAGAAACACAGGGAGGTTTTGGAGGTCATTGCATCAAATATATTACTTATGATAATGTGTGTATAAGAAGAGGAATGAAGGATATCATCTCAGCAACAGATAATCAAAAAGGGAGATGGAATGATCATATAATGAGAGTGAGGAGTAGCTGATGGTCAACCTGATTTGTGCACTACAACCCAAGGAATTTTTTTACCTTTTTTTTGAGGGCAATTGGGGTTAAGTGACTTGTCCAAGGTCACACTAGGTGTGTGTGTGTGTGTGTGTGTGTGTGTGTGAAGTGTCTGAGGCTGGATTTGAACTTAGGTCCTCCTGACTCCAGGGCCAGTGGTCTATTCACTGCAAGGAATTTTTTTTAAGTATCAGATGAAGGTTTCCAGTGTGTTGAGTAGTTCTAAAGAAGGATTTATGCAAGACAAAGATTAGCATAATACAGAATAAGTTCTACATAGGTTGCAGTACATATCTTTGGAGGAATATTCCCACTGATCGATTCCAGATTCATAGAATCATGGAGCAACACAGTTTATATCAGATTCCGTGTGGTACCGAAGGAAAAATGCTGACCCTGGAATTAGGGGGAAATGTAGTTCAATTGCCACTTATTATCTGTGTGAAGGTAAGCAAATCACTCAACTTCTCAGAAACTGTTTCCTCACCTGGAATATGGGCATAATCATACTCTGCTACCTAGCTCACAGGGGCACTTGTGAGTAAAACGCTTTGTAAACCTTAAAGCATATAAATGTGAATTATGATTAAATAGCATTAATGTCATAATGACTATGATAGTCTCAGTTGCTGCAGGCTCCAACATCATTTTAACCATGAGTAAATGCTAAATTTAGGGGTATTTAGTCAATGATTTTTAACGATCTCTTCTAACAACCTCTTCAGGCTTAAATGATGCTGCAGGCTTCTCAGTCATTGAAATGAGCATGAAAAAACCCACATCTGAATAAAGAATGGGGCTGGCAGAGAGCCGGCATCATTAAGTTAGTTAACTGATGCCCAATGTACTATGTACAGAGAGACTGCACCTGCTTAACTGGAGAAATGTATGGTCATGCTAGGTTTTCCTTCTGACGACTCTTCTGGGATCACAGTTGTCTACAATTAAAGACCTATCAAAACTGTGGGTACTTTTTGCCCTTTGTTTATAGACATATTATGTAAGTATGTATCTATTAAATTACCAACTTTTCCATTAAAAAGGGGTAATGGAAAAATATTAGCTCTGAAATTTCTAAAAGAATTTATTTTAAATTACTCTGGTTGAGGAAAAATAAGGGAAAGGATATAATTTCCCAGTTCATTTTGGATAAAATACCAAATTGAACAAAATATCAAACATACAATGCACAACATTCAGTTGCATCCTTGAATTGAATCTTATGTATGCCTGCATACAAAGAAATTGGTGCAAAGAATGGTGATGGGGTGATTTTTTAAAAACTAGGTCAAGGGAAAGAAGAATTAACCTGTTGAGGGCGGTGCTCCTTTTCATATGCCTGGAAACACTTTTCTGAGAAGCTCCCAGACACCAGATGTCCTTGGTGCCTTAGCTTCTTCCTCTCATTTCTCTGGCCCTTTCCAGCTGCCCCACGTGGGTTGTCTTTTATTGTTAGGATGTAAGCTCCTTGAGAGGAGGGATGATCTAGCTTTCTTGGTAGCACAGTGCCTCACACGTAGTAAGCCCTTAATAAATTATCTGTCATTTATTACTTCATACTTGACTTTTTACTCAAGATTGAAATATATAATGTTGTTGCATTTTCAGTAGATATAAGACTTCTTGACCAGTTTGCAGCACCCATAAATCTATTGGTTTGCATACTGGCTCCTACCGGTTGGGAGAAGGGGAAATGGTGCTGTTAAGCAGATTATTAGCAAAAAAGTAGGAGGGAGAAGGTTCAGATGGCACCACGAGAACATGCTGTTATTAGGGTATGATCATGCTTTCTTGATGCCACAAAAATGTCAGGCTTTTGTGGGAAATGAACCCAAGCCACATTCCTTCCCAAAGTAGGAGACGTGGTTGTAGTACAGTGTTCCATTAGGGCACTTTTAACTGGGGCTGGGGAGCCACTAATAATGGCCTAGCCAAGGGGGTTTGATGGCCCCTGCTGGTCTCTCTCCCACTCCACATTCTCCTCCCCCCACTCCCATCCCAGTCTCGTATGACTTGCTGATCACTGCTTCTGGTAAAGGGCTTGTGGGTAAAATATTGTAGAACTGGGAGAAAGAATAGAGAGTGATCCATCAGGGTAAAAATAATATTTTACCTTAAAATGACATTATACTGTATAGATTGATGTATTTTGCACAGATAGTATTTATTCACATTGTTGTTTTTCTCCTGCTATATATCTCATCCAGAGTAAACAAAATTTACCTCCTTCTACTTAATTTGCACAAGCATGTGGTTGTAGGTCACAGAAAGAGCAGTTCTGGTCCTTGCTTAATAGCTGTGGGGGAGATATGAATAGCTGTTCCCTAGTAATAAAGGGAAGAATTCTTAGCTACTGTTAACGTCTCTTTACTTGCTCTTACCTAGCCTCCAGAGACCAAAGTGGAGGGACTTAGAGGGGAGAAGGTTAAGTAAAAGAAGAATTATGCTTCAGACCCAAGCTGTTGAGTCTTGGAGTTCTGAACTTTGATCTTTCAGCAATAGCAGTGGGAGCAATTTGCCCATATCTTCCCCACTCCCCAATTTTTGTGGTAAAATATCTGCTTTTTTGAAAGGGAAAATATTGCCCTAGGCATTTCATTTTTCTGAATATTACTTTCAAATATCCTGGTGCTGATCACTGTATTATTAGTCAATAGAATTTATTGAGCACACAGCACATTTAAATTATTGTGCTAGGTATCTTGTGGAAGCTAATCAATCAACGAATAAGTCTAGAACTAGAACAATGTATCATTTATGTTCCAAGCACTGTCAGGTGCTAAAGATACATAGACAAAAATGAAACTATTCCAACACTCAGAAGTAGAAATCATGAGGACTGTCCTCAAGATATTTACACTCAAAAAATGACTATATATTTGCAAAGAAAAAAATGGAATATTTCTTAACTTACATTTTTACTTACAACCCTCTGCCTATATATTTAATCTAATTCAAGAGGAATTGTACTGTGCTCATCCTTAGTGATACAAAGCCAAAAAAGGAAAGTCTCCCTGTCCTCAAAGAGTTTATCTTCTATTAGATGGAAATAATCTGTGAATAAGTAATCCCAAAATATGAACAAAAATACAGAATAGTTTTGAAGAGGGGAGCCATAACAATTGTGCAGATGAATGAATGAAGCATTTATCAAGTGCTTACTATATACAAAGCACAATGTTGAGTGCTGGGGTACACTTCAAAAAATAAGACAGTCCTTGCTCTCAAGGATGAAATAGTCAATGATCTAGGGAAATCCAGAGTTCCCCCCTTTTCCGTTATTCTCATTTCAAAACTTCGGTCTCTGAAGATTGAGCTAACTAGATGTGATCTCACACAATGTTACTAGGAATCCCTAGTCTAAGGTGAATTCCACTCATTCAAGCTCGGATGGATGTAAATCCCTTTCATCTAGATTGCCCAAGGCTGGGGGGTGGTTTGGGTAAAGGGATAGTGTCTCTGTCCAAGACTGACATGATATCACTCATAGCCCCTCATTGGAATGAGCTCACTTCTCTTAGTAAAATCCACCTCTCACTAATTGTTAACCTATCAAGAGTTGATTGCCATATGCTGAAGCACCTCTCAACCAAGGGCTTATAAATCTCAAGAAGTGGCCATGCTTTCTCTTTGATCATTGAGAGGATAAGGGACCCTTTTTGCCAATCACTTGCTGGTTACAATTGATAAAATTGATTAAAATTTACCCCAAAACTTTGTCTCTCATAATTATTTTATTTGCCACAAGGGATTCACATCCTAATGGGGGAGGCAATGTAGATAGAAAATACATGGAATGCTTTAGCTATGGGTCAGACGGAAAGAGTTCATGGTCCTTAGGGTGTGGGAACAAGTAGATTGTAGTGCCTCTCCTTGAATGTCATTTCCAATGATAAAATGATGTCAGTTTCTGTTGTAGAACCATTTGACAGTGACAAGGATTTTGGTGGCAAGAACTTTATGGGTCCTCCACAGTTATGGCTGTAGTACTTGCAGGAGCAGTTATCAGATTGCATCTCCACAGGAATTGTTTCCCAGAGTTGTTTCTGGAGGCAAAGAACTTGAAGCAATGCCACACCAAAGGATCTTGGGTTCAGAGCCCTAGGTTATCTCCATCATGGTCTGAGGGGACACGATGGTCAAGGTGACCGCAGTGGTTTGACGTGTCTAGCACATACTGCCTCCTGCCTCTCCCTTGGAGTGCCTTGCTGTGTCGAGGAGGCTGGCTTTCCTGTCTTATGTGTGACACTTGGTAGGGAGAGCTGCCTCTTCTCCAAAGGAGCTGCTTCCCCTGGTAATGATGGCAAGAGCTGTATTGAAAGCAGACCAATGGTCTTGGGTCTACTATTGCCAGGGCTTTTGTGCTTATTTGCCTTTTGGTGGAGGTGGACAGCAGTTGGTGGTGGTGGTGAGAAGTAGGCTCCTTCTTTTCAATGATTTCTTGACTGAGAAGACTGGACTGGAAACAGGTCTGGTGATTCTGGGAGGGGTGGGGGTACTTTTATTTCCAAGGCTTTTTGGTTCAGAGCTGCCTCCACGAAAGTCTGAGAGGAGCTTGTCATCAAGGTATTGATGGTGGGAGTCTGACTTGTGTACCACAGGCCTCCTCTTCTCTCTCCTTGCTTTCACATAAGGAAAGACATCTTATAGGATTAAACCTTGGAGAGAGCTTGGAATTCCAGGAGGCAAAGGTGAAGAGAGAATTTTCCAGGCATGAAAGTGAGAGATGGAATGTCATGTTTGGGGAAATAGCAAGCAAGTAATTTTGGCAAGAAAATAGAAGAAATAAGGGGAATGGGTCCAGAAAGATAGATTGAAGCCAGATTGTAAAGGATGTCATATGGAGAAATGTTTATCTTATCCTAAAAGCAAAAGGGAGACATTGACATTTCTTGAGTAGGGGACTGACATGATAAGATTACTGCTTTAGGGAAATTAATTTGGTAATTATATAGAGTTTGGATTAGAGAGGGGAAGAGACTGGAGGTAGGGAGAACACCTAGAAAACTACCTTTTCTAGTACACGTAAGAGGTGATAAGAATCTGAACTAGAGTAATAGCCATGCAAGTGGAAAGAGATAGTCATAAAAGTTACAGTGGAAATAATATCAAGAACTGACCACTTACAGGGCGGCTAGTGAATAGAGCACTGGCTCTAGAGTCAGGAGGACCTGGGTTCCATCCAATCTGGCCTGAGACATTTGACACAAAAACTAGCCATGTGACCTTGGGCAAGTCACTTAACCCCAATTGCCCTCCAAAAAGAAAAAAAAAAGAATTGACCACTTGGATACTGGAATGAGTAAGAATGAAGAGTATTATTGTGAAAATCTACAAAAATAAAATATTTTAATTTCAACTAAATTAAATTCAGTATATAATTATTAAGCCCCTGTTATGTGATTTGGGAATATACAAAGACAATGATGAAGCAGCTGGCCCTAAGGCTACTTGAGAGCCGAGGGTGTTTGGAGACAATTCAAACTGAGAGTCCATTGTGTAACTTTCAATGGGAGCATTTACACCTCAGAACTCCACAAAAAACTACAAATCAAGGCTTGATTTCTTGATTGTCTAAACCAAAAAAGGATTGGAGAAAATGTTCCTAATGCAGATGAAATTTAGGACGATGACACGAGGACATTTTTTTTCAGAGTCTCTGTTGTTAAATATTCACCAGTGCACCCTTGCTTCCAGCCTGGTGTAAGGTGTATGAGCTGTACACAAGTAAATACATATAAAGTACATACAAAGTAATACAAAGACAAGTAAAGAAGGAGAGAATGAAAAACACTGCGGGGAGGACATCAGGGAAGATCTCATGTAGGAGGGAGGGAGCATCTGAGTTTGTTCTGAAGGAATCCAGAAATTCTACAAGGTGGAGGTGAAGGGGAAGTGCATTCTAGTTAGTCAGTAAGAATTTATGATGTTTCTACTATGTGTCAGGCACTATGCTAAGCTCTGGTGATACAAAGAAAGACAAAAAGTAACTCTCCAAACCCAAAACCAGTCCCTGCTATCAAAAAATGTAACAGTTCTATGGGGGAGACAGCATGCAAACAACTTAAGTGCAAACAAGATAAGTAAAGGATAAATCCTAGATCATTTTAGAGGTAAGGCACTACATAAAAGGGGACCAGGAAAAAATTCTTGCAAAAGACTGAATTTTATCTGGGACTTGAAGGAAGCCAGGGAATCCAGAAGACAGGAATGAAGAGAGAGAGAATTCCAGGCATGAGGGCTAGTCAGTAAAAATGCTGGTAATCATGAGATGGAGTATCTCATGCAAGGAAGAGTTTCTATATAGGAGGTATTACTTTTGCAATGGCATGAAGGCAGAAGATGGAAAGTCCTGAACTGGAAATAACTAGCAAGCCCATTTGACTAGAATGGAGATTACATGAAGAGGAATAATGTGAAATAAGACATTAATGGCAAATAGGAGCCTGGTTGTGGAACATTTTAAATGTGAGGCTAAATGTTTTTTTTTTTTTTTAATTCTGTAGTCAGTCCTGGCGACACTGAAGATTTTTGAATAGGAGTCATGTAGTCACAATTTGATTTCACAAATAACAATTCCTGAAACATTTCTTGTAACTGTTGGAATATTCTTAACATATCTATATCTACATAAACAAAATGAAGTGTGGTGTTAAGTAATCGGTTATGGACTGATCAAAGTGAGCTATTAACCAGGATGCTTCAGCCCAAAGCTCCCTGCAAATCACCAAATTGTGATTTTTTTCCTCTATATAAAGTGTTTTTGTCAGAATGAGATTGCCTTGACTTTATTATTTACATTGTCTGTCTAAATGTAATTTACATAAATGATTATCTATGATTGAAATTTTCTTCTGTAATTATTTCAGATAACTAGTTTTAGTCAGAGCTGCTCAAAAACGATTCATTCAGAAACAGACTTGGGGAGATATCATTGGACACTGCCTTAGAGTGTCTTGAGCTGGATGCCACATTTCCACATGGAGATCAATGAGTGGTTTCATATTCACATTTGAAAACATAACAGGTCTTGAAGATAGAAACATAGATCTTAAAGACAATGAAATGACTATTCTTCGCCTTTATTATATTTTATGAATCCATAATCTCTTCCAGTGATAATCATAGCCCATCCAGCAATTGCCTCTCAATTTGTGTGATTCTTGTGCTTGGCTTTGTAGATACCCTAGAACTTCTGGTTCTTTTAGTATTTTGAGAATAGCAGTTAAACATATAAGTTGTTGTCTTCTATCCAATCATATGAATCCCCAGTGAAGTATTTTATCTCCATTTCTTTTTATTTGGGTAAATGAACAAGGTTACAAATCATTTAGCCTTGTAATAAAGAACAAAAATCATTTCAGTTACTTAAGACTCTCTTCCCCTCCTTTCCTTCTCACTGGTATTCTCCCCTAGCCTTTGGCAATAATTATATCCACCCTGACAAAAATAGTCATCACCCCACTTGCTGTTTGCTATAGGGCACAGAACTGTGTCATGAATTAGCTGCTCAATGATCAATCAATAGGTATTTATTAAGTGATTATTTTGGGGTCAGGTACTGTGCAAGGCATTGGGGATAAAAAGACAGGAAATTAAGTTCTTCCTGCTCTCAGGGAGATTATATTCTTTTGGTCTTTAATACAGTAGGTGCTTAGTAATTTTTTAAAAATGAAAATGAATGATGAGAGAAAAACAAGTTGGGGCATTTTAGTTTGACTATTTTATTGGTGAAAAAAAAAAACCAAGTGAAATGACATAACTTATTTCAGGTTAATTTTGGCTAAATGCCTGTTTACTTTTAGAATTGGAATTCCCTAATTTCCTAGACTTCCTGTGATGGTAGAGCTTTCTGTATGTGCTGATAATTTCCCCCAAGAAGCTAGAAGAAAAATAACCTGAAATAGATTTCTTCCTGAAATAAGCTGATGGGGACTTTCATACAGGCATAACAGAACAAGGGTTCTTAACTTCTTTTAGTCTCATGAACCTTTGGGTTCTAGCAAAGCCTATGAGTACCTTCTCAGAATATTTTTTTATGCACAATAGAAGGAAATCCAAAGATTTGTAGTCCTCCCAATACTACCTACCTCGAAAGGTTATTTTAGGGGGAGGTCACATGAGATTATGTATATGAAAGCAGACTATAAAGTGCTATATAAACATGTGGTAATATTTCAAGGACTCAAGGAAGCATGAAAAGAAGCAGCATGGAATGGCAATGAGTTCTGGTCTTAGAATCCAGAAAGACTTATGTTTGAATGCTGACTCTGCTACATATTATCTTCTGTGATCTTGTACATCTCTGTGCCTCACTTTCCTCATCTGTAAAGTGAGACAGTTGAAATAGATAAGTGGACTTTATAAAGGTGCAACAACATGGAGAAACAAATTCTGGCCTTCTCTTTTGTTAGAGCCTCAGCTAAGGCAATGCTGTAAATCAGAGACCATACAGGTTTCTAAGGAAAGACTGTATAGGGGACATTTTTCCCACTGGGGGAATCTCTTGATTCTATTATAGATTTAGAGAAAGCTCCTTTCAATGTCTTTTGATTTATAGATAAAACTGTTCTATATTTTGTGCCTTGTGAGCCTGAGGACTCTAAGTGGAATTGCTGATTCCCCTCAGGGGAGTATCTGATACCATTGTTCTCCACTTTCACCTGTGTGAAGGAAATGAGTCAGTGAACTGAGAAATCCTCAAAGTGTAGCTCAATCTTTCATTTCAGAAGGTACCTCTTATACAAGGGTTACAGATGTGAATTCTGCAACTTAGAAAACTTGTAACTTATTCAAGGGCATACAACTGGCCAGTAAGTGGCAGCTCCGAAACTTAAATCTAGGTTTTCTGATACAAAGTATAGGGCGTCTTCCATGATGACACTCTGTCTCTATTTCATTAAGACTTTTAAAATATTCTTATTGTTATGACATTATCAACATAGCGTTTTGTGTTCGGCCCATTTCATATGTATTTTCTATTAGAGTCTCCTATTTAGGAAATTCATACCTTCATTTAAAACTCTATCAAGATAAGCTAGGTGCCATAATTTTTATTAGGATGGCAAAATAACATTCCTGAGGCGATAGCTCTGTGAACCTTAAATAAATCTTTGTGAAAAATAAATCATTTAAATTCTTTTCAATCTACCTAACAAGAGGGTCTTTGACTATGGGATCAGATGATTTAAAGCTGGAAAGAATATTAGACATCATCTAACCCAACCCCCTAATTTTGCAGATGAAAAAATTGATGGTCCACTTAACCTAAAGCCAACAGTTGATCCCAGGTCATCTGACTCCAAATCCCTATGCAAATCCACTTCTCCACATGCAATGTTTTGTGTTAGGCCCATTAAATATGTTTTTGCTATTAGGGCATCCTATTTAGCAAATTCACACTCTCTTTTTAAATTTCATCAATGATAGCTAGACGGCATAATCATTTAGTTTGTCAATGGGCATAAATTCAATGAGTGCTGTATTTTTAGTTGGAAGACCTGAATTCATATCCTACTTCAGACTCTCAACTAGCTCTGTTACCTTGGTAACTGTGGGTAAGACTAGGTTTTCACCTCTGTAATAATAGCACCTACTTTACAGGGTGATTGTTAAGATCAAATAAGATAATATATGTGAAACACTTTGAAAACTTTAAAATACTACATAAATGCTAACTAGTTAACTAGCATTGGTAGTGGTGGTAGTGTTGGCAGCAGTAGTAGTTGTAGTAATAGCAGTAATAGTAGTAGTAATAGTTGTAGTAGTAGTAGTAGCAGCAGCAGCAGCAATAAAATGTTAGAGACAATACTTTGGTGTCATTAGAACATGTGCTTTGGGTTTTCTGTTTGCAAATTATGTAAATGATTTTTTATGATAACTTTATTACATATTTATTCATCCTTTACCACCAGACTCATGGTGTAATTAGGGCATAGCTTTGTAGGGAAAACAAGGAATTCAACCTGGGAGTATAGACTCTAGTCTAAAAGGTTTCGCTGCATTCAGTTGGGACTTTAATTGCAAATTATATCAAAGCTTAAAGAGAAGCAAAAATAGTCCTAGGCTAAGACTGGAGAATTGTGGACAGGGTGTTGGAAGACCTGGATTAATGTCCTGGCTCTGTTACTTAAAAGCTAGGTGACCTTTGCAAACCATTTATTCTTTTGAGCATCCATTTCCCCCATTTATAAAGTGGGAATCACATATATATATATATATATATAATATATACATATATACACACATATACATATGTACATACATAAACACACACACATATATTATATATCTCTCTCAAATTTCTACTGTGTGCTAGGCACTGGGGCTACAAAGACAAAAATGAAGCATTCTCAGCCTTCAAGAAACTTACCTTCTACATACCTCAAGGGTTATTGTGGGGATCAAATGATCATTCTGTAAGCACTAAGCACTAGATAAGTTGTTATTTCTATTATTATTATTGGTGAAGTTTGGGCTGGATCTTAGATTCCTAAGCACAACCATACTCATAAACTAGCCTGAAAATCATCCTCAACTTCTCTTTGGGTCTCTTGATTACCTTAGAACTGATCATTTCCAGGACAAACCCGGACTGTCTTCACACTCATCAGTCTTCTCTGAACCACTACTATAAACTGGGAACCTATCCCAGACTGGATATTCACTCCCATACCCTACTTTGAAGTAGGTGAGGTTTTTATAAAGGGAGTGAGACATAATCCTCATTCTCCTGCTCTCACTAAAATCAAATTGGAAATAATTAGGAGCAAAAAATTGCTGCAAGACCAGAGTAACTTTAGAGACCTAAGATTCAATACTGCATTTGCATGTTGATGGGGTGTAACTTTGTCTAGCTAATTCCACATAGAACACAATCAGATCTTATGTGAAGAAGAGCCATATGGACTATTGTGAGCTCCTTGTAGCTCAAAAATGCCTTTGTTCTCATAATGAAGATTTTCTAGACCATTGGTCAGTCTAAATTGGGCCTTCGGGCATCCTTGAACAGTTGCAAAGAAGTCAAACACATAAATGTAGTTGCTTTCAAATAAAACTCCTTTCCTACAAAGTTTTTCCATGCAAATATATTTCTCCCCTAAGATCTAAAACCTTATGTTTTTTCTAGATGCCTTCAAATCAAGCGTTAGATGAAGCCAGAGATTTTCACTCCTTGTATTCTGCTACAGCAATGATGAACACTTAAGGTATTAGTTAATTTGGATGTTTCATCTCCTGTGTAGTTTTTCATCTCAAAACTTGGGTACACATATTTTCAAAGGAATACCTAATTTACACCCACTGGGCCCTCATTTGTAGCCAGGCTGGCATGTGCCAGGAAGTGATGTATCCTTTCAGAGGCTTGTTGAGATTCTGCAAAAGAAAGTAGTATGCAATTTAGAGCAAATAACAAAAGTACATGCAAAATCTCTAGAATCTGAGGATATTTGTCAGGAAAATTTCTAATTCAATGAATTAGGCACCTGTAACTGCACCCTGTTTAGTTACATAGGCTTGTAAGGGTTTGCAGTTGACTTTATTGTTTCAGCAATATTTCTGGGAGACCTCAGAGCCACTGGTCTGATGGTCAACTTAAATTCTTCATCTACTCAAGTAAATGGTGCCTTTTGCTATCCTGCAAAGGTTCGTTTGGGGTGATGCACTCTAATTCAAGGCCCTGTGTGGGCCTCTGGGCTCTCTAGGCTTCTCTGGTTAGTTTGGCTCAGAATCCTGGCACCAGCTGAAATCCTTCAGGACAGCAGTCTTTTTGGTATATTAACCACATAATAAAAGATAAATGCAGTCAGAACAATGGTATTTGTTGTATTCCCCTGCCTCTTCCCTACCCACTCCCCATACACCCTCCTCCTTGCATCCCCTCGTAATTAAGTCTTTGACAGGCCTGGTTAATTTTAAACAGCATGTTTAGAGTTAAGTGGAAACTGTTTATCAAGTGACTCTGAAGTACTCAGGTTTGCTATCACCTTATTATTTGTTTGAGGGAATAAACCCTAAAGACAGGAAACTTTCATATGTGAGTCATCCTATGGGGGCAAATTGTATTTCTGAACTTTGATTTTTCTCATGTTCTAGCAAGATTCTTATCAGGATGCTGTGAGTCCAGGCTGCCTAGTTAAGCCACACAGTTCCAGGAACCACACAGTGGCCTCGCAGATGAATTCCTCCCCCGCCACATGGAAAAATTATCTCCTTACTCCACCGCACCCCGTTGTAAAAGCAATTTTGGAGGCCGTTGTGTGAGCAGTGCTATAAAAAGATTTTGTTATAGAGGGAAGGCACCAGCTTAATGATTCAGGAAGAGTATTTTTATATCAGAGGGGAAAGGCTTCAAGCTGAGACCTGGAGTTGAGGAATGAATGAAAAGTCCCGTTAGCCAAATCGCCACACCACGTGGCAGAAGGTTTGGCTCCTGCAACACTGCTTGGACTGGCCTTATGCTTGAGCTGTAAATGTAAGGCATCTTCGGAAAATACAAGGGAAATGTGTGGTGTGTATATGTGTGATTGTGTGTGTAAAGAGAGAAAGATACATGGATGAAAGCTATGGTGGGGTGGGTGTAAGGGCAGGAGAGGAGAGGGAAAAGAGAAGGGAGAGAGACAGAGATCGAAAGTCAGAGACAGGGACACAAAGAGAGGAGAGGCAGGGAAATAGGAAGACAGAGAAGAGTGAAAAGGCATAGACAGTGAGACAGGGTGGGACAGAGTGAGGAGAGGGCAGGGGTGGGAGAGAGACAGAGACAGAGAGAAAGAGAGAGAGAAAGAGACACACAGAGAGACAGAAAGATAGACATACAGAAACACAGAGACAGAGACGGATACAGAGAAAGAGACACATACAGACAGAGAAAGAGAGACAGAGAGACAGAGAGAGAGAGAGAGAGAGAGAGAGAGAGAGAGAGAGACAGAGACAGAGACAGAGAGAGAGAGAGACAGAGACAGAGACAGAGAGACAGAGAGACAGAGAGACAGAGAGAGAGACAG